>NC_052480.1:6294885-6465309 GCF_009730915.1 Dioscorea cayenensis subsp. rotundata | reverse complement strand
TTTTTAAATAAAATTTCAATTATTATTTCTGATAATGATCCATATTTAGACTTTTTTTTTTTTAAGTTTCAAATAAAATTTGATTGGATAATGATAAAATAAATAATAAAAACAATAAAATATAAAATATTTGAAAAAGATGTGTAATGGGATTAGAGGTAAGGATTAAATAATTCAAAATTTTAAAATCATAATTTTAAATTTTAAATTCCAGATATTGGAACAGCAAAATCAAGAGAGAGATAAAAAAAAAGAAAAAGGAGAGGAAAAGAAAACTCATTAAGGTGTTGTTTGGTTGGATTCAACTGTAAATGCGGTGGATTTGTAATTATAATATAACTGTAAATACTTGGATTTTAAAATTCTGTACAGTTAAATA
Source organism: Dioscorea cayenensis subsp. rotundata (assembly GCF_009730915.1). Classification (NCBI taxonomy): domain Eukaryota; kingdom Viridiplantae; phylum Streptophyta; class Magnoliopsida; order Dioscoreales; family Dioscoreaceae; genus Dioscorea; species Dioscorea cayenensis. The sequence continues at coordinate 6,464,930 of NC_052480.1, read as the reverse complement.
TGATGTTTGGTTGTCTGTAATGGGAGATGATGTATATGCAAGTTTTGTGTTTGGTTGGACGAATATGTAAACCTGGAATTTGAAAAAATGTGTTTGGTTTAATGGATTAGATGGATGTAAGCACTGAATGTGAGATTACCTCCCAAAATCTATTGCATGCTAATTTTTTTATTTATGTTAATTGATATTATTTAAATGATTATAACTTTGTGTTAATTATTACTAATATTAACTTTATTAATACATTTTTTTTTAATTTATTATAAAATGTAATATTGATTATGTTACTTTAATTTTAATTAACTATTAAATGTATTATTCAAAATTTATAAATTTTTTATTTTGAATACACAATAAGAAAAATTTAAAAAATGTTACCAAAATAAAAAATTTGCCATTCAAGAAATTGGTTTAGGTTTTGCCTATGGTTCCAATTTCTAATGACAAATGAATCTGGCATGTTCATGGTAGTAACATAATATAAAATACTCAAACATTGCATTGTTTTGATAAATGTTTCAAATAGGTTCTCAAATAATTTGAGTCCCAAATACACACTAGATAAATATTACATATACTTCAAAGCAAATCCAAAAGAAGCAACATAGGTAAAATGGATACATCATCATGGTCTTTCAGGGACGGAACCAAGGGGCTGGCGAGGGCTTGACGGCTGCACCGGCAAGTGTTTTGGCGAGAAACATAGAAGTTATAGAACCATGCAAATCAACCCCTTGACTCATGCCCGGCCCTTGAGTCCCCTTATCCGCCTTGATAATCACTACATAGATACTAAAAAACCATGAGGAAGAACTTTTGTATTCAAACTCGACCTCGAAAACATTTGTACAAGTCGGGATAATTCATGGAAGATGAGATATTCAAAGGAAAAACCCAGCCCAAGTTTGAAAGACTATGCTTTTATAATTTACGTGAAACTTGGCATTCGAAATGAAAGCTGGTGCATTAAGGCATGAGTCGATTGCATTACGGTTAAACCAAACCAACTAATATTGCCCTCGAACTAATGTGCATCCATTTGATGATCTCATCCTGGTCGTTCATTGGAAAACTAATCTTGACTCTTAAGGTTGCCTCGAACTTAAACCAATCATCTTGATGAAATTAATCTCAGCCGTTCATCCTTTCCCTCTCAAACTAACCAACATTTAAACATTTGAAAGGTCAGTTTTACCCTTTAATCAAAATCTATTTCCAGGTTTCAAAATATTCAAAATTCCAGCTTTGCTGCTTCTTCAACCTGGCTGCTTCTACACTGCATCCTCTCTACTTTTCACTGAGTATGTACATTTTAGTATTTATTTTTTTAATTATTGAATCATACAATCAATGATCAAGTATTACTTCTTATTGAAAATGAGAGAATTAATGTATTAAATTTATGGGTGAAATAAATATAATATGAATGATAAACTTCATTTTTATAAATATGCCTACAATGTGTTTGATTAAATGCCTTGATGAGTTAAAATGTTGAAAATATCAAATATCAAATATTAATATGTATCATAATGTATAAATGTATAAGTAAATAATATTTAGTGTTAAATCTATATAGTAAAATGCATGACTAAATATGTTTCAAACTTTCAATAAGACTTGCTATACCAAAGGTTTCATAATCATAAATATTCATTAACACATAATAAAATTGGATTCAATGATGTAACAAAATTGGTTTCATAAGACAAATTAAATCATTTAGATGCATTAATGTTAGAACTACCATGCTCAAACAATTTTGTGTGCTTGATTCTTCTAATGATCTTCGTAGTTGACTAGTTGGTAATGTAATGTTAGCACCTTTAATATTTTGCTTGTTATTTTTTATAGTCTATAATTAAAGGTTTTTTTTACTTATTTATTTATAGATCATGGACAAATTTTTGATCAAATGACCAAGGAGTGAAGAGTCATCAAATACTCCTAAAGTACCATTGGACTCTAAATCAAGCGAGAAGAACATTAATACAAATTTTAATAACAACGACTTGCACAACAAAATGGGAGACGAGTGGATGAACGATAGCATGATTGTCTATATTGAGAATGAGGTTTTTGCAACTATTGATAATGAGGCGATTCTACAATATTTTCAAAAAATGCAAACTCGTAGTATTCAATTACCTCCTCTGAGTAGCATGCGTCGCACAGATGGCAATTCTAGCTCTAGTGTGCATAGATAAATATTTTATGTTTTTTTGTGATTATTTTAATTAAATGTCATAATATCGCACTATTTTGTATTGAATACAATTTATACTGACTGAAAAAATAAATAAATAAAGATTCGATCATAAGTTTAACTGATGAATCACAACCTAATTAGACCTTCAAAACCAGTCTGTTTCAGTGTAATTTGATTCAAAAAAATTCTTCTGCCCAAAACTTTCTAAGCTCCTCATCTTTCGCTAAGAAAGATATAGCTCTACTTTCATCAGCCATCAACCAGTCATATGCCTTATTGACCTCACGACCAGAATAGCCATATGCTTTTAGTTTCATGCACTCATTAATTAGGTCTTTTGCAAATTCTAATGAATGAGTCGGATACATTTTTGCAAACCCTTCCTTAATTGTGACATTCATTTCGTGTATTGCCTCAACTTTAGAGATCAATTTTCGTTTTCCTTTTCCTTTACTTGCTTGCGATGAAGTTGTTCCCCTTTGGTTCTGTGCTTTCTGAATGTTATCATTAAAAATATTGAAGTATTTCAAAATAAAAAAATGAATTATGATTATGAATTAAAAATGGCATTATAAATTTATAATTAATATGTAATTATATATATAACTTGGGGCAATTTACAGAGGTTTATTTGCAAAAACTCAGGGAAGATAAAGCCGTTGGTAAGGTGTGTTTTAGCTGGGCATAAGTTGTAGATCAAGGGCTGGTAGAAAATATCAATTAGACAAATTACTAATAAGTTACGGCAGTTAGTTCACCAACTATTTCCTATAATAAGTTTTGTTTATTTATTTATATTATAAATTAATTACTTAAGTCATATTCATAGCTCATGATTGAATTAAATATATTCTGAACTTTTTAATGAAAAAGTTTATCCATTTTTTATTTCGTTTATAGCCTAATAGTCATCTTCAAATCCTATGTTTTTTAGCTGGATGTATTCAAACAATTTATTGTTCGGCTTTATTTTATTTTATTTTTCAATTATGTCAACTAAAATCATAAAAATATATTGTTTCATAAGTCTCAACTAATCTAATGATATTAAGCTTATTCCTATTTTTCATGACTATTTAAAAAGACATGTAAAGGACAGAACATGTGCTTGTATTTTTTTTCTCTTAAACCTAAAAATGGTTTAAATTGGCAAGAAACAAAGAGTATGTTTGAATTTTTTTTTGTATCCAAAACTATTGACACAAAAAATATGATGCATAATTATGATAGACATTAAATAGACAATAATAACTAGGGGTGATAGGTGATCCTTTCATGAAAATCTGATTAGATACCTGGTTTTTCAGCAAACAAGCAAACAGTATTCAACTTGCTGAAACCAAATGTTGGGTACATAGTTTAAAACGGATATCAGATATCAGGATCTAAATTTAAGTTTTATGTGTCATATGAAAGTTTTTAATATAATAACAATATATAAAAAAAATAAATATAACAAACTTATAACTTATAAAGATGATTAAAATCTTATATTATTCTATATAAAGAAAATAACAAAAATAATAAATCCGGCTTTCATCTTGAAAATTAGGATTGGTACACGATCCTTTTTTCGAATCAGGTACCCTTAAAATTCGGGTGAAAAAAGTCGGATATTGGATCAGATCATCGGATCTTAATTTTTTGCTCACCCCTAAATAATATAGTTAAGAAATTTAATCTTTGTAATAATATTAGTTGGCACTAAATGGTTTGAATTTTTTATGACAAAACCATTATCATAAAAAAAAAAATACATGATGACACAAATCTCATATATATTTATTGACAAACAGTGGACATAAAAGAATTTTGACACTATTAATACTAGTGATCATTTAATTATGACACATATTAAATTATCATAACTATTAGTGTAATAGTGACGAAAACATATGTTGTATTTGAATGCTATTAATATGATAACTATATGGTGCGATTTGGCATATCCATTTTCAGTTGCTCAAGAAAGGGAGCTTTGAACAAAGTTGGACACTGGAGCTCCTGATTGATAACATTGATCCTCTCATAATGTATTGGATACGTTTCTTATTTATTTATTTTTTTTAATACTATGCAGGCATATGGTTGTTATAGGCACCCTTATAATGATTCGGGAAAGTTGATATTTAATTCACTTACCATTTGATTTGATTTGTAAGCATCCTTACCAATGAGCAATTTCACTACATTTGTCCCTATGTAGTAGAGATTGACCTTGTGAAAAACTGAATTGTTCATGATAAGAATACATGCTTCTGTTTCATCTTTTATACTTGGTAACTTATTTATCATAATCGAATACAACGTTCACTAATCTTTGTTTTGGCTGCATTTTTTTCATGAGTATGATTATGCATATTATAGATATATGGTCTCCTTATTAGTTAGATTTGGAAACGCTTTCATGATCCTTAGTTGTGCTTTATGCCATCAACTTTGAAGTCTTGTTTAAGCCCTAATGTGTATACCTGGAGTGTAATTTAGAATTGGGAAAGATTTAAGTATGAATGGCAAGATTTCAGCTACCTGATGACTTGTTATCTCTCTCCTTATTAGAACTTTGTAATCATTAGTTTTTATTATAACGCCATCTACAATGATGAATTTGGTCTAGATGTTATGTTTGTTAATTAAGAAATATCATGTGGGAAATTCACATGATGGTACAGAGGAATCAATTAATCAAGAAATTTATCATATTATAAATAATTATAAGGTGACTAGAGAAACTAAAAAGAAGATCTTTGTCTACCAGTTAGTTCTCCAAATATTAAAACTTTAACCTTACTACCTTAGTAAAACATCTAGGGAAGTGATCTCTAGTTTAGGTTTCCAAATGTTATTCAGATAATTTTAATATTAAAGTGTCGCTTATGGTAAAGTATCCATTTCAAATAATGTAAACATTACACTACAACTTATGATAAAGGGTCTATATTTATGACTCTTTATATTTTGTGCATTGATATATCCCACTAGTTTTAAGTGTGTTCCCTGTTGAAAAGAAGCAAAATTGAACTTTAAATGTTCAAATATACTTTCGAACTGTATTCTTATATGTATGTATCTTTCCAGCCATTTTTATTAAAACCATGATCTTGGTTTTCAAATCTCATGATGCCACATCTCCAAACTATTAGATTATGTTTACCAAGAGCCATTCCTTTCTTAAGTTAAGGTGAAAGGTCACAATCAATCGTCAAACCATACACAAATGTCCATTTTCATTTTTAACCCCAAAGAAATATGACTTTGGTTGCCAAACCACACAAATGTGTTCACTTTGATCCTTGGACTACACAAATATACCCAATATGTCCTTTCAATGGCATAAATGTGTTTAATGTCATCGTTGAACTAAACAAGTATGATCACTTTGGTCTTTCTATGACATATTGATATTATTACATTGTCATCGGCATCAGACAAAAGAACTAAAATAAATATTTTCATGTAATTCATAGACCAAAGCTACACTGTTTCGAGTTCAAAAACCAAAATGAACATTTGGATATGGTTTAAGGATCAATTGTAAACTTTCACCTTAAATTAAAGTGGGATGCCAATCTATTTCCTACTAAATCTAGAATAGTGTTAATATTGTTTGCTTTTAATGATTCTTGAACCAAACAAGAATATTCACTTTGGTCTTTTTGTGGCACATCGAACTAGTTACTCCATCAACCATGTCAAGTGAAGGACTAAAGTTTTTGTTTAGTGCAAAAATCATAGTTACACTCTTCTAGATTCATGAACCAAAATAGACATTTGGATAGAGTTGATTTGTAAAACCCAAAAAAATAAAGTTGTGTCCTGTGTATAACACAACTCATCAGAAACAACCAAAATTATCCTCTGACAAAGCCAAGGCTGCGTCCATCACAAATGGCTGAGATAGCAGCCACACTCTTTCCTCGTGTGAAGGATGAGTCGACACCAACCTATCCATCAACTCCTTTAGAACCCTGTCTTTTCGCTCTTTGGCGCTAATGCGTCCAACACCTCGACAAAACACTGTGGTGAGTATCCTGCAAAAACCATAAGCATGAGGCCAATATAATCGGCCTCTTCTTCCATCCTGCCAAAACATTTTAAATTAACTCAAATAAAACAAAGTAGAAAAGTTAAGGAAAAAAATCTTCAAGAAACATCTAATGAATGAGAACAATCATGAACAAACACAAGACTTGTAATAGAAAGCCCATTAACTAGAAGCAATCATCAAAGCTCGCAAGAAAGGGAACACCAAAAATAAGTCAGCCCAAATTAAAATAAGCCAACACATCAGAACAAACAAATTACAATTGTTAAATAAAAATTCAATGTAAACTAAGAATCAGAAGAAAACACTGGATAAATGAGTTTTTTTTTTCAATGTGCCATGCATCAAGAACTACCAAAGCCTTAGCTTTCAAGCATACGTATAAAAGAAACCACTTCTTAGAGGAATATTTTTTTACTGAAATTGTTCACTATTTAAAGTTCAGTAATATGCACAAAAAGAACGCATGTAAGTTGACTTGAATAAAACAAAGCAGAAAAGTAAAGGAAAAAAATCACTAAGAAACATCTAATGAATGAGAACAACCATGAGCTCTTAAGCCAATCCAAAATGAAATAATAAAAAAAAATATAATAATAACAAGAAGAGCAACTAACCTTAAAAATTTCAATCATCCTCGAGAAGCAGGAAAATAATCATAGAATAAGTCTGCAGAACATCAAAGAATTGCTTTCAATTAAAAAATAAACAGAGAAAAATTCTACCACATTAAAAATTCAAAAAGGAAATTAAAAAAAAAAGAATTTCAAAACAAAATAAGAAGTGAGAACTAGATAACAAGAACTTCAAAGCACATCCATTGCCGTTAAAACTTTCCCCAAAACTCATAAAATACTTCAATAAAAAAATAAAAATAAAAATAAAAATAAAAATAAAAAGACTAGAATTCCATAATTTAAAAACCAAGTTACATTAAAAAAAAAAAGACTACAAAGGCTACAAAAGAATACATAATGGAGGACAGTATCATCAAATGGGTAATCAATACATCAATACCAACAGGTATTACAAACATTGGGCAGCATACATGGCCGGTAGAAAAGCCAAACTTATGGCTAACTTGCATAAATATTGACTATAGCCCTCTGCAGAATGTCTTGCTATTACATGTTAATCTGCATAATAATTGAAAAACCCCAGATCAATAAAACAAAAACTTTAATAAAGAAAAAAAAAACTCACCTCATGGGCGATGATCGAAACAATGAAATCTTCAGGGTAATTTTGCAGCAGGCTTGTATAAATGAAAATTGTCCCATCAGCAATGCACATTATGAGAGACTATCCTCCTCAGATCCAGACAAACAGACAGACAGACAGACTGACAGACAGACAGACCCACGTCCCTCTCAACACAATCCAGGTATTGTTCAGTAGCCACGAAATTCATCCCTTTTGGGGATCGAACCCACGAGCTACTCTTCGTCTCGCTTTTAAGGGGAGCGCCTCTCACCAATTGATCTGCTTCTGGCTTTCACATCTGCTTCAGTGCTTGGCCTTTCTTGCTTTCAGACTGACTTTCATTTTCATTGATAATAGATTTGTATCAGCTCAGCTTACAATTCAGCTATTATTGTTATGTTAGGTATTCCAGCCTCTAGATGGTGGAAAGAAGGGTGGTGACCCAAAATGAAAGTCGGATGCGGAGGTAGAAAATTAGCAATTGGTGAGAGACGTTAGCCTTAACAGCGAGACAAAGAGTAGGTCAGATGTTCGATACCCTAAGAAAGGATGAATTTCGCGGCTACTGTACTAGATTGTGTTAAGGGCATGTGGGCCCATCTGTCTGTCTGGATCTAATCTGTCACTATGAAGGCAGTCTCTCACACATATAGTATTAACACCCTCCTCTGTATATATCACAACTATTTTCCATTCCATATCAGTCAAATGAGAAGTAGAAGATGTCGTAGATTTCTTCATATGTAGACTTTTATTAAGAGCTTTAATGATCTTGTTACTAAATATCTTAGATCTCGCAGTTAGGGCACCACTCTCAATAATGGTTTCCCTCTTCGTGATATCCCAACGACTAAGCTTAGAGCCTATACGCTCTAAGGTTGGAGGCACTACAATATAAGACTGTTCCATGCAAGAAACAGTCTCATTATCCATCACGGCCATCAAAGCCACACCCATGGCAAAAGGTAATAGGAAATAACGAGGCCGTGGAAACCACTTCTTGCTAGCTCTTTGATCCATATAACGCCACCAGGTGGAGAAGGGATGGAGGTCACTGGAGGAGGAGGAAGAGGAGAAAGGTGTGATTTGATGGATATTTTGGATGTGAAACGAGGAGGAAAAGGTAAAACGGCGAGGAGGGCACAGCGGCAGAGGAAGGTAAGGTTCATTGTGTCTAGGTCTTTTTTGTGTTAAAGGAATGTGTTATGGTCTGGATTAGGGATGGCAAAACCCGATCCGCCCCGAAGTTCCCGCTTCGATCCGCCCCGATCCCCGATTTTGAGCGGGCGGGCGTTTGGTATTTGCTTGCCCCGCCCCGCCCCGGCCCGATAATAATTTAATTTATTATAAATATTATATAATGTATAGGGTAAATGAATTTTTATAAAATTTTTCAATAAATTTCTTATGAGTTGTCTTTTAAAAATATATGTTTTATAAAATAAATCATATTTTTATAAATGTTTTTTTAAGAATTTTTAAATACTTATTTATAACTATAAGCAAGGCGGGAGATTAACGAAAAAAACAAAAAAAGCGGGATGGGAATAGTGCCCACCCTGCCCCCACCCTCGCCGTGATGCCCCGCTTATTACCATGCGGGGTGGGGATGGTAGAGGCATGCCCCGCCCCGCCCCACCCCATTGCCATCCCTAGTCTGGATGGATACAAAGGAGAGGAGTGGTCCCAGTTGGCACAGCTGAGAAGCGACATCCAATTCCATTTTATTTAATGGTCCAGTCACATATTAAGTTACCCACTCCCAACCTCCATCGTTAGTAATCCTATTAGTAGTATAAATGGTTTTGTATCCAAACTTTGGCATCTATGCTAAGTAAACGTTTGGTTCAAGCCTGTTTTTTTTTTCACCACTTCAGGAATGGAAACCCAGTCCCAGAATTTAAGGAAAGCTTTGGCCGCTTTAGTAATCGAGTCTGAGCATTGTCAAGAAGCGAGATTACAGGAAATGGTGATGGAATTGAAGACGTTGATTGCCGGGATAGGTTATCGAAGTGATGATCTGGGGGTGCAAGAAGTGCGGGCAACGATGGAGCTTATAATCGGGAAGAAATGGAAAAGAACCCTGGAGCGAGAGTTATGGTTCCATGGGGTAGTTTTGCGAAGTTAGAGTTTCCAAGATTCCATGGTGAAGATCTAGAAGGTTGGCTGCTCAGAGCTGAATACTTCTTTGAAGTGGGAGGCATCAGTCTGGACAACAGGGTGAAACTAGCGACTCTCCATTTGGAAGGGAGGGCTATTCAATGGCACTAAGGCTTTGTCAAATTGTAGGGATGTGGGGGCTTATGCAAACTGGGAAGGGTATGTGAAGTCTCTAAGTGCAAGGTTTGGCACCCATGCTTACGATGATCCCTTCGCCAAATTAAGAAATCTAAGGCAAGAGGGAAGCCTACAGGTGTATCTAGATGCATTTCATGGTTTGTACCCAAAGGCGGCATATCTGAATCTCAATCCATGAGTTTTTTTTTTCGGGATTACAGGATGCGATACATATGCCCATTCGAATGCTGAAGCCTACCACCTTGTCTGAAGCCTATGCATTGGCACATCTACAAGAAGTCACGGTTGCGGCTTTACAGAATAAGCCTAGGCCTTTATCCAAATCCTCATATATTCCTTCAACCGATTCTTACAATAAGCCCCTAACTGCTCCACTGGGAAGCTAAAGGTCGAGCATGCAACAGAAGCCTAATTGGAATTCCTAAAGGAATAATCAATTCGTCAAGAGACCCAGGAATGTGTTTAGTAGAGAAATGGATGATAAACAAGCTAAGAATTTATGCTACTGGTGAGACGAAAAGTATTTTCCTGGACACAAATGTAAAAAGAAGCAAGTATATATGATGCAGATCAAGGAAGTGTTAGATGATCTGGATGAAGAAGAAGGAGAACTGGAAAAGGCAGTTACTGAAGCAGAAGTTAAAGCAATTCCAGTTGGTCAGATTTCCATAAAGGTATGGTGTGGTTCTGGGAACAATAAAACCATGTTAATCATGGGAAATTGTGGCAGAACTAAACTGTGCATTCTAGTGGACTCAGGAAGTACACACAACTTCCTCAATGAGAGAGTAACAAGGCAGTTGGGCTACAAAATTATTGAAGTCCTTGGTATCTAGGTAGAGATTGCAAATGGCCAAGAAATAAGGTGTACCACAACTTGTCCAGAGTTCATTTGAAGTATGAATCAACAATAGTTCCAAGTAGAAATGTTTTTGTTACCCATTGAGAGTTATGACATCTTCTTGGATATTTAGTGGCTTAAAACTTTAGGCACAATTAGTTGGAATTTTGTACACTTGACTATGCAGATCACATTAAAATGGGAAGCAACACTCCCTGTTAGGCAGTCTAGGGAATCAATGTCGAGTTATTTATGTCCTCAATATTAAGGAAATAGAAGGCTGTCAAAAAACTTCTGTTACAAAATTACAGGATGTGGGAATGAATTCTAAACATCAAGAGCTAATTGAAAGAGGTGATTGGGCAGAATTGGAGAAAGTGCTAGAACAGTTTGAAAATATTTTTACACAACCCAAAGGCCTTCCCCCACACCAAGAGTATGATCATAAAATTATTCTGAAGGCAGGTGCCCAACCTATTAGCTCCAGGCCATAAAGATATGCTGCAATTCAAAAAAATGCAATTAAAGCTTTAATCTCAGACATGATGCATGCTGGAGTCATTAGATGGAGTTCAACCCCTTTTGCTAGTCCAGTTGTGTTAGTAAAAAAATAAAACGATAGCTCATGGAGGTTGTGTGTGGGCTATAGAGCAAGGTAAAAAAAATAATAATAATAAATTATTAAATATTGTAAAAAATTTTAAACATTATGACCCGATTGACCCGGCCGGGTCAACCGATTCCCGGTTGAACCACCCGGGTTACCGGGTTAACACCGGGTTTTTTAATACCCGGTTCGATGGGGTATACCCGGGCCGGCCACATGACCGATTCCCGGTTTTTTCGGTTGAACCAGCCGGGCCGGTCCGGGTCTGACAACCTTGCTATAAAGGATTGAACAAGATGACCATTCAATACAAATTTCCAATTCCCTTGATGGAAGAGTTATTAGAGGAATTGGGGGGCGCCGTAATATTCTCCAAAATAGATCTTAGATCTAGTTATTGGCAAATCAGGATATTGGAGGAAGATATTCCAAAAGACTGCATTCAAGACTCATGAGGGGCACTATGAGTTTGTGGTTATGCCCTTTGGTTTAACAAACGTGCCATCCACCTTTCAAGCTTTAATGAACAACATCTTCAGCCGACTAATGAGAAAATTAGCGTTAGTCTTCTCTGATGATATATTACTATATAGTAAAAGTAAAGAAAAGCACCTGCAACATTTATAGGAAGTATTAATGTTAATGAGATAGCATCAGTTGTTTGCAAAAGCCACCAAATGCTAGTTTCGATTGTGCAATGTGGAGTATTTAGGACATATTATCTCTGTAGAAAATGTCCAAACAGATCCAAGGAAAATTGAAACTGTAAGGGAGTGGTCAGTGCCAACTAATGTGAAGTAGTTAAAGGGATTCCTGGGGTTGACTGGTTACTAGAGAAGGTTTGTGCAAAGCTACAGCAAGATTTTAAGACCACTCAACAATCTACTTAAAAAGGGCAATTTCAATTGGTTACAGGAGTCACAGACAACATTTGAACAATTAAAACAAAAGATGATCTCTGAGCCAGTCCTTAGTCTACCAGATTTTTCCAAAACATTTATTGTGGAGATTGATGCGTCAAGGGGTGGTATAGGCACAGTGCTTATGCAAGATGGGCACCCAATAGCTTTTATTAGCAAGGCCTTGGCAGATAGCAAATTAACTTTATCAACTTATGAAAAGGAACTGTTAGCAATTCTCTTCAATGTCAAGCATTGGGAGCATTACTTGATGGGTGAGCATTTCATCATCAGGACAGATCATATGAGTTTAAGGTATCTAATTGAGCAGAAATTTACTACTCCAATTCAACAAGCCTGGTTGATCAAGATGTAACACCTTGACTTTGAAATATGATACAAGAAAGGGGCTGAGAACGGAGTAGCAAATGCATTATCCAAGAATGAAGACGTGACAGTTTATACAATTATGGGACATATTATCCCTGACCAGCTGCTAGTGGATATTAAGTCCTATTGGTAAGAAGATGCAGTGCTGAGGAAGTTGATTGCAGAATTAAGTAAAGACCCCACTACACATCCCAAGGTCATTTGGTACAATGAAGAGTTAAGAAGGAAGGGCAAGTTGGTGGTTGCAGATTTAGAATCTCTTAAGTGTAAAATTTTAGAGCTCTATCATAATTCAGCTATGGGTGGACACTCAGGAGTACCAGCCACTGTGAGAAGGATCGCTTCTATATTTTATTGGAAGGGATTATGGGGAACTGTTAGAGATTATATCAGAAAATGTTTGACTTGCCAACATAATAAATATGAGAATGTAGCAACACCAGGGAAATTGCAACCCTTGCCTCCTCCTGCAGGAATTTTTACTGACATTACCATGGACTTCATAGAAGGTCTACCCAAATTTTAGAGCTATGGGTGGACACTCAGGAGTAGCAACCATTGTGAGAAGGATTGCTTCTATATATTATTGGAAGGGATTATGGGGAACTGTTAGAGATTATATCAGAAAATGTTTGACTTGCCAACATAATAAATATGAGAATGTAGCAACACCAAGGAAATTTCAACCCTTACCTCCTCCTGCAGGAATTTTTATTGACATTACCATGGACTTCATAGAAGGTCTACCCAAATCTGCTGGAAGGACTATGATAATGGTAATGGTTGATAGATTGACAAAGTTTGTGCACTTTGTGGGGTTGTCTCACCCTTATACTACTAAAGATGTAGTTGTGACCTTTTCTGGACAATGTATACAAGCTGCACGGGCTGCCAAGAGTCATCATTTCTGATCGAGATACCATCTTCACCAGCAATTTCTGGCAGGAGTTCTTCAAGTTACAAGGAGTGTCATTGCATTTATCCACAACATATCATCCTTAGACTAACGGCCAAAGTGAGGTGGTCAAATAGAACCTTGGAGATATATTTGAGGTGCATGACAAGTGAAATCCCAAGTGAGTGGTTCAGGTGGTTAAGTTTGGCAAAGTACTGGTACAATACATCCCACCATTATGCAATCAAGATAACCCCATATCATGCCTTACATGAAGTTTCCCCACTAGTACATATTCCTTATATTCACAGGGATTCTAAGGTCGACATTGTGGATGTTTTTATGCGAAGCAGAGAGGCTGCAATTGAAATTCTCAAGCATCACTTGGTCAAAGCAGCAAATCGTATGAAACAAGTTGTTGATGGAAAAAGGACTGAACAACAGTTTAAAAAAGGTGATCTTGTGTTGCTTAAGCTGCAACCTCATATCCAGCATTCAATTCAGAGAAATCACAGCAAATTACATAAAAGGTATTTATGACCCTTTTGTGGTAAAGGAAAAGATTGGCGCAGTAGCATATCGCTTGAAGTTGCCGAAAAGATCCAAAATTCACAACGTGTTTCATGTTTCTTTGCTTAAACCAGTGCATCATTCTTACGAAGCAACTCCCACTCTACCCCCATTTATGAGAGGCAAAGAGAAGCATCCTTTGGCAGTGATGAACCAGAGGTTTGTGAAGCGTGGAAATCAGGCTCGTACGCAATGGTTAATACAATGGAATGGCGAAGGATCAAAAGATGCCACCTGAGAATGGGCCGACGATGTTCAGAAAAAGTACCCTACTTTCACTCCTTGAGGACAAGGAACTGATAAGAGGGAAGGGTTGTTATGGTCTGGATACAGAGGAGAGGAGTGGTCCCAGTTGGCACAGCTGAGAAGCAACATCCAATTCCATTTTGTTTAATGGTCCAGTCACATGTTAAGTTACCCACTCTCAATTTCCATCTATTTTACTATTAGTAACCCTATTAGAAATATAAATGGTCTTGTATCCAGACTTTGAGATCTAGACTAAGTAAACATTCAGTTCAAGTCTTTTTTTTTTCGCCACTTTACTCTTTGTTTCAAGTAATCTCCAACAAGGATCTTGGTGAGGGTTCCGACAGAGCGCATCAGGATGATGAGGAGAATGATGGAGAAATAAGTTCCTCATATTTATATTGGGGGAAGGGGGTTGGTTACGACCGGGAAGTAGACAAAAAAGTAAACCAGGGTGCGGACAAAAAAGTTAGGACTGGGGAGAGGAAGGGGCAACGAGGTGGTGCATAGGTTGTTGCAATTCGGCAGAGGCAGTTGGCATAAAACAAACCAATTTTAATCAAGGTTGTCGGGACTCGGACCGGCCCGTGCACGGTTCAATCCGGAAAAATCGGGGCACGCCGTGTGGCCCAGGGTATCTCCCATTGACCCGGGTATTAAAAACCCGTGACCCGACCGACGGGTCAATTAGAGTCATAATGTTAAATTTTTACAATATTTAATAATTTATTATTATTTTCTTATTAGAAACCACAAAATCTTGTATATTTATTAATATTAATTTATAATTTATAATCAATAAATAGAATTACAATATATATATCATAAATATACCAACAAAAATTAACATTTAAAAATAAAATATATTAATGTGTTATGTAAATACTTTCTAAAAATTTAATTTATTAAGAAAATAAAATAATAAATGAGTGTAATTTTATTATAAAAATATAAAATTAAAGTATTATAATTAAATAAAAAATATAAGAAAATTTAAAACAAAATAAAAACTCAATTAAGATATAAGAATTAGTGAATTAAATTTCTTATTTATTTTAACAAAATCAACCAATAAACAAATAAATAAATAACACCTAGAGAAGTTCGATAATTATATATTAATATATTAAATTTGTAAATATTTAAAAAAATATAAAAATAAATAACATAATTAGAAAACTCTACTGTATATAAGGTCATTTATCAATTTAAATATCAAATTTGTGTAGGTTTTTATAATATAATTATGGGTTTAATATTATATTTGCTTGACCCCGGTTCAACCTCGGTTCGACCCGGTCGAACCCATTGACCCCTGACCCCTGGGCTTAGCCGGGTCATTGCTCGGGCCGGGTCTGACAACCTTGATTTTAGTTAATAATATATGATATACATACTTTCATTCCTACTTTTATAAATGTTTAATAAAAGAAGAAATATTATATATATACACACTTTGCCTTCATTTTGTATTTTACACGTCTTTATATAAATCTTTGTATTTTTTATTTCACCCCTCCCCTAGATTTTTTTTTTTTTATTTTTTTTAAACCTGGCATCGTGGTTATTAACTTCTCTTTAGATTTTTTTTTTATTATTATTTTTTTTATCATGCAAATCTTTGTATGTGCGTACATATATATATTTTTATCCCAATACTATTTTATATTTCAACTAAGGACACTCTAGTGAAGACAGGGTCATTGTTCTGCAAACTCTTCATCAAAGGGTAATTTATATATTATCTAGGGTCATTGTTTTTTTTTATCCCAATCACTGCATATTATTTAGAATATACAAGCTGCCAAATTTATGGACAGGTTTCAATGGCACACACGTAGCAGTATATATACAAACTAAATACAAGCTACCACATGAATACAATGAGCTGCTTCTATCATTACTAACATTTCACACCATGCTTCTGTACCATGGTCCATGAACACGGGAAGATACCGACGCCACCACAACCAACACCTCCGCCGCTTCCAACAATCTATCAAGGAGGCCGGCAGCCCCAACACGGCGAAGCACAGCATCTGCGAGTCGACGCCCTTGCATTCCAGTCCCGCCGAAACACCAGCCCTCGTGCAGCCAGGTAGATTGATTTGGAGACCTTAGTGAAGACAGGGTCATTGTTCTGCAAACTCTTCGTCAACATTCTAGCCATCATCTCTCTTCTCCCTTGCATTTTCGGGTCTTCTGTGGATGAGCCCACTATTGAATCAATTATCTCCTCAATGCCGGCGTCTGTGGCATTGTCCAGAAGCTCAGAGAGCCTTTTGACTGAATTGGAGATCATGTTTTCGAGGTCTGAAGATGCCTTCTCACTAACAAGAACTTGCCTCAGAACCAACATGCTGCACTCCAAGAAAAATGGCATAAAGATCAATGTCAAGTTTGCTGCCCTTTCATGACATTTGTTAAATTTCTGAAATAAGGGGGAAAAAATGGAAGTATTTTACCTTGTCGCAATGACAATAATCTTTTGAAGTTGGCTCTGAACAGATCTCAGTCTCTTTAAGTTTAACTCAAGAGTCTCAGGCAATGTATCTAGGTCCAATCCTTGAATTCTGCTTACAAGCTTTAGCAAGCCAAGCCTCAACAAAATATCAATCCTATCTCCACTGCAACCAGGGTGTTCACCAGCAGCACCTGCCCAAGCCAGTAAAATGTCTTCAGTGAAAAGAATACACACGGATTCTGGTAAAAAGATACAGATGTACTCTATGAGTTGATATCCATGCTCCCAGAAATGATTTAATTATTGTTGTCACAGATGAGAAGACCAAAATCGCATAACTAGCAACATCTGAACTTTTAAATATGCCAGACCAAAATCATAAAACTGAAACAGGTGTTACTATTGTAATTAATCATCCACTACGCACCAGGTGCATCAGCAACAGAAGGTTGAGACTTGGACATGCCTTCTTTTGAGACCAGTGGAATGCTGCCACCTGTTCGAAGGGTAGTAACGAAGGCAGCACCCTGCAAAAAGAACGACAAAAGAGCAGAATCATCTGAGAACATGATTCTTCAAAAACATCATACCGACAAATAAAGGGGTGGGTATATGCTTTAAAAAGATGACAATATGAGAGAGAAACCAACATTGGTTGTTGACAGGGTAGAAATAGAATTGCTATGTTCCTCCCATTCTTCCAGATTGCTCTTTACTGATGTGATCCACTGAACTGTCAATGGGAGAGCATTTGCAGTATCAGGTGGTCCATAGCGGTCTGCAAATGCCTTGTGCAAGTACTCCAATCCTGCAGAGCCCTTTATGATTGGTTCCATCATGAGTATACGTGCTTTGCTAATTTCTTTCTTCAACACCTGTCAGGAAGAAAATGCAGTTAGTTGTAGTAATGAAAGCAGCTGCCCTGCTGCTGCATATACATAGAGAGAGAATTATGAGAAATGCTATTCTGTTAACTACAAGGGGCACATTAAAAACAAAATCATCAAAAAATCAAGGAAAATTTGATCGTAGATTTATAATTAGTAGAAGTTCTTATTGGAAACTATGATAAAATCTAATAAAGCAATAAAAAAAAGGTCACTTCAGCATGAAAACAGGAGATTCTGGCAATTAACTGCTATTCAGCAAATGACATAAAGAAAGCAAATACATGGACAATCAAAGACACATATGCCTCTGTCCTCCACTAGATGGAGGAAGGAAAGAAAGAAACCTGTATCTCATCTAGAACAAAACGTAGGCCCTTGACTGTGGCAATAATAGAAGAACTGTTTGATTTGCCACCAGAATGAGGAATAGCTGCTAGTTCACTTAATAATTCCTCATGGGTCTTCTTCATCTCCTCTTCAGCCGCTGGAGCAGACAACTTCTGCAGCATACGAAGCGCATACTCCAGAATCCTTCCTAGATAATCTGTGTCTTGAACACCTGACTCAAGAACCTTTACAAAAAGAACCGATGTTAGACCTTGTTCTTTGATGACTATCATTATATCAAACAGGTACAAAGTGGGACGAAAATGAAAATTTATACGATGATGCAATCATATACTGCAACACCAAAAGAACTCTCAAATAAAAACTGTCAATTTAATTTATTCCAGATTACCTGAGAGAGGATTTCAAGATCAATACTTTCTAAAATCTCTTGCTTCCAACTCTGTGGAGACATCTCACATAGCTCATCTCTTACTTCCTTCACAAGGGATACAATCCGACCATAATCAGGTTCTTCTTTATTCAGTGCCTCCATAATTCCATCCCAAAATGCCTTCTCCATTGTCTCTTTAACTTTTGCCTGTCATTAAGACATAAGAGAGAAGTTATTCCAGAAATACATGAATTCAATACCAGTACTAAAAGCAACCTTAGAAATTCTTGCAAAAGTAAATAAAACCAAAGGCATGACAAACATCACACTGGATAACTGCCTGCCTGATGATGATGACAGTCCTTGAATTAATATTCATACAAACCAAGGGCAATGCAACTTCATGGGAAAACAGTATAAGATACTCCATGCAAATAGACCTTCTTCCTGAGATTTGTGCTAAAAAATGTGTTCTATCTTTCCGAAATTTAACTACAAAATGTAATTCATATATCATAGTAGACTGCCAATGACCAACTTACCCTGATGCTCAATTCATCCCTGTCACTCACATAAGAGTAACCCTCAATACCTCCACGTGATGCATGAATGATCTCATTCACAAGAACTTCATTATCTGTGGGTGTTTGTTTCTTCAGTGGTAAGCTCAATTCTGCATCTAAACTGGGCGTGTCTGCAGCAGCTTTAGGGGTGACAGAGTTACCGTTGAACAAGGAACGAGCCACTGGTCTCGACTTTAAAGAACCCTGCCCTGGAGCAGACTCCGAAGTTGTTGTCGAGGAAACAGGAGATGAAATATGAGGAATGTGTGCAGCTGGAGGACTGCCATTCTCCTTTGCTTCAAAATATTTTGACCTTGTATCTTTTAGAGCATATTCCATTCGTTCAATGCCTGCATTACCACTCAGGTGTCGTACTTTCTCCCTCAGCAGTTGCTGATCCTTAGCAACCTGGTATTCATGTAAATAGTCAAAAGAAAATGATAGCTGGTGTAACCTAAAATAGTTTTAAATTACTGCTTCCAACGAAAAGATAAAACAAAAGAAGATGGTATAGTACTTTATACATGTAATAATAGCATAGCAAACAGAAACCCAAGAAACAACTAAATAAGCATAAAAGACTAGGCAAACTTAGCTGAAGAATGGAACAAGCACCCAAAAAAAAAAACTCATACTATAAGCACAACATAGGGCTTGAGCTTAGCTTAACTAATATAAAGGTTGTCACGCATGCAATTTCCCCTTTTCAAAGAGGCCTACAATGGATAAACAAATGGTACGTCAAAAAACTATAGCTAATAAGTGATGCCTTCAGGCCATATTTTATAAAGTAGGATGGTTGGTATGACAAAGGTCTCTTAGCAACAGAACACAAACAGAAAAGCTCATGAAGAAAAGAACCTTTATCATGAAATTAATGCTAATAGTTTCTATCCGAACATTTTTGTGGTCTCTTCCGTCCTGTTTTGGCTCCATTCCCAAAAATAAATGCAATAGTTCCACTTGCATCCATGTTAAAGTTCAATGGCAAAACAAACGGGGCAAAAATATACATTGAAAAGTTGAACACTAAAATGTAAAAATATAGGTAACATATTCAAATAACCAAAGTGGTCTACGGCGATCTAGAACTCAAGACAAATAAGTCAACCAATGATTCTTCAAAGAAGTTTTATAATCTAACCATGCTTACACATGGAAGAGAAGAAGAGAAAATAAACAAATAAAATTGGCAGAAAAATTAAACCTGCATCTGAATAGCCCTCATATCATGACTAAGTTCACATGTCTGGCCCTCTGAAGTAAGCTTGCATGTTTGAATCATTGAGAGCTCAAGTTGGCAAGCTGCTCTGACGAGATCATCCTCTAGTGACCTTGCATCCTTAACCTTCCATACCACAAAGCAATACAAATAAGAACGCCATGCTGCATCGAATGCCACTAGCTGGTTTCTAAAGTTCAGTTGGCTAGCCAAACGGGAGGAAGTATCTGGAGGGTTATCAGCGTCATCGGACATGATTTCTAGTGATGATTTCCTTGATGAGAGAGATTTGTTAGGGCCATCCAATATGATTTTGATAAGCAATTCAAATTCCCGAACAAACTTTGCCGCTGACTCCATTAGTGCATGCTCGCGATCCCCTTGTTCACTAAAAACAGCACTTGGATGACCTAGGATCATGTAAGCACATAATACTACCCTCACAGAATACCTTGGCAAGCTAGATGCCAGAGTACTTCTAGATTCTCGAGACCCAACTTGCTTTGCTGGCACTCTGGTCCTTGTGGCTTTACCAGAAGCCCCCTTTCTGTTTGGAGAAGCTAGGCGTTTAAGCAGATGATCTATGTTTTCTGGACCAGATGAAGATGTTTGAGACAGTAGAAAACGACACTCCAGACGCTCAAGTAACAATTTAACTGTCTGAAGAGCTGAAGCTGATTCAATTCGTAATGCAAGCTGTTCAAATGGCATAGCCTTCAAAGTACTCTCATTAAGTTCAAGGGCATCATATGCTTTAGCCAACGTAAAGGTGGTCTTTCTTGATCTGACAAAGCATCTCCAACACCTAGACATAGCACAAAATATAAGAAATCAAGTTCTCCACAATAAGATAAATAACAACCTGGCATACCAATAAAAAAGATATTACCTTGCTAGTTTCTGTGAAAGAAATTCCCCATGTTTGCTCACATTAATACAAAGCGAACTCTGAGAACTTCCTCTCTGTCTCAGATACTCAGCTCTCTGTCGCCTTGCCTGTTCAGCATTATAGTAATAAAAAATAAATCAATAAAATACTTATTACATTATTACATGTGTGCAATGTAACTCAAAAATGATTATTACATGTGAAAAATGTAACTTAAAAATGGATAAGCTATAATTTATTGGAAAAGAAATTTTCAACTTATTAAACAATTACCAAACTCTTAGAACTCCACCTAAACAGGTTACATTCATAACACAGTGCATTAAAGAATTAAAAACAATGAAGAAAGCACATGTAAATGAACAAAATATACGCTCTCAGTAAACAATAATCACAACACCTTTAAGGGAGGAAATACAAGTGTTAATATGTACAAATTGGCATACCCTCTGAAGACGATTTTCAAGTTGCTCTTTTAATCTTCTTCTCTCACTTTCCCTTTGATGGCAAACAGATTTTGCTACTGTGTGTACTTGCATTACTCTAGCATGCACCCTACTTTTTTCTGCTTCCAAAAATCCCAAGCGCTTCTTCTCAGCAGCTGCACGTTTCTGGAGAATTGCAGAACGGACACACTCTTTATACTTGTTTTCTCTAGTTATTCTTTGCAAGACAGACCTGGCTTTTCTCTCCTGAGCAGCTGCCTGTCTTTGCATATGAGCCTTAAGAAGACGCATGCGGTTTTCCTCTGCCTGCTGAACACGAGATTCAACTTTTGTGCCCAGCTTTTCCCGCTCCGTCTCAAAACGCTTCTCCACACCAGTTTTAGCAGCTTGACGAAGTTTATCCAACCGTGCCAAACGCATTTGCGCTTTTCCCAAAAGACTCAACCTGTTGTTTGAAGGAGTTTTCTATCTTCAGTTATTAATAATTAAAGCCACAAGAAACTGCATCAGTATCAACTTCATCAGGGATTATAACCTCTGATAAACCGAAGTTACAGAGGACTACATGTGATACTTACATACGAAATTTAAGTAAAAACATCAAAGATAATCAGTAGCAGCCAAAGAAGCAGCACCAAATGGGCCAAGTAAATACCTTTTCTGCTCAGCTGCATAAAGCTTTGCCTCCAAACGTTGTCCAAGCTCTTCCTCTTGCGAAGACCATGATGGGCTCCTTGGCTTCTGCCTCGCTTTGCTTGATAGCCACTCATGAAATTGCTGCAGAAGAAACATCTTAAATTATTTACTGTTCCAAGTATCTTATACACTAATAACTTGTCAATCCCCCACACTACAAGCAGGAGGAATAAGAAAGAAGTTTAAGAACAAAACACAGGGGACACATCAAAGGAACATTTATCAAATCCAATAGTGGAACAAAAGATAGTTAACACAAGACTTGTAATAGAAAGGCCATTAACTAGAAGCAATCATCAAAGCTCACATGAGAGGAACACCAAAAACAAGTCAGCCCAAATCAAAAGAAGCCAACACATCAGAACAAACAAATTACAGTTGTTAAATGAAAATTCAAGGTAAACTAAGAATCAGAAGAAAAGACCGGATAAATGACTTATTTTTCCTTTTCAATGTGCCGTGCACCAAGAACTACCAAAGCCTTAGCTTTCAAGCATGCAGATAAAAACAACCACTTCTTAGAGCAATTTAAGCCAAAAAAAAAACAAGAGTAACTAACCTTAGAAATTTCAATCATCCATAATCATAGAAGAACTCCGCAGAACATCAAAGAATTGTTTTAAATTAAAAAATAAACAAAGAAAATTTCTACCAAAAATACTTGATAAAAAAGACTATAAACCAATAATTTAAAACCCAAATTACATTTTTTTAAAAAAAAAAAGCTTAAAAGTTCAAAGTTTTTCAAGATTCACAAGAGAAATATCATTCCCGAGATCAACGATTCACAAAATAAAAAAACCTCAATTCGAAATCCAAAGACCCAAAACACAATACCAAAACCCTTCCCAAAAAAAACCCCTCCAAATCTCAACCCCCAAATAAACCATAAATACCCAAAAAATCCAGCACTACCATCCCTAAAGATTCAACAAGAACGCCACACTACCTGACGCCGGAGATCAGCCTCCCGGAGCTTAGCCTCGATCTCCTCAACACTGGATGGTCCACTACCCTTACTTTCCATCAACCGTCTCCGTATCCTCCTCGGCACCCTCCCGGACGACTCTCCGGCAGGGAACTCCATCGCAACCCCACCACCAGCGCCGCCCTCCGCCACTCCCACGCCGTTCCCACCACCCTCCATCGTCTCCATCGAATCAACCAAGACGAATCGAATCGAGAAAGAGATGAAGAAAGAGAGAAAACCACGCTTTCTTCGTTTCCAATTCTTGTTCTGCTTCTTTTTTTTCTTTGGAGATTTCGGAAGGCGATGGCGAAGGAGAGCACTTTATTTATATAAATAAATTTAGGGGGTTTTTTGCAAAAATGTTGAATTTTTTTTTTTAGAAAGCGTGTAAAAGTGTTTACTTGACGGCGCCGTTAGACAACGGCTCTTTTGGTTTGGTGTATTTACATCTGTGTCCTCGGCACTTGGATTTATTCTTGATGACCAAATTGCCCCTATTGGTGTAAATGTTGTTGGTTCTAGACATTATCACTAGAATCTTAAGAAGGTTGGATTTCAATTTTTTTTTTTTAAGAGTAATGCTATATAGAACGAACAGATCACACGAAACCAGCCACACGAATGATGTGGCTGGTGACGTGTGATCTATTTTACAAATTAAAAAATAAAAGAGAACGAATCCACGTGATCTCTCTCTCTGTTTGAGTGTGTGCTCGCATTGTCCTTGGTCTCAGCTCCGGGCTGCAGATGCTGTCTCCACGCTCCGGTAGCCGTCCAGTCTCCCCCACTCCCGGGCCGTCATGTCTCCCGACCATGCCCAGTCAGTCTCCCCCATTCTCGGTCCCCGTCCAGTCTCCCGGATTCACTGCCCTGAGTCAGTCTCCCGCTCCCGGCCCTCGGTTTGTATCCCAGCTCCGGCCACATCCCGGTCGCAGTCTGCATCTCCAGCTCCGGCCCCATCCAGGTCCACCGTCTCCACCGCTCCGGCCCCCATCCAGGTCCATTTGCATCATCTCCACCACTCTCGGTCTGGTTCCGGCGGTCGTCGATCTCCCCCACTCCCGGCGTGCGTCACGTCTCCCAGCTCCCGTGGCCCAGTCATCGTCTCCCCAGCTCCCGGGATGGGAGCACACACTCAAAGCGAGAGAGATCATACTAGAGAGAGAGAGATCATCACGGGAGAGAGAGGAGATCATACTGAGAGAGAGAGAAGAGATCACGTGTGATCTCGTTCTCTTTTATTTATTTTTTTAATTTAAAAAGCAGATCACATCATCACACGTAGCATCGTTCGTGTGGTTGGTTTCGTGTGATCTGTTCGTTCTATATAGCATTACTCTTTTTTTAAATATATATATCTATATATCTATATATCATGATAAATTACTCTTTAACCACAACATTTTGCTGTAATTCATCACTTGTCCTTGAAAATTTAAGTTTGTCTCACTTGCTTGGCTGACTTTCCTTTTATATATATATAGATATCTATTGCCTAATTTCTTAGGATAATTACAGGTGAACCGTGGCATGAGATTATATATAAATCTGGTTCACTTAAAAAAAAAAGTCTATTTTGGAATTGGATTATTATTATTATTATTATTATTATTATTATTATTATTATTATTATTATTACTACAAAGAAGACAAGGGGAAACAACGGTTAATGGTGTTTTTTGTATTAAGTTATCTTGCTCTAACTGAAAACACATATCCAATTTAATGCCTTTTAATATGAAACTATCTCGTATGTTATTTAAGACTGATAAGACCATATTCAATTTTAGTAAAAATATTTAATTAATTATTGGAAGACATTTATCTTTCAATTTTTTTTTAGACATTCATGAAATATATCAAACTTAAATAGAATATTTACATAACATCACCATTCAGTGTTGCCGTGTGAAGAGTTAGCTGGTTAAATAGATCTCCGATAACTCTTTTAATTACTGAGCTAATAAATTTTTTATCATGTAACTTTGAGAAAATGAATACAATACCTCCTACAGAGAAACTTATTAAACACATTTAATATAATATTAAAAATAATATTTTAATTTGGAGCAGTGCATAAATAATTTTTTTATAATACTATAAACAGTTTTTTTTACAGTATTAATACATTACTAAACTAATACTTAGGCACATGATTTCAATTTTTTATATGTAACTACCATTGGGCTTATTAGTGGGATTTTATTTATATTTCTCACAATATCAATTTTTATGAAATCTTATAGGAATTGTTAACCCTAGGCATGCTTACCAAACAATCCATAATTTTATTTTATTTTATTTTTATTTTTTTGACAAAATGTTAAATTTTGTAGAAATCCATTGAATCTGATGGAATGTTTTGACACTTATCAAATTAAAAGCAGTTACACAGAGACAATTTGCAATGTGAAAATTTGCATACATTACAACATGAAATCCCTGTTTTTTCTCCCTAATATTTTTTATGATAAAATTTAAAAAATCTAGCCTATTTGTAATAATTTAAGTTTTATTAAAACAATTACTTGTTTTTAATTCTTCATTCTAATGATTCAATTAAACGGAAATAGAAATTTGATAATTTTGGCAATTTGATGATTTTGGAAATTTCAAATCAATATGATTGAATTTATTGGTGAGAGACATGACTTAAAAGTTATGTCTTACTTTAAAACAGAGTTTGTTCAACTAATACATCAAAAATTATTTAGAATGAATAGTCATGCATTTAGTATTATAACCATAGGAAAGCCAAATACCTGTTAGCACTCAAACGATTTGGATCTCAAGAAATGGAAATATTCAAAAACATTAACAATATTTACATTTTTTTATTTAAAAAAATTGTATATGTAAATCATATTTATTTATTTAATAAAATTAAATGAAAGATAATAGTATGCATTAAATCTAGTCAAAAATTTAAATTTTCCCTCGAAAACATAAGTACACCATACCTGATGCGCGGTTGTATCTCTCGTCTAGATTGAGTTGAAGTTCAAACCTATCTCTTAGACAAGGCATGAACGTCCTACACCAGACATAATATATATATCAAAAATTGATTGATAATTCAATTGTTATTTAACAAATATTATTAATATGCACATTTTCTATATTTTAGTTAATTTTAATATATATATATATATATATATTGATATTGGTATAATTAAAAAAAAAATATTATATACCTTTAAGTTGTAAATAACTCTTTAGTCTATTTACATTAGGGTCTTCTGTGTAGTGTGTTTATATTTTTATCAAAAAATTGATTTAAAACTTATCTTATATAGAGTGAGAATACAAGTGTATACACACTCTACATAGCTTGTTTATATTTGTCAAAAAAAAATTAAGTTAAATTAACTGATGCTTCGGGATAAAGAGCAGTGGATTAAAATTTTACTATTTAAATAATTATAAGCTAATATATAATGTGGCCATGAGTTAAAAAAATGTCAAAAAAATTTATTAAATTTAAATTTTTATAAATATTTAATATTTATTTTAAAAATTATTAAATTAAAATAATTTAATATTTATTTTAAAAATTATTAAATTAAAACGATTCAATGAGTGAGAATAATCCACATCTTGGTAAATTCTGGCCGGACTAAAACCAACAGATCATCTCTCATAGGACCTAACCTAACACATCTCCATCATACTTCCCTGGTCATTCCTTTTCAGCAAATCCATGGCACATATGGTAAATCAATAGTACACAGAGGGCTATTTTAGTAATTTCAGCTCTCACCGGTCCCACTTCACAGGGAATCCAACGCGGGCCGCACGCGCGACGTCTCCGTTCCGTCACCGTTACTATGACGTGGCACACGGAAGAAGATTCCGGAGATTCCACGTCAGCAGGCCACACATCTATCTGATTTTGCCACGTCACATCAACAGCTGGCACTGTCACACGTGTTGTTTTATCTGAATTTACGGATTGGTCC
Organism: Dioscorea cayenensis subsp. rotundata; assembly: GCF_009730915.1. Lineage (NCBI taxonomy): Eukaryota > Viridiplantae > Streptophyta > Magnoliopsida > Dioscoreales > Dioscoreaceae > Dioscorea > Dioscorea cayenensis. The sequence goes on along the minus strand of NC_052480.1, from coordinate 6,437,904 downwards.
CCCACTCAAGCATTTAATTTACATTACTCCTGGAACATTTAATCATTAATTAGTTAATTTTAAAATTCAAGGATAAATCATGCTATGATTGGCTTGCCTTGGGATTGGGTTTCATTTTCGGAAACGTGTGATCGTGAATACTTGTTAGCTACCACACTGTCCTTGTTTGATATAGATTACAAAACAAATAAAATAAAATAATAAGACAAAGTTATAAATAATGAAATAAAAATGTGAAGTAAATGGGATAAAAATAAAATAATAAAATAATAACGTGGCTGATATTATAATTTACATAAATAATTGGTAAATGTGTGCAGTGTGCGTGTGCTCCGTGATTGGAAAGTGACACTGGATAATGACGCTTCATCGAAGTGGTTTGAAGTATAAAAAATATTACATTTCAGATTAATTAAAACATAACCTAGTGATTTTTTATTTTATTTGTGTTTGAGAGATTAAAGACCTTTCAAATATAATAAAAAAAATAAAAAAAATACTTGTCACTAATTTATAAAAATATATATATATATAAATTTTTTATTTAACTATTTAGGAGTTGAAATACTGCATTATAAAAATCTAATAATTTGGAGTAACAATTTGGGCAACATTATGTATCATTTAATTGGCGTAATATTAGACTGCATTTGGAATGCAAACCAAGTAATGTTATATTACTTTGTTTATTTAAATAACATAAAATATCATATTTTTGGAATGAGATAACTTGACCAATTTTATTAGAAATGTGGTAATCAACTCAGTAGGTGGGCCGAATGTAAATTTTTTTTCTTTGTTATACCTTTTAAATTTAATAAAATTTTAAAAATATCAATATTCTAAAAACATGATTGCATTTTCTGAAAGTGATGATAATGTATTTAAGTATTTTATCAAAATATTTGTTGGAGATAGGAAAAATATTTGAGTTTAATTTTTTTTTTTCAAATATTAAGTTGGAGAAAGCAATTTATATTTATTTAAAATAATCAAGCTTGATTAAATTAACATTATTAAAAATTAAACTTTTTAAATTTTTTTAAAAAATATTTTTGTTTAACAATGACAAATATTTATTACTAAACAACCTCGATATTTACATTAAAATATTATAAATTTGGATATATTTAGCACCTATTAAGTAATGATATTTAAAAAATTATATGGTAGATGATATAAAATTCTCTATTAACGGCATTTTCAACCAAACAGAAGTTACACATATTCCCGTTAATATGACTAGGTAATCACATATTTGGTAATTATATTTCAAATGGTAATGTAATGACTCCTTAAAGTGATCGAAAATTTCAAAACATCTCAAATGGGATTGGAATGGTCGGAGAAAGTGAGTTACATATCTTATATACATCTAATATAAAAATATTAAAAAAGGCTTCTAATTAAAACAGAGAAAATAAAATATAAGTGGTGGCAATAATTCTTCTCCATTTACAATGAAATTAAAAAATAAATAAAGTGAGAGGAAAACGTTGAATTATTTTGTTATTATATATATATTTTAATTTTATAATTATCTCACTTCCTAAAAAAAAAAAACGTAAAATAAAATAAAATAAAATTTCTGGCATTTCATTCCTTATTCTGCTTTCCCCCCTTGGAAGAAAGAAGGTCACCACCTAACATTCAAAATGGAAATAAAAAATAAAACATTAATCTTGTTCTTCTAAATGAGCATTTTAAAAGTCTTGGTTAGAGGTTTGGGTGAAAACAAATAATTAATTTTTTTCTAAAAAAAATTCTCACATCTATATTTATTTTTATAGATTTTAATCAACACAAACTTGTGAAATTTATTTATCATGTATAATTATATAATAAAATTAACTAGTTATGTTTGTATCAAGAAAGGTAGAAAGAGAACAGAGAAAAGAGAGGCAGACACAAAAACGCATGAACAAGTAACATGCATAGTAAGATAAACAGTAGTCATTCCTCTTATCTACCGATGTTCTTAGATTTGTTATATATGATAAAAGTGACAATTATCGCCCCACAAAAATTGTCAAAGGATCTGGATTTTGCACCACTCATTCACTATTTGGATGATTTATTATTAGATTATCTAGTGGTTATTATATATATATATATATAATAATTAAATATATATATATTAAATTTTATAATTATTATGTTTTTTAAAGTAGGAATCCAAGCAAAGGAAACTCAATAAACATCTTTAACAAGTGAGAGGGGGTACTCACTACTCAATTTGGAAGTAGATATTGATTGGACCGGACCGGACCGGACCTTGTATCATTACAAGTGGGACCCTTTTTTATTTACATGGACCCAAATAAAGTGATTGAATGAACATCATTAAGGACTTTATTAGTGAAGGATAATTATGATTTTTTTTTTGTAATATTTATTTGTATTCAACCTATTAAAATAATTTTCATTTAATTTGAGTTCGATAATAAATATTTTTTTATAGTTAAAAATAAAAAATAATAATAATCATACAAATTTTAGAGTAGAGTTATTTTTCATATATCTATATGACCTTTTTAGATTAAATAAAAAATAAATATTCAGTTTTATTTTTAGATTAAATATATTTGTGGTTTGTCATCAATCATAGGGCCAAATTTATCATAATAAATATATATGGATTCAAATAAATGTATTATTATTTGAAAAACTAAGACCAATAATAAGCCTAGCTTTAAAGATTACTTTGAATTTTTTGAAAATAAAAATTAAATGACTTATCATAATCAAGTTTCTTTCTTCTTCTCGGGAGAACTTTTAAAATCCGATATTTAATTCCCCTCCAAAATATAAAAAATTTGAGTGTGACTTCCAATTTTTTATAACAATTTTAATTTTAAGACTAAATAAATAATATTTATTTAATTTAAATCTTAATATTTATTTTGTCCTTATATTCTTTTTTTAAAAAACTATGCAAATAATATTTGCATACATATATATATAAATATTTTTCACATTTTCATGCAAATTTTTCTTCAATTTTTTAATCTCTCAATATATATTTTTTTTGGTCAAAATGTGACAAGCATGTGTCATGGACAATCATAGGCATTGAGCAAGTTCAACAAATATTCATACATTCACCTTGGGTGACCTTGGGGTTCAATTAGTAATCTTTCGATAAATTATGATTTATTTATTTATTATTATTTCTATGTATATAAATAGATATTATTTCTATGTATATAAATAGATTTTTTTAATTAAAATAAAATGAAAGAGAAAGAGATGAGGTGATGAAAGAAACATGAAAACAATTGGTCATGGACTATATATGATGGTTGATTAGGTCATAAGATTGAGTGACTGTTAACCACCCTTGTCACACTGAAATAGACCTTCATTATTTGTTTACTTATTTATATTTATAGAGACTTATTTAAATATAAATAATAAATACTTCACCCCAATCACATATAGAAAAAGAAATTGCTTGCATATAAAGTTGATTAATTATAAATTATTACATTTAAATACAATAGTAACATCATTAGGAGCAATGTAAAATTTTAAATAAAATTCTTTTTATTATTATAGGTAAAAATTTGATATTTATATAATTTATAATATATTTTAATAGCGTATATGAGGCGGAGAGATATATATATGAAAATAAATTGAATTTTAATGGGTGCACAAATAATTAGGTGCAGTTTCAAGAGCATATAGTTAAAAAAAAAAACCCTCATAAAATTAAAAGAAGAAATTATTTAATTAATCACCAAACTATTCAGTCTTCTATTGAATTGCTGAATTATAACAAATTTCAATTGGGTATTCTAATTTTAGATTCACGTTCAATTGGGTCATCTAGGTTAATTCTGTTTAACAGCTTGTTAATGTGGCATGCCACATCATACCCCCTACCATATTAATATGCCATGTGGGTAAAAAACCAAATCAAATATGGATATTGCTACAACATATTTGATTAAAAAAATATAAAAAATTAAGAAATCAAATTAATTCTATTTATCAGACATGAAGAACCAGTTGTATGAATTGACTATTTTTAAGAAAAATAGGATTTTTATCTACGTGGAATATTGATGTGTTGAGAGGCATGCCATTGTATGTCACGCCAGCACGCTATTAACGGAGTTAGCCCGGATAACCCAATTAAATGTGACTTTAAAGTTAGGGTATATAATTGAAATTTTTTATAATTCAGTGACTCAAATAGGAGTGACTAAATTGAATAGTTGGATGACTATTTAAATAATTTACCCAATTAATAAGTGTATTTACCTAATTTTTTTTTATTATTTTTTAATAAATGAAAATAAATTTACAAGTTTTATGATAATATAAATTATACAAATAATAAGTAATAGTCTAGTCTTTTTATAAATTTTTTAATTAAAATATAATTGAAAGTACATAAACATGAAGATGCAGCAAACAAGGAAAAAACTATAACATATTAATTTTTAGAAGCATTCTCCACAAACATTTATTTATATTTAATTATTTTATATATTAACATATCATTACTGATGTCAAAAGTATTTAAAGAATTTTATACAATTCTCTATCCCAATTCTCCCATTCCCAATATTTATTTTTTCCAACAAATACCTTTTTATTCCCATTACTATTACCACAACTATTATCTTTCACATTATCTTTATCATTATCATTCTCAATCCTAATGTGTGATCCAAACATATCCGTAATTTTTATAAAAAATGTCAACTAAACTATAATTTTATATATTTTGTGCATTTCTTGTGATCTTGTTATATATATATATATGTGTGTTAAGCAAACACAACATAATATTTAAACTAAAAAAAAAAAAAGAAAACTCGTTAAATATGTTAGAATATTATTTTGACATAAATATATCATTAGACGCATGTATTTTTTAAACCTATATATTAATAAAAATTCCTTTTATAACAAAATCTTAATTCATATTATTTATTTTTAATTTGATATTATAGCTATTATTTTCTCTAAAATTTAATATGATATCAAGAGTGGGGGTCATGACATGTCTTTATTAGACAATTTTTTTTTATAGGTGTACTGCTTAATTATTATATTAATAGAAATTAGATGAATGAAAAAAAAAAAATAGAAATAATTTATAGGCCATGTGAGCACACCAACCCTAAGTAACTCCTTTGTCAAACCTTCATCTAATCCACATGGTCTGTTTTGGCGTGCTACTTAAAGTTAAGTAACATCATCATCAAGCCATACCACCACAAAATATAAATAAATAAATAAAATAAAAATAAAAATAAAAATAAATAAAAAAAATGGGGCATGAATCATGTTTTTGAGCATGTGGTTGTTTTTTTTTAATTCTAAAAAAAAAAATTATATTTTCAATTTTCTTCCAAATTTATAGAATTCTCAAAAAAATTATATTTTTAATTTTTTAATTTAATTTAAATTAATATTACAAAACACCCCTATCTTGCATGTGTTGGGGTGCTTGCGCTATGTCCTAACGCTTGTATGGACATAAAGGGTCGAGCTCACTTCTTTTGCATCTATGTCGTCATACTCACACTCGGTGATACTCTACGTCCATGATTGTCACTCAAGTGCCTTATTAAAATATTATAAACATAAAATATAATAATACAAATTAAAATTTTAAAAATAAATGGGAAATAAGAAAAACTGTATGACTAGAATGAAATTATATAAGATTTTTTTTAGTAATTCTTTTAAAATAAAATTCTCATGAGGAGACAATCAATGAAAACATACATTCTTCATTTTGCTTGTTTTGTATTTTCTAAAATATAAAAAATTCTAAAAGAATGTAGAGATTTTTAATGTTTTGTTGATTATACTAAATAAAGAAAATTACAAAATTTAGAAAATTAATTATTGATATATAGCATTGAAAGAGAAAAATACGTATATAGCCCATTAAATACAAGAGATAATGTGAATGATGGAAAATGAAGTGAACATACTCTTAAATCATTGTCAAGTTTGGTCTAATTAGAATTTGATGGATTTATTACAATTCAATTAAAGTCAATGTACTTTGTGCTTCCAAAGCAACTAACAACTAACACAATTCAATGTGCATTTACTCTTTTTTTTTAAGCATTGTACGTAGTCATGAAATCCATTAATTATGTTGACAATGGAAATATAATGAATGGCCACATTAATTAATCTTGTCATTAAGGTCTAATTACTCTCCTAATCAAAAGTTTTAATAATCACAAGTTTCGTGCTGAGTTTGTTTATTAAATAATTAATTGACGGTTTGGAAAATTATAGATCAAAAGCTAACGTAATGAACACAATGGAATGATCTCTAAGTGTGATCTATGCTTTTAATTAAAGATTATGTAGAGTTTAATAAGAAGTGACATGAGCATAATTAAATTTTTTTTTTCTTTATAAACAATTGATTCTTCTTTGCTTATGTATTATATTATTAATTAAAGTTAAAACTTAGTAGAGTGACACAAGAAAGTGAATTGACTATATATATATTATTAGGAAACCCCAAATGCAGATGTTAGTGTACAAGCGCCTACAAATGGTAAAAAGTTAAGAAATAGAGTGAGACAAAGATAAAACAGATTGGGTGGGGCCAAAAAAAAGTTATTTTAATATTTTATTTTTTAAAGAGAGAAAATAACATCTAATGGTCCTCTGGTCCTCCTTATAGATGTTCGTAGATTCAAATTCTAGTACATCTCAGGAAGATGTTGACTCATATATTAATGTGTCAATTATTAATAATTATCATATAAAAAATATAATAATATAATTCTTAAATTCTTATTATTATTACTATTAATTTTATGAATTTACTTTACTTGATCAATTACACTCATAGTCGATTGACACACGGTATTCTACATGTAGCTGAAGACAAGAGAAAGAATCTCTCCATCATAGGATGAAAACTCATGGTATATTTAAAAAGCCATCATACACCCCTAGTCATGTCTTGTCAAACATAAAATCTTATTAATTTCTCATCTATATATTACTTGTTATATACAAAATTATCTGTTATCCACAAACTAAACATATTATTTGTATCTCAATTCAACTAAAAATTAAAACTAATAAAATTAAAGATGTAGAAATACAAGATTAAGTGATTTATTAGTTTTCTAAAAAATTTATGAATTAATTATGAGTAGTTTTGAGCAGGTAAGAGAATGAAGTATTGTGTACCATATTAATTGTTACTTTAATTCCACCAACCAAACAATGTAACTTGCAAAAATGTATCCATCCATCTATGCATCCACTAAAAATAAAAAAGAGCATTAAATGGAGCATCTTAGGGACATTTGAGAGGCCCACTCTCATCCCTTAACTTTTAAACATGTCTCTTTATTCCCATTTAGCTTTGTTTTGTTTCAATGGATTGGTTTGTGAGGATGAGGAATTATCTTTCACAAGAATCACAAATGCATGAGAGGGATTCCACTCCAAGTGTTTTATTTATTTATTTATTTATTTATTTATTTATTTATTCATTCATTCCATTTTTTTTATATTCCATTCCAAGTGTTTCTTGATTAAGTTTTGTTGTTGTTGTTTATCCTCTCAAAGACAAGTCTATTTCAATGATTTTGTGGACAAGTAGTGGGAACTTTGAGGCCCACCATCACTTCCACTACTCTAAATAAATAAATGTATTTTTTTTTTTATAAAAACCATAGATATTTAGAATAGTATTTTATTATTTTATTTTTTCAATAATCTTTTAAAAAGACCTACTTTTAAAGGAAAAATTTTGGATTGAGAGACAATTTTGGGGGAAAAGGTGAAGAGGGGAAAGAAGAGAAAAAGTAACGATTTATGTGCAAATAATGAAAACATACATATATTTTTTTTTAATGACACAATTTAGATTTTATGTAATAATATTTGCTTCTGATAAATAAAAAGACAAAAAATTTCATACAAACTTGTAAGACATACACCTAATTCATATATATAAATATTTGAATAACTTGTATATATTTATAAACATAACATTCTGTAACAAGATCCCATAATTTTTACCATTATTTTATAAATTTGCCTCAAAAAAGTTTAAATGTTTCATGAGCAAAGGATTGATTTCAAGGTCTCACGATGACAAACAAGCAAACATAAATGTTCAAGAAACAAGCTTATTTTTTTTTACATCTCAAAACAATGCTTGAAAGTTATGCATGAAGTTCTAAGATCAAACTCAATCTCTCCGGCATCTATTTAACCTTCTCGACGAAACCTTTAATATCAAAAGCATCAGCAGAAACTTTTGTAATAACACCCTGAAAAGAAAAAGACGAACATTGATGGTTTGGTAACAACAAATTGACAGGAGGAGATAAAAAGAGACGAACCTTTTCGGTGATTATACCAGTTATCAGATTTGCAGGTGTAACATCAAATGCCGGATTCCAGACAAAAATTCCAGGCGCAGCAACTTGCTTCCCGAGTCCACCATCTGCATTCAGCAACTCCTTCGGAGACCTTTCCTCGACAATGATGTCTTCCCCGGATGGAAGTGAAAGATCAATTGAAGTTACCGGGGCTGCAACATAAAATGGGATTTTGTGGAAAGATGCAGAAATTGCAAGGCTGTAGGTTCCGATTTTATTGGCCGTATCACCTTGAGATAAATTCAAACGAAAATTAGTATCAACATTGAAGTGATTTTAGTTAACACTGGGATTTCATATTTGATTAATACCATTTGCAGCAACACGATCAGCACCGACAATGACTGCATTAACATGTCCAGACTTCATTAATGCAGCTGCAGCAGAATCAGTTATGAGAGTTGCAGGAATCATATCATGTACCAATTCAAATGCTGTGAGTCTGGACCCCTGCAAATCAATGATTTACATCAAGTCATGGACAATAACAACGGACAAACTGACTCGTGGATATCATAGGGTAAGACAATATGAATGATAATCTAGAGAAAGTTATGTGCAAAAGTAAAGTAAAGCTGGAGGAATTCATTCTTTGTTATGGACAATAACGTAGAGAAAGTTGGTGAAGCAAAATTTAGAGGCATAAAAGACTATAAAATAAGAAAGGACAAATACTTTCCTGGTTAAATGGCCGGGTTTCAGTGCAGAAGGCCTGCGCTAATAATCCTTCAGCGTGAACAGAACGGATAACCCCAAGTGCAGTTCCATATCCAGCAGTAGCTAGACTGTAAGGGAAGCAAGAAAAAAAAATGAAATCATCCACTCAGATTTTGATATCAATTATGCTAGACAACATACACATGTGAAGAAAAAAGAACCTGCCAGTGTTGCAATGTGTTAAAATAGACAGACTTTCTGAGTCTTTAAGCTGGGATTGAAGAAATCTTGCTCCATGAAACCCAATTGCTTTGTTATCATTGACATCATCAGTTAGCATTCTTTCAGCAGCATCAATGTATGCCTGAAAGTGATTAGGAGGAAAATGTGAATAAAAATCAGGTGAAACCCAATGATGTAAATAACAAGAATAAATTTCTGCAAGAGTGCTATCTGTTTTGGAACCTTGCGTAAAATGGAGGATATAATCAGCTAGTGAGGGGGAAAATGTGAACGAAAATCAAGTGAAATCCACTGATGTAAATAACAAGAATAAGTTTCTGCAGGAATGCTATCTGTTTTGGAACATTATGCGAAATGGAGGATATAATCAGCTAGTGCATTGGCTGGCTAAATTCAGGACCAACTTCATGGTGTTTTAACAAGATGAAATTAATACAAAAGTACTTCAATGACATGGCTTGAAATTTTTTTTACAAAGCCAGGTAGATCGATTGAAATCAGTACATGGTTGTAAAGATCCAACATGTGCAGGAAGATACATCTGCTCCATTATAAATATTGATAAAACAAGAAAACTGACTTCTGGCTGCAGCGAGATTCTTTTAATTCATAATAACTAGATTAATTTTTGAGTAACCCTTCTAACATATTGCGAAACAAATGAATTAGAACACTAGCTGTACATACTGAAAATCAAGTGGAAATTTGTAAGACTTGAAATTTATGTGGACTGGCCATTAAATTGCTACTTCCTTTTTTAATTTACTTCTAGGATACTTAAATTAGATCTTTTATTTAAAAAATCTTTTCTAAGTTAAACATTCCACAGGGAGATCTTCTCCTCAGTGTCTCCCACTCAAAGCACAGTCATATTTGGGGACTGAATGAAGGTTTAGAATTAAAAAGCCAAAGTTTAACTCTTTCCATGCATTGGGAGTTTTCCTTCCTAATTTCCCACTGAAAATTGATGTCAGAAGGTCTTTCATTTGGTTTTGAACAAGCAGAAATAAAATTTAAATAACCTAAATTTTTTTAATTCATTGACAATGAAATATTCCTAAGTTAGATAACAGAACAGGTAAATGGGCTGATAGTACAACTATGGTGCTTGAAATATTCTCACCTCAAAAACCGCTTTGGGCTCATCAGTTGTCTCAGCTGCTTTTAACACAAGCTTTTGAAGCTTAGTAGCAGCATCAGAAAGATTTACGGCAGTTGGGCGGCTTACAAAAAAATCCATGTCTCAGATTAAGCAAATAAGAGAACTAACTTTGAAGATTACTTAAACTACAACTTATTCAGCAACACAACCTTGGATTTCAAATAACACAAAAAAATTAAAAAAAGAAGGAAAAAAAACACTACCTTGAAACAAGATATTCAAGCTTCTTTGTTAGAAAAGAAGCAGCATCTGTCGATGTTCCACTGAAGCCGAGGTCAAATGTTTCCACAGCTAGGGACAGTGCTGCTGCAATGGCAATTGCAGGTGCACCACGAACCACCATATCCTTTATTGCATTCCTGAAAAACAAGAAGTTCATTGATAGAAGATACCAAGAAATATATATAGAAAACACATACCAAATTGACATGTTTACAGAATGAAGATCATATGACCTGACTAAATTTGCAAATGACTTCCACACAACATATGAAAACAAGCTAGTCAATAATCAAGTTCCTTTTGCATCTAAAGATTTTTTTAAAATAGTAAACTTTCCCACAAAGATAACTTGTTTTGGGGGAAAAGGGCCTAAAAAGCATGAACATCAACTTGAATTAGCAACATTACAAATTAGAAATAATGAACAACTTCTAACTTCCCCTCTAATGTCTCTAAGATAACAAAGACCTTAACACAGTACTTGATCACTTCAATCTCAGAAAAATGACATTTTTCAGCTACAACAACCTCGCAAAATAACATCAAAACACAAGTGAGTCAACAAAACTCAAAACATTACAGAACTATTTGTAGTGTCAAACAAAACTCAAATGATATACTTTGGAGCATCATAGCTAACAATTCTCTAAGAAAACTGCCATTTAGTCTCCAATACCATCTCACACTATCCAAAGATCATAACACAATACTTGATCACTTCAAACTCATAAAAAAAAAGAAATTTTCAGCTGTAAATAACTGTGCACATTAACATCAAAACACAAGTAAATCAACAAAACTCAAAACATCACAGTAGTCAGTAGCCATTCCAAAATCACACCTCATCAAACGACATACTTTAATACAGCTTGCCAAACAATTCTCTATAAAAACACACATAAATCGAACAAGCTAGCTTCTTCAAAGGTGACTAACAATCCATCATTTAACAAAAAAAAACACAAATTTAGATAATTACCACCCATCTGTGGCACTCCTGATGTCCAAGTAGACAGTTTCCAGTGGAAGCCTTCTCTGTGCAGCATTAACACAAACATAACAACGACAACAACAAAATTAGCAATCCGATTAAATTCCAACAACTCTGAACCAATAAAAACAAGAAAAAAAACCATTTGACGAAAACCTGATCGAGAAGACGGAGAGAACCGCGTTGGTAACAGATGGATTGGAGAGAATTCGACTTCGAATTCGTGGATTCCATGGAAATCGATCGAGAGGAACAGTGAACCGCTCCGCTTGAGTAGAACGCTAGCACAAGCAAATTTTCACAAAAGTCCAACTATAATAAGATTTTAATAAAATTTAGTGGAAATTGCCAAAAAAACCCTTTAAGTTTGTAAAATTGCCAAAAACACCCCATTAGTTTTGCAATCCCCAAAATCCCTCCTTTTAAATTCATGTTTTTCAAACCCCAAACCCCTAGAACGGATGTGAGCGGAGTGAGTTTCAAATTTTTGGACGAAAATGCCCTTGCATGGGAGTCGTGGTACATGAGCCATCTCGGCGATTTGAGGAGGAAGTGGGCGGTTTTCAGTAGGGTAACCCCGAGAGACGAATTTATTGGAGCCGTTTAATTGCTTTTTTCTCAACTCACGTCTTGACTTTTCCATTTCAAGTTTGTCTCCGAAGTTGTCTCTAGCGTGAAACCTCCAGTAATCGGCATTTCATCGACTTTTTCCCTTTCCACCCGGTATCTCGGAAGGAGAAGTCCTCCACGTAACTAGTTGGCATTTTCATCGATTTGAAATCTAAGGTATTGAGTATGGTTTTATGTTAAGCTGCTACATTAAAGAAAGATTTTTTTCGGTTTTGTTTTGTGCTCCTGTTTTTGTTGGAAGATATTGAAGTCTGCGAGGGAATTTCTCACTGGGGTTTTTGTTAGTCTGCAGGGAGATTTCTCGGCTGGGGTTTTGTTTTGTTTTGCATTTTCGTATGTATACACTATCGAATTAGTTTTTTCGATTGTTATGATTTGTGTAATATTTATAATATACATTTCCCGTTTTGTTTGATATGGTTGCAGTTTTACAAATGAGGTTGACATTTAAGAAATGAGATGTTACAGTTTAACATTTGTTGTCCCTGTTTAAGTATTCTCGTCTCTGTTTAACAAAATAGGTCTCTGTTTAACATTTTATATCTATGTTTAATAACTGAGAGTTTACCGTTTAAAACCTTATATTTCCGCTTAAACTTTTGTCAATACTGCATGTTGAATGTGTTGTTATTGTCGCAGGCTTGTGATTATGGCGGTCAACCTAGTTAATGGCCGATGCTATTTGACACCGGTAGTGGAGACTTTAGCTGAATTGAAAAATAACATGACCCCTCGACACTGGGAGATTATTCGACGGACACCGTTTGCAGCGTTCACTGAGCTAGAAGCTATATACCAAGAGAGGCCCTTCTTGATTCTCTTTTTGCAAAGGTGACGATGGTCGCATCAATAAATTCGGGATCGGGGAAAGCCTCGCTGAGTTTCGAGACCTCAAGATGTGGCCCCTCGTGGCTTAGTCGCGTTGCGATGGCGACGCAGTGGTCTTTCGGAAGAAGAAAACCGGTCGCGTTCGAAAGGGCGGTATCTATCAAAGACCCTACGAGAGACAGAGAGACTCCATCAAGAGCACTCGTCTGCAACTTGTTCGACGAGAGGAGAAGAAGATAATTTCGTCAAACTCCCGATGGTGTACCTCGTGGGGACGATCCTCTTCCCAAATACATCATGCTCGGTTCCGAGCTGGATCGTTGATTACGTCGATGATCTACCGACCATGGGGAGCGTCACGCGTGGCGCGAGCGACGCACTGAAGTGGCTTATGGAGGATATTCCACAGCGGCCGCCCGAGTGCAAGATAGATCGCTACGGGAAGAAGACCAACACGAGGTACATTAAGGGTTGCTCGGTCGCGCTTAACGTGCGGTTTCTACGAGTGACCGGAGCGGGGAAGAAAGTCCGCTTCTGGCAAGATCCAAAGGATGTTGTGCTACGGTGAAAGTACTTACCGGAAGCAAGCTGACGGTAGAAACGAGCTTGTCATCGCTCGATGGAAAAAGAGGTAATAAATCATGGACGATGTTTAACATAAGTCTTTAACGTTTAAACATTTTATTTAGCGTTTAACTTTAGTATTTACCGTTTAACTCTTATTCATACTCGGTTTAAATATTTTTGTTCTCTGTTTAATTATATTCTATAACGTTTAAATATATAAACACTCGTTTAAATATAGTTTTTTTATAGTTTTAAAATGAATGATTTCATTTGAAAATTGTTTGGTTTACATATGTTAGTTTCACGAAAGTCGGTTCCGCGAATCTTTGAAGAAGAAAATATTTGTTGGGGCCAACCGACGGATGGATGCCATTGCTCCCGGGAACCACTTGCTCGAAGGCGGGATGAGAGGGCGACCTCTATCGTGCCTTGGCCGGACGCCTGTTCTCCTACTTCCGACCCCACCACGCGCACGCGATTCCTCGAGCCCGGAGAAGCCCTCCCCTACCCGGCGAGTCAACAACCCCCTACCACGACAGCGAGCGGTCCCCCGAGTGTGGCGGCCCCGACCATGGCGGCCCCTCCGGCCGTGGCAGCACCCGGTGACATTAGGCGAAAAATGTCACCGCAACCCTTATCGCGAGCATGCCGAGATATTGATGACCGAGTTTCCTCGGCTTGTTGCTCGTGTCGAGGGTGTCTGGAAGGGCGTTCACAACCCGTCGCGCCTTTCCTCGAAAAAGAACCGACACCCGGGATCGAGCGAGGCGTCGAATTTGACGACGAGGATATCATCGGAAGGTCATTCAAAGGCGGCCACATTCGAAGAGACTTGCGAAAAAGAGGAGAACAATCGCCTCTGTCTCCACCAGCGGGTGACGATGAAACAATAGCAACACCATCGACGGTCGATCTCTGTTGTTGAGAAGGACATCGTAGATGATGTGGCCGTTACTTGTTGTTGAGAAGGCCGTTGACTCTCTTCTCAATGAAATCCTCGACCCGGTGGAACCGGCTGCCGAGATTGCGGCATCAAAGATGGACACAATCAATGAAGATCAAGAACAAGTTAAGGGTGTGTCCCCAATGATCTTTGTTGTCATGGCCACGGTTGAGAAGATCGTCGAATCCGTTCTGCGTGGCCGTGGGACGTGGCCGACGATGATCGCGACCCAAGCGGGACACAATTCCACCACAACAAGAACCATGTAAGGATGTGTCGCGGTTGATCGTCGTCGCCGTCGTCCCGCATCGACGCGGACACAATCCCACAACAAGAACAACCATGTAAGGATGTGTGCGAGTTGATCTTTCGTCGCCATCGTCCCCGCATCGAAGGAAGATCGTTTGCGAAGACCCCGACCGAGCAACGAGAGAGATGATCAAGGCCAATCAAACATTGGACCAGACGGCTCGGAAAGCTTTTTATTCGAAGAAGAAGAAATGGGTTGGCTCGAGTCGTCTTTAACAAATCTGACGAGGAGTTGATGAGGATCTTCCTCAACTGCTCTATGGACGGGTAAGTGTAAAGTTTTTATGATATTGTTTAAAGGTTTTATTATAGTGTTTAACAATTACCTAATAGTGTTTAATACTTTTTATGTTATCATTTAATTTGTCTACTTAACATTTAATTATATATAATATCATGTAACAATTGATAATATCATTTAAATATTTATAATATGGTCTTATTATATCCATTATCGTTTAACCTCGAAGACTGTCGTGTGGAAGAATGACGCCATCGACTTTCACACGCGACAAATTATACTACCGCTGAGGGGAAGGAGATGGTCATCGATGATGTGATGGACGCTTTTCGTATGCATAATACAAAAGTCGCTAAGTAAAGAGCCATATCCTTACAAGAAGCGCCTCCATCACCGAGACCCGCTTACTGTTTATGTCCAGCGGGAGACGACGCACATGACACAATTATGGCTATGATCGGGGATGCTCTGCGCATAGCTGCATGAAGTTCAAATTGTCATCCTCCCGATAATCATGAATGGCCACTTCCATGTCGTCGTCCCGGACAATGATAAACAAGAATACTGAGGCATTATTCTTCATGTCCCGGGAGTCACGATAAGGGACGCGTTGGACATGGTAAGTTCTTTAATTATGTCATATTAATATCGTTTGGTATTTAAATCGCTATTCTAATCTCGACTTGCATATCTCGACAGTGGAATCTATTCGACAATTGTGTCGATATGGAGTTCAGCGAGTCGTGACAGCAAAGTACCCACTGCGTGCCGACATAGAAACCCCACGCCAAAAACAAGGAAGCGTCGATTGCGCCGTCTACGTCATGCGTTTTATCGAGCAATTACTCTGGGGTGAGAAGTTATGGCTACCGCAGACGGGACGTTCCTTACCTCGGATTCTGGTATGTTACCCGCGATACTTAAGGAGGGAGGCGCGGCGTCCATGACAAAAGGGGTCGTCACAAGCGGGTTAAATTTTGTTTTTCAAGAACATGTCCTGTATATCCCGAATGTCAATTTTATTTTTCGAATGTAAATCTGGACAAATTCAATTCATTGTTTTCGTGTTCGAAGAGCATGGCTTGTATATGTTAATGTAAATTTTGTTTGTTTTGAATTGTAAAGCAGGTTAAATTCCATTCAGTTTCTTTTCATTGTTTAATTTACGTTCTAATTGTGTACATTTCACTTTCATTATTTAAATATACTATATATCGTTTAAACATCAGTTTTAAATATTTCAAAATACGGTGTACCCGTTTAAAATAACACTGTCTCTGTTTAAATAAATGCATTCATTGTTTTTCGTTCTTTATGAAATTGAAGTCAAAATTCCTTTTGATTGCATGATTTCGAAGTACATCCCTGAAATGTTCGACACCGTCAAAACGTTGTCCAATATCCAACGACGAGCACTTTGTAATGATCGGACGAGGAAGGAAGACATCCCACACCGTCGAGTCACCATGGGGATGAATGGGAGCACTTTCGCGAGATCCGAATTCCTGCCAACACTTCAATCAAATAAAAAGATCAATATGTTAAGCAGAGAATATAATGTTTAAGTGATAATGACAATATTTAAACGTTAAATTAAATACTTAAGCATTTAACTAATAACGTAAACGACTAGTACAATATGTTAAACAATGACGGACATATTTACACAATAATGACCCCAGACAACTGGAATAATTAAAAGAAAAGGAACTTACAACGAGTAAAACCTCGTTTTCATTAGGATTCGACAATGGCACATTTTTCTCGTCTCGACGACAAGATCAACTACTGACGACATTTGAAGATGGAGTGGACGTGACACATCCGCTGGAAGTCAACATCGTTTTCTATTGGGCAAACCGTTTTATATCCATCTGGTGTGATGAACTTAACCATGACAAGAGAAACTTCGAGACCCCATCGCTCACATATCTCAGCTAACACCAACTCCCAAGAAGTCGCGAGCGTTGAACATTAGCACTCCTTCCCTCCCCGTTGAATCTAGCAATACCACAAAAACTCTCCATAATATATCGGTCGAAAAATCAAATCGTACAAAACCAAATGAAGTGAAGAACAAAAAAAGAAGACGAAGAAGAAGAAGTAGAAGATGTAAAGAACAAACAGCAGTCAGAAAGGCAAACAAAAAAGTGCACAGTTGTATGCATAGAGGTTAGACTAGACGTGATGTGATTGGGCGGTATTTTTTTCCCTCCATCCCAAGGGCAAAAAGGGAAATATATGTCACTGTCGCGAGGAGGACATATTGTCATCGTTCGAATGAATGTTCTCAACTCAACATGAGTCTCTGCGTAAAGCGTCAAGCTTTTTATGTTTAAACAGATACATATAGTGTTTAAAATAATGGTTAACTGTTTAACTAAAGTCTATATCATGTAAATAATATGTTATTGTTTAAATTGAATGCTTTCACTGACATCGCGTTGAAGATGGGTACCTCCTTGGTCACTGTTTAAACATCTTTACGTATTTTCTTAAACACCGTTGTCATTGTTTAGAGAGTAACTAGAGTATTGTTTAACTTTTTTTCTATTGTTTACACCGTTGTCATTGTTTAAAGAGTAACTTTTTCTTAAACACCGTTGTCATCTGTTTAAACATATTTACGTATTTTTCTATTGTTTACAATGAGCGTTCTTTTTGTTTCCCACATTGTTTGTTTTTTTACTAGGTCTATGTTTAAATTTCGAAGTTCACGATCAAATAAAGCTTGTTTCGTTTTATTTATAAAAGATTTACAACATTTACAACATTTACAACGTCCGCTCGGACTTTGGACACTCACGACTCGACCCTCGTACAACGAAACAAGTGTCTGTACATTCGAATGCTCACAGTGGTTGCATAACATGCGCATCAACTTGAACCCGCACAGCGTACAACATTAAAAAAAGGTTAAACAACACACATTCATGAAAAGCGACTATTAATCAATGTGTCATGGTGGGACTTAAGCGAAGATCCCCGATAGTTAAACACGGAGCGTAATAGTTGTACAGCGGCGTAATGTTCTTAAATGGTAAGAGAAAGTCTCAAGTGATAAATATCAACCCGCGTCTTAAAGGATGTTTCACGATCTCCCTCCTCTAGAGAATCCTCCGCAATCACGAAATACGTGAAAAAAATTTCTTTTCTTACCCAAGTCGAAAATGCTCGCTAATTGCTTGCCCGTCGTCCACATTGAAGAATCCTCTGCATTCGAGGCAATTATGAGAGCATTTCGACTTAGGGCGAAAAAGATAGTTTAACTGTTGCGTGATTGCGGCTAAACGATTCTCAAGATAAGGAAGAAGGTTCACGAAACATCCTTTCGAGATAGAGTGGTTGTCCATGGGAAGGAGGAGGGACGAGGAGGAGGAGGAGGATGATGAGGACGACGAGGGTGGTTGTCCATGGGGAGGGTTCTTTCCGGTTATTTATGGTGTGAATTCCACAGCGGTGACTCTTCATATCCGAGAAAAAAAGTTAAGCGCACGATGGCCGACATTGGTCGATGAGAGCGAGCGGGTGTTCGAAAAGTTATGTGACCCTGCATAAATTTTAATGCCGTCATTAATTTTTATGCACGGGATACCATAACCTTGCCACTGCCGCGTGCCACCGCCAGATTCGAGATCAAGCGAAAAAGATCACCGTTTCTGCGAGACTTTGAGAATTTACACGTTAATATGAATAGTTATACATGTAAAGATAACGTTAAAGCGGAGATGGGAAGTATTACACGGATATGACAATTATTAAACATATTAGTAAAATATTTAAAGCGTTAAACCAAGCGTAGAAAGTCTTTCAAAAGGTTGAACATGATGTGATTTGGGCTTTTCCTTTCCCACCATTTTCGGGGCCAAAAAATGGGATTTCACAACATGGACCCATTTGAAGTGAGCGGTAGGGGGTAAAAGGGAAGTTAAACACTAACTGAAAGAGTGTCAGGGGTGTGCAAAAAGTAGGAGGGGGTTTTTGGGAAGTTTTGAAAATTACGAGGGGTGAACAGTAATTTTCCCTAAAATTTATGATATGACCCCTTCCTTTTCATAATTTGGAAATATGTTATGCACACCCTTGTTAAATAAGAATTTATAAATAACTTTTTATTAAATTATTTACAAATATTTAAAGAAATAAAATATTTTGGAAGCTTAGTTTATTTATTTATTTGTTTGTTTAATATAATAAGCAAATTATTGACTCATTTTGGAAGCTTAGTTTATTTATTTATTTATTTGTGCTCAACAGTTGAATGCAATGCTTTAAAATTAAATTTGAGTTGCTATTTATATTTAATAGTGTAAGAAATATATCTTTATGATTATTTATAAAGCACTATTTGACTCATTTTAATTATACCTCATGTATTTCAGTGGTTGTTGGATGTATCAACTGAAATAAATAAATTCATATATTATAAAAATTAAAATGATTAAATTCTGATAAAAATTTTAATAGACAGTAATGATTTTACTCCAAATAATTTTTTTTTTCTGAAAGAGTACTTTGAATAACTTATATAGGAATAATGATTTCTTTCATAAAAATTAGTTGGTATATTAATTAACATTTAGGTTATAACATAATTATATATAATGAGCTAAATAAAGATCTCAACATTCCAATGAACTTTCATTGCGAAATTAAGCACATGAATAATGGGCCATAACAAAATAAGAAAACATTTTTGAGCGATAAATTTAATTAATATGATCTTGCTAAGTGTTACATGCATCATTCTCTTCATTTTCGATATCATCTTCATCTTCATCTTTTTCATCTTCATCTTCCATTTTTTGAAGAGCTCTCTTCATTAACATATCCATATATCGATCATATGCATTTTTTTTAATCTCCAAATGCAACTCCACCTGCCCATAGGAAAAATATAAACATATTCAAATGAATTTTACATGTTTTTAAGCAATGCATAATTGGTAGAAACATTAATTATATTTTTTGTTCCATATTCATTGAAAAAAAAAATCTAGTAATTTTGACAGGAAAATGTCAACGAGGTAAGTTTTTCAATGAGATATATTTTCATGAAAATATTTTTCACAATAATATTTCTTATTAACAATTGCTTTTAAATAAAAAAGAAAAAAAAAATGATCACCTTCGCTTGAAGATCTTCTTCTTCTTCACATTCAGAGCTCAAATCATCATCGGAGTATTCATAAGATGATTCATCCTCCATTTTTTGTTTTTGAACAATATATGGATGTTTCAATGATGATATTTATAAGCCAAAAATTTAATATTTTAAGAAAGATTTAATCTGAATGAAAGAGAAGGTATATATAAAAGCCAGGCATAAAAAGCTTAATTAAGGTTTTTGTCCTAATTAATTAAGACTAATCCCTAATCAGATGGTTCCTTTCATTTTCTTGCTCTAAACCGGCAATCGCCTGCATGGGAAGTTATTAGTAATACTTCCATATCAAGTTCTTTATCAACTACCAGAATTTAATTCAAATTTGAACTTGCTTAATTTTTTTTATTTAAGATGAAATTGACAAGTCAAAGAATAAGAATGTACGGAGGTGCACTAATTTTAATAGTTTATCGGCCTTTTAAAGCACGCCATAAGTGATTTGAAAACCCTTTTGTCATACAATCTTAAAGAGAAAAAATACACTACCTCCCACAGGAGACTGACATAGACCCAGTAAATAGTACCTGGGGCTCAGAGTAGTGTGTAACATTTCCACGGGCCTCAAGTGACGATGGCTAACACCTTCGCTAGTAGTTGGACCTAATAAAAAATTTATAAGATTTTTAATCAGTTTCTAATCGAGAAGAGAAAGTTACCATGTGAGCGGAGTACTGCTATAATACCACTACATTGTTGCTATGGTATTCAGGACAGGAATTTGACAATGTCTCTTGTGCACACACCAATTCATAATAATTTAACTGGGCCAACCAGTGGTTGTTACTTGCTCAAACATAATCATTAATTCAAAATTTTAGCTTCGATAATTTGATTAAATATTAACATAATGTTTTGATTTAAGTTCCCCTAATTATAGCTCTTCATTGTTTATTTGATCTGTGGAGAAAATTGAACCATTACAATTAATAAATATACTCTAAAAAAAATTATTTGGTAGTACATCTTACGACATGTTCGATTAAGGGTGGTAGGATAACCAGGGTTTTCATATTTATTTATTTAGTTATTTGTTTATTTTATATATTATAAAATTCATGGCTCCATTCAAACAACTCATACATTAAACAGAAACATTTAGATTTATGCTTGGATTGATTGAAAATGAAAACCAAGTAGAGAATATAGAAAGAATGTATTCTTTCACCATATTATTATTTCTTTTATTTCATTCAAACAAAAAATAAGAAAATAGTTTTGAATCTTGTTGTAATTTTCTTTTATTTTCCGTTTATTTCTATCAATAAAAACAGACATGGTGGTCTAAAGGTTTGAAAATTTGATTATATGTTGTATGTTGTTATAGGTGCAAAGTTTTATGTTATAGGTGCTAAGTTTTATGAAAACAGAAGACTTTGTCCTGAAACAGTCAAGCAATCAGCATGCTTATTCAAAAGTTTCTTTACAGCTATAAAGACTCCTTTACAGTTGTACAACAGAGTTATATAATTGTACAAACTTATTGTAAAAATGTGTATTGAATCAAATGAACATTTTGCAGCTTTCTCTCATAAAATTTCTTTGCTGTTTCTATGATCAGCTTCATCAGATTTCAGATTAGCACAAAAATCAACTTGGTATCAGAGAGTGTTTGTTGATTTTCAGGTTTCATTCTTATTCCCATCAATTACTCGGTTTTTCTTTTTCTTTGTTCTCCTTGCGGTTTTTCTTGAGTTCTAATGGCTGGAACAAGCCAAGAAATGACTGCAAGGTCTAGTGGATCGATCATGGATCCCTCTAGCCCTCTTTACTTGAATCCTTCCGATAATCCCGGGCAATCGTTCTTGTTTCTAAGTGCTTTGATGGAACTCGATTTGGACCATGGAGGCGTGCCATGGTGATTGCCTTTATCGGCTAAAAGAATAAAATTAGGTTTTTGTAGATGGATCATGTGCAAAACCTAATTCAGACTCAGGCGAGCTCCAGCATTGGATTCGATGCAATAATATGGTCATATCCTGGCTGCTAAATTCCTTGGCAAAAGAGATATCCGAAAGTGTGCTTTATTCGAATACTGCCTCAGAAATATGGAAAGAACTGGAGGAGAGGTATGGACAATCAAATGGTGCTCAGTTGTATGAAATTGAGAAGGAATTATCTCAAGTTTCTCAAGGAGCGAATAGTATAGCTACTTACTATACTAAGATCAAGAAACTATGGGATAGGATTCAGTCTTTGAGATCCTTACCATCTTGTTCTTGTGGAAAATCTCAGGATTGGCAGAAGTTTGAGGAAGAACAGAGGCTAATACAGTTCTTAATGGGGTTGAATGAACAATATAGTTCTGTTCGTGGGAATTTTCTGATGATGAAGCCATTGCCTTCAGTGACCCAAGTTTACTCACTACTAATTCAAGAAGAGAAACAAAGAGAGATCTACTCAGCCTCTCAATTATCCATTGAATCAGCCTCTATGGAAGTTGGGAATTCTTATAATGCGCAACGGGGAATTATCTTTCAAAAAGGAAAACAAGATGCAAGAAGGACTAATATGTTTTGTGACTACTGCAAGAAACCTGGACATGTGAGAGATAAGTGTTTCAAACTGCATGGATATCCTACTAATTACAAGAATGTAAGGGAGAAGAAAATTGTAGCTCAAGTACAAACAGAGGTTTCAAGTCCTAATCCATCAAGCCAAATCTCTGAAGTCACACACATTCCTGAGCTAACCAAGGCGCAGTATACCACATTGCTGCATTTGCTAAATCAGAAAATGGAGATAGGACCATCTACTGGAGTCTCAAATATTTCTGCTGAAACTTCTACTGGAGCCTCCATCAATTTTGCGGGTATGATTACTGAAATCTCTTCTAATTCATGCTCTCTCAGTAATACTTGTTTGCAACCTCTTCCTATACACACAACTTGGATATTAGACACAGGAGCAACTGACCACATTTGTCACGACATTAAATTCTTCCTCAGTCACAATTCTTTACAAAAACCTTTCCATATAACCTTACCCAATGGAAATACAGTAGAAGTCAATCAAATTGGGACTGTGAAAATTGGAGCCAATCTATTGTTGAAAGATGTTCTGTTTGTACCTAGTTTTCATTACAACCTTGTTTCCATTGGAAAACTTACCAAACAAATGAATTGCAAAGTATACTTCACACATGATCATTGTTTCCTGCAGGGCCCTTCCGTGAAGATGCTACGTGCAATTGGTAGACTTCACAAAGGACTCTATCTACTGCAAGAGAATGTGTTTTGTCCTCTTCTCCCGGTTCAAAATGAAACTTTGTTCTCCTTGTCTCTCAATTCCGGTCCAGTGTCATAGGAGTTGTAATTTAGTCTCTGTAATGACATGGCATAATAGACTTGGTCATTTGCCTTTGTATAAATTGCAAACAATTGTCTCTTGTTAATTGCAATGATGAAACTTCTTTCTGCTCATTGTGTACTATTTGCCCCTCAAGCTAGAACAACATAAAAAGGCCTTTTCCTCAAAGTCATATACACACAAGTTCAATATTTGAACTAATTCACATAGACACATGGGGACCTTACCATACTTCTACACATCAAGGGTACAAATATTTCTTAACTATAGTAGATGACTATAGCAGGGCAACATGGACACATCTTTTGAGCTCAAAGAGTAATGCCTTAACAATTTTGAAAGCCTTCATACAAATGACTGAGACACAATTTGGTTTGAAGGTTAAAACAATAAGATCAGACAATGCATTAGAATTAGGTTCTAGCCTAGAAGCTAAAACTTACTTTGCAGACAAAGGAATTTTACACCAAACAACTTGTGTTTACACCCCACAACAGAATGGAGTTGTAGAGAGAAAGCACAAGCATTTATTAGAGACCTCTCGAGCACTCTTGTTTCAATCAAAATTACCTATGAGATATTGGGGTGAATGTGTTCTAACAAAGAACTTACCTCATAAAATGTATTTCCTTCAAAAAAATCATAGGTAATAAAAACTCCTTATGAAATTCTATTTGGTGCTAAAACCTAATTACTCACATCTAAAAGGTGTTTGGTTGCCTCTGCTATATGTCACCTGTAGGTAAGAATTTAGATAAATTGCAACCTAGAGCTGTCCCCTGTGTGTTTGTAGGCTACCCTTTTGGTAAGAAAGGGTACTTGCTTCTTGATCTCAAAAGTCATGAAATACATGTTTCTAGGAATGTTGTATTCCATGAAGATATATTTCCTTTTGATAAGTCTACTTATTCAGATGACATTGTCCTTCCGGGCTTTCCTCTTCGAAACCTTCATTCCACGTGATTCCATTACTCATTCTCAAAATGAAATTCCACAAAACTCATCAGCTGTCCCTATTCCTGAGTTAGTTCCTATGATTAGGAGGAGTTCAAGGCCACATTCTCAACCTTCTTACTTGCAGGATTACATTTGTTCAAATGTGGCAGGATGCAAAGATAACATTTCTGCAAATTCATTTTTCCCACATTGTCCTCACACCTTAACAAATGCTTGTCCTACTCAAAACCATCTTTGTTTTAATATCCTGTCCACCAAAAGCCAAAGGTTGCTCACAACTATTACTGAGGCATATGAGCCAACATCATACAAAGAAGCAGTAATTATTCCTGCATGGAAAGAAGCAATGCAAAGGAATTCAGGCTTTTAGAAGCAAATAAAACTTGGGAGATAGTGAAATTACCTCCGTGAAAAGAAGCCAATAAGTCGCAAAATGGGTGTACAAAAATCAAACATAAAAGTCGATGGCACAATAGAAAAGGTTTAAAGCCAGGTTAGTGGTAAAGGGGTTTACACAAAAACAAGGCATTGATTTCACTGAAACTTTTTCACCAGTTGTAAAGATTACAACGATGAGATGTCCGATTAGAGAGAGCAATCAAAAAGAGGCTGGCCACTTTCTCAACTAGATGTGAATAATGCTTTTTTACATGGAGATTTAAATGAAGAAATTTATATGAAGATACCAGAGGGACTACATGTTACAGATTCACAAGTTGTTTGCAAAGTCGAACAAATCCTTATATGGTCTGAAACAAGCTTCAAGGCAATGGTACTCTAAACTTTCAAATGCCTTAAGATCAAGGGGATATGAAAATTCCAAGAATGACTACTCTTTATTCTATAAAAAGGACAGTAGAACTCGGTAGTATTTCTAGCAGTTTATGTTGATGATGTCCTTGTAACGGGAACGATACACAAGTGAAATAGATTCATCGAAGAATTTTTTTGAATGCTCAATTTAAGATTAAAGATCTAGGTGAGCTTCATTATTTTTTCTGGGAATAGAAGCAATCAAGGAGCCCTCGGTGGAATGATCTTGACTCAAAAGAAAATATGCTTTTGGATCTTATCAAGGAGTTCAAATGTGAGTTGCAAAACTACTTTTTCTTAGCCCTTTACCAGCGTGGAGTAAAATTGAGTGCAAATGAAGGAAAACTCATTAATGATCCAAGTGTATACAGACGTTTGGTTGGAAAACTAAACTATTTGTCTCACACTAGACTTGATATAGCATATGCAAAGGTCAATATTTAAGCCAATTTATGTCATCTCCAAGGCAACCCCATATGGAAGCAGCTTTGCATACACTAAGGTACATCAATCATAACCCAACTCAGGGACTCTTGATGAATTCTAAACCAGATTTCAATCCCGATCGCATATTGTGACTACGATTGGGCTTCATGCCCCAACACTAGACACTCTCGAGTGGTTTCTACATCTCACTTGGGAAAGATCCCTTTATCTTGGAAGTCTAAAAAAACAGATCAAGTGGCACTTTCTTCAGCTAGAGGTCGAATATCGCCTCCTTGAGAAGAATATGTGCGTAAATAGCATGGTTGACAAGGTTACTTAATGAATTAAGCGTGATCAATGTCATCCCGATTGTAGTGAAATGTGATAATCAAGCTCGCAATACATATAGCCAAGAATCCAGCTTTTTCATGAGAGAACCAAAACATATTAAGCTTGATTGTCATTATGTGAGGGAACAATTACAAGCAGGGGTAATAAGTGTTCATTATGTTCCTACTCAAAGGCAACTAGTCGATGTGTTCACGAAAAAGCTTATCGAGACCTCAACACCAACTGCAGATTTCCAAGTTGGGGAGTGTCCAATCCATCTTCACACCTTCCAACTTGAGGGGGTGTTATAGGTGCAAAAGTTTTTATGTTATAGGTGCTAAGTTTTTATGAAAAACAGAGACTTTGTCTTGAAACAGATCAAGCAGATCAACATGCTTTATTCAAAAGTTTCTTTACAGCTATAAAGACTCCTTTACAGTTGTACAACAGAGTTATATAATTGTACAAACTTATTGTAAAAATGTGTATTGAATCAAATGAACATTTTGCAGCTTTCTCTCATAAAATTTCTTTGTTGTTTCTATGATCAGCTTCATCAGATTTCAGATTAGCACAAAAATCAACTTATGTTCTAATCAAAAGAATGAGAATTGTGACAATATTTATGTGGCACATTGTTTATAATATTATTTCCTCAAATTATTTTTTAATTAAAACATCACTTCTCATATTGAATTTTTTTCTTTAAGAATAATTAACCTAGTTTAGTGCTTTCATTAGTTTCTTAAGGCATGTAAATGAGAAACTAATTCCGACTAATCTTTAACTTTTATATCATTAAAAAAAATATAGTTTATTATGACGGATTAGATTATCGGTTTTGAAAACCTAACAAAAACTAAAATATTTCGACTATAAATTATACAAATTTATTATTCGTGGTTTTTCAATTACTATTCAAAATGGAATATTTTTGTTTTGCTGAAAAATAAATCTTATTTGATAAAAATAGGTTTTTTTTTTTAAAATATATTTAATAATAACAATAACTTAAAATATAATACTTAGAATTATTTTTCGGTTTTGATACATGTATATATTTGATTGATTTACCTTTATAAAAATATAGACAATTTGAACTTCAAAAGTGAATAAACGATAGAACCAAATGCTCATAATTAACCCATATCATTTTTTTTCCTTAACTATAAAAATGCATTATCATAATCTTGATATTCTAATGACGGATAATTTGTTATCTTAATTGATTAAATATGTGCATGAGCATAAAGAAAGAATTGCACAAAATTTGTTTTTTTTTTTAATAAATGCAACGAGTGTTGTTAGTCAAAGCAACGCACACATAATTTGCCTACACACCCTTATTCGATGGCACAATGCAAGCTACAAGCTCAAACTTTTAACTGATGCTTTATCATCACCAATGTACCCAACGAGACTCAAACTCAAAACACTTGAATATTTTATACTCAGCTTTTCACAATGAAAGTAATGAATCTAGGCTATGACCCTTTAGCAACATACTTATAAATTTTTTTATTTTTTACTTTTAAAAGACGGTGGTTGTGTATAACTATAAAAATTAAACATATTCATTAGATTATATAAAACGAAAACAATGATTTAATATTCCTCTCTTTGAATGAATTTTTTTTAATGTTTAACTCATTAGTGGTTTTTTTTTTACAAAATAGATAAATTTATGGATTAATTAATGGGCCTAGGCGGAATTAATAACTTACATGCATTCACCTTGAATTATTTGGGATTCACATGGAGTCCACACTCCCGCAAAATTAATTTTTCTATATGAGATTTAAATTCTTATCACCTTTTTTTTCTCTCCCAAAGAACTCAAAGTTTGTACCGCTAATTACCAGAAAAAACTGATTTTTCACTAATTCAAATTTTTTTAGAAGGAAGCCAAGATTTCTCGTAAAATTCAATGCATAAAATTAAAAAAATCATATTAAAAAATCATTTATTGAAAACAATATATTCTTAATGACCTTTATGTGTGAGTAAACATGTGAAAAGGATCATCATTAACATTAATATATGACCGACCAAAATACAATTTAATAGAACCAAGATTTTTAGCGATATATTACCTTTCATTAGTTTTTCTATTTTGTTTTCTTCATTTAACCTAATACAAGAAAATTTTCTTTAGTTTGTATCCTTGTTTTTATACATTTCTCCTCATTATAAACAGGTATCATTTTAAATTAATTATCTTATAATTAAATAATACAATTGATGCTTTTAAAAAGAAAGAAACCAATTATTATGGTAACCATCCTCAAAACTTGTCATTTGAACTAATCCTCAAATAATTAGAGTTTAATCAAATCAACCCTTATGTGATTAAAGTGAGTTTAATTATTTCTCTGTTAATAGTGATGTAAATAATTATTAATAACATCATTCTTATATGCTCATATTAAAAGAAGAAACTTAACTTTTTTTCTTTTTTTTTTAAAAAAAAATATTGGGATTGGGATTGATTAGTGCTTAAAAGAAAAGACATTTAATGTCTTGGTGACATGAACAATTTAACTTGAAAAAATTTTGTGATTTAATTAATCATCTCAAGACTTATTTGATTAAAGACATTTTATTTATTTATGTTGTAATGGGAATAACCCACTTAATTTATTTGCCCTCACTAAATCTTTAAATAAGAGAGTTCACTTTTAACTCTACATTGATATTACATTTTATTTTGTAATTGAACATAGACATTATAAATATTATATTTATATAAATACATCTACAAAAAAAAAAGTCTTATTTGTTTATATACCTATTAAATTTGATTATAAGTCAATTCGAGATTTTATAAAAAATAGTAATAAAGATTAAAGATAAACATGTCTTTTATAAAATTTATAAATTAATTATTAAATTTAAAGAGTACGTAAATAAATAAATATATTCTGTTTGTTATAGGAGCATGTGAATAATTTTCACATAAAAAATCACTTATACCAAGGAAAACTTTTTTTCCCTTAGATTGATCCAAATTTTTATTCAATTAATTATTAATAAATTAATTTTAATTAGTGTCATTTTATTATAAATAATATTATCTATCAACAATTAATGTTATAATATTAATTAATAACTATATTTTAATTAATTATACCAAGGAAAACTTTTTTTCCCTTAGATTGATCCAAATTTTTATTCAATTAATTATTAATAAATTAATTTTAATTAGTGTCATTTTATTATAAATAATATTATCCATCAACAATTAATGTTATAATATTAATTAATAAGTATATTTTAATTAATTATCTTATAAACTAATTATGTTTTCCATGTTATTCTTGGCAAAATAATTCATGGTCCATAATTTATCTCATGAGCAAGTTCTAATAAATTAAACACTTTATATCAAAGTTAAGAATTAAATACATATTGATATAAAAAATTATTTTTAATTTTTTTATATTTTTGAAAACTTGGGTAAATCACTGTGAGCCAAAAAGATTCAAACAAGTGAAGCCCCAACTCTGTTTTGAAAAAATATTTAATTTTAAATACCACAAATTATTTAAAAAACAGCATGATTTTTTTTTCCTTATCTATTTTCTATTTTTCTATTTTTATATTTTCCCCTATTTTACTAAATTCCAAAATTGTCCCTCTTTCTTATCACAACCCTTTGCTCTATAAAACACACAACCCTCACAACATTTCTCCCCACTGTTTTTTTCTCCTCTTCCATTTTTCCCCCTCAAATAAATAAATAAATAAATAAATAAAAAGTTTTAAATGTTGAGGTCGTTGAGACCAACATTTCTCCCGCCAATTCATTCCTTCAAAATCCCAAAACTACCCTTCATTCCCATGTCTTCCCTTCGTTGCCCATCAACCGTTTGTAGAAATGCCTCAACCAAAATCCAACCACCATCTACTCCAATCCCCTCCTCAGCATACATCCACCTCCCCTTCTGCCGCAAACGCTGCCATTACTGTGACTTTCCCATTGTTGCTCTTGGCTCTTCGCACTCTAACACCGCTACCGACGATCCCCGAATCACCAACTACACCAACCTCCTCCTTCAAGAAATCAACGCCACTGTAACCGACACAAACACTCCCTCCATCCCCCTCCAAACCATCTTCTTCGGCGGTGGCACGCCTTCACTTGTCCCGCCTCACCTTGTCTCGAATATCCTCGATAAGCTTCGTTGCAAATTTGGCATTGCACATAATGTTGAGATATCGATCGAGATGGATCCGGGCACGTTTGATGCTCACAAGTTGAATGAACTTGCTGAGCTCGGAGTGAACCGGGTGTCACTCGGCGTGCAAGCATTTCAAGAAGAATTGTTACGGGCGTGTGGCCGGGCACATGGTGTTAGAGAGGTCTATGAGGCAATTGACATTGTCACCGGTTGTACCGGATTGGAGAATTGGAGCATGGACCTTATTTCTTCATTGCCGCATCAGACCGAGGCAATGTGGGCAGAGAGCTTGAAGTGCGCTGTCAGTGCTCGGCCAACTCATGTTTCGGTCTATGATCTTCAGGTGGAGCAAGGCACCAAGTTTGGACAACTGTGAGTTTATTACGACGATATGCTAATCATGTTAATCCTTTTTGAATTCACTACCCAATCAAATGATTGCTTTATGAAAACAGATATAAACCCGGTGAGTTCCCACTCCCCTCGGACAATCAATCAGCAAACTTGTACAAGATGGCTTCAGAAACACTCAGAAATGCCGGTTACTCGCACTATGAGATCAGCAGTTACTGCAAGAGTGGCTATGAATGCAAGCACAATCAAACATACTGGCAGAACAAACCATTTTTCGGTTTCGGCCTGGGATCGGCAAGCTACATTAATGGTAATCGGTTTTCAAGGCCAAGAAGAATGAACGAATACACGGAATATGTACGAAAATTAGAAGATGGAATGATAAAACATGATAGAATTAATTGTGAAGCTAAAGACATGGCCATGGATGTCGTGATGCTTTCGCTTCGAACTGCGATCGGTTTAGATGTCGCGAGCTTTTGTCGGTTGTTTGGTGAGTGTCTTGCAGTGTCATTGTGCAAAGCATTTGAGCCATTTGTGGAGAGTGGGCATGTTGTGTTCATGGATGAGGAGAGAGTGAAGGTGAGTAATGGTAGCAGAGTTGCATTCATTAGGCTTAGTGATCCTGATGGTTTTTTGTTGTCCAATGAGTTGATCTCCATTGCATTCAGCGTGATATCTCCATGAGTTTTTATTAGTCTTAGATTGTATTTTTTTTTGTATCAAAGTTACATATTTTTTGTGGATTATTTACTAATTTGATGTTGTTTTATGGATTATTTTTGCTGTGAAATGATATAAATTTTGAGTTTATTGTAGTGTGTTTTTTTTTTTCCAAGGAACACCTCAATAGTTTATGATATTACAAACAATTGGGCAGACTGGTTAGTGCATTTTATTCCAGAAAACTCCCTAGATAGTATTAAAATTATACAAGAGTCCTTGTTCTTATGATAGTTTTACTATGACCACCTTAGTTTTCAGAAAATATTAAAATAAAGGTTTGTAATTGTGACAAGTTTACAAACTACACCTTACATGTCAAGAAATTATAGATTGGTCCTGATATTAAGTTCGCATAGAACACCTTTTAAAACCACACACAGGTCCTTGAGAATGTTTTTACATACATCACGCCAGAAATTATGAAATCATGGATGGTCCCTATATTTTGAAAGTTATGCATTAGTCCCTGTGACATTGTCAAGGAAAACTCCAAAGAACATCTATGTTTTTGTTTAGTTACAGATAAGTAAGACCAGTCCTGATATATCCAAAACACACTTTGTTTTTGGAAATAAAAAATTGGTCCTAATATTCTACATTACCATTATCCATATGTTTGTGAATTACTGCACAGTCCCTGTAGATAATTTATACAACACCCCTTACACCTTGGAGATAGAAGATCGGTCCTGAAATTTTTACAGAAAGCACCATATATCTCACAAATACTCCTTAGTAAACACTTCAAAGTTTATTTGACCATTATTTTCCAAACACTAATCCCAGAATAATTATAATATCACAAATAATAAGAGTAGTACAATGATAAAGTACAGTTTGGGGTGAGGATATTCTTTTTGATTGTCTACATTCTTGTAAAGCTGATGATGTCCTCCAAGTAATTGAAAGGTCAAGAGTGCAGGAACAGTGAACAAACTTCAGACTTTAACCCTTATAAATGTGCAGATTATATCAATGTCAACCTTTCTCTTGAGGAAAACTTGAGGATCATCCAGAAAAAAAATGGTGTCTGCTTCAAGATGATGGCAATCTGGTATGAGGTATCGACATCAGTTCAGTACACGCATACGGATGGTAATAAACTGTTAACTGTATGAATAACCAAGTGGCAATTACTTATATGCAATTGGTAGGCTAACCAATCAAAATCAGAGATTAGCAGTGGAGGAAAACAGATTAGATATTTTAGACAGAATTTTGAGCAAGAATTTAAGTTATGTTGATACCAAACCCTAGAAAGATGCATCAAATGGTGTCTAGGCGGAGATCCTAGATATTTTGTTACAAAGAAAGAGGCATTACCTAACTAGGAAGGTTTTGTTTTGCGCCCTGCTTTTGGAATGTGTTTCAAATTCTGTATTCCCTTCTTCATTTCTCTGCAGTTATTAAAAAAAATATATATGTAAATGCAATATTCAAGTAAATTAGCACCAATTAAAATCATGGTCCAGACCTTTGGTGCAAGAAAACCAAGAACAGGATGGTAAGATGTGGCTGAAAATGATGAATTAGGTGAGTGCTCTCTTCCTTGCAAAACTCGTCCAAAAGTGATTCTTGGTCACATAAATATAAATGAAAGCAGCACAACATGAATGCCTTTCAAAACTTTATTCTAATCTTGATATTCAAATTTATATACAACCCTTAATTCACCAAATATTTATTATTTTTCTTCTCTTAATATCTCAATCTTGAATACTAAAAAAGCTGCCTCCTCTCCTTTTCCTTAATTTTAACATCAGACTTTTATAATAAATAAAGGGAGTTTATGTTGTTCCATTATAAAATACACACAAATACTAGGATGACACTCATAGTTGGTGTTTCATTACCAATCAATGGAATTTTTATGGTTACCATTGTTGCAATGAATATTTCTACAAAAGATGAGAAAAATCATAGCATCTAATTTCTTGGACTTTTATGTACTTTTCCCAAGATTAGGTTTGCAGTTTTCACTTGCTAATAAAGCCTTAAAATTACATCAACGCAAGTCATAAAAGCTGAACTATCAAATATTCTACAGAACGGAAAGACAAAAAAGTTTCAATTGATGCTGAAGTCACCCATAATCTCATAAAAAAAGGTACCCCAAAAAAAAAAAAGACAAGACACCCATCAAAGAAAATATGGTAAGCAAAAGGAACAAGATATATATGTATGTTTATATATATACAAGACAACCTCACATTGGTGGCGATTCCTTGCAACAGCAGCGGGATTGCATTTCTTGGCCTTCTTCAACTCACTCATCTGGTCACAATGGAGAGCTCCACATAAATCCGCCAAGCATCGACCATGAGTCTGCATTGAAAATATTTATTGTTATAAATTCAATATAAATTGCAGTAAAAATAAAAGCTTACATTATGAATTGGAATTGGCATATCATGCAACCTTCTATGTTAATTAGTGCTCAAAGTTTCACATAGAGACAATGTACCTAATAGGATAAAAATAAGAATACAATTGATTTTTGATGTAAGCTAAAGAAGTAATGTCAGACACAGTTAAAATGTTGAAGGACTTGAGTTGATTGTTTTTGCCAAAAAAAGCAAGAACGAAGTAACTATAGATCAAGTGCGAACAATGCTTGAGATGTTCAACAAATCAACATAGTAGATATAACCATGAGTCTATGGCAAGGAAGGAGAAAATTTTGAAAAACCAAAGATAGAATGTTACTAACAAAAGCCCATAATTCAATTTTTTATGTAATTTATGAATCAGGGTGAAAAGACCTTAATTTCAATACTTATTGAAGAACTTATGCACCCACTTCAGAAACTTTTTGCACCTTAAAGTAGATAGTCAAAGTATAACTCTAAGCTTTAGCTTCAATTTCTAAGATTCAGGATGGAATGAATCAACTAAAACAATATTGCCTTTCTAGGTATAATGTTATTGTAGAATAAAACCAAAATGACTAGGAGATTGATCATAAAACCAGCCTTGGTAGATATTCTTTGGCATCATTAATCACAAGAACTTATGTGCACTGCTCTACCAATTGACAAATACATCTAATTAAAATTCTCATCAGTAAGGTATCAAGTTCAATATTAATGCATTTGTAATTAATCTGAAACATGAGAAGCAAAAGTATATTTTGCATTGTAAGTTAAAAGTGAAAGATACATTATTTAGCAAAACATAGTGTCTGTTATCAAAGTGCTGATCAAGAAACTTCTCTGCACGAAAGCTTTTCTTACAAAGCCCACACCGCCATTCATTTGTGTCCACATGAACCTTGTGCTGCTCTTGTTATCAGAACATGTCATTATTGGGATGAAGCCTACACTTGCTTGGAAGTTGATACTCTTCTTGATCGATAAAAGGCATTAAATACTGCATCATCAATAAGACAGCAGAGATGTTGAACAATAAAATTTAGAAAAATTGTCATAACGGAAGACCAAAATCATACTTTGCCCATACCTCTTCAATAATCTGCCAGGCTACCCTACTCCTTTCTCTAGAACAATGCACTTCATGATTATGTGGAATTTCTTGTGTCAAAGTTCTGAAGATAACACAAAAATAAATTTCAGTGACCAATGTGTATCTGATATAACTAAATGGTTGATCACATGATAACTGTCATTTTGTACTCAAAATTGATGATATTCCTTAAGGAAACAGTATAATTCCAAGATTTTCCATGCTTAGGGAAGTTAAGCAGATTGTTTCATCAATTTTTCTAAGTTTCTTTCTCAAGAATAGAATATAGACTAAACAAAATGCGAGTATTTTTCAGATAACAATTCAGGTCAATTGAAAATGCATTTTCTTTCCGAAGTAGTTAGCATTGGATGTCAATGTTCTTACCACCTTCCTGATTTTAAGCAAAACATTTCAAAATGTTACCATAAAAAAATCTCAAGACCTCAATAAATTTTGGCATATCAAATGATGCTTAATGAGAAAGAAGCCTTTCAATAGGAGAAAGAAAAAAATATGAAGAACAAGAACATTAAGTATTTGGAACGCATAACCTTCCGCATGCTACCTCCTCAAATATTTTGAGTAGATAGTTTGTTATACTCATTTATCAAGAGATAAATTAAACAAATCAGGATGCCACATTTTCAAACTACATTGTCACCGCAAACTTGACTTCTAGAAAATAGAATGCTATTATTCAACAGAACATTTTTTATGGTTACAGGTTTAGTCCTCTAATAAACTATAGAGATACAGAATATTTGTTTCTATCATCAATGCAAACATTTTCTTTAGCGACTAAGATAACACGCATGAAAATTTCCAAGGAAAAATTTGAGATAATCAATATACATAGAAAACTGAATAAAAACCAAAAGATGAAGATTAAATTATAAAACAGGATCCATATTCTATAATTGCATAAAGCTCAATCAAAAAAGCACAGGAGCTTGACTAAAAGCACTTATTAATTAACCCCAATGGTATGACGAAAGATATCAACTGGAGGCGACAAAATAGAAGTGACTAAACATATTGACGTCTTTAAAACAAACGGAAAGATGCAATGCTGCTTCATCATTTCAAGACTTAGCCTGATTTGTGTACTGATATTGGTTTAAACAAACATAAAATATATCCAAGACTAGATTTGGTAAATTTCCCTTGAACTGTGCAAATGTTTGATTATCTTATTAAGTCCTAGTTTTGCATAGTTT
This sequence comes from Dioscorea cayenensis subsp. rotundata, assembly GCF_009730915.1. Classification (NCBI taxonomy): domain Eukaryota; kingdom Viridiplantae; phylum Streptophyta; class Magnoliopsida; order Dioscoreales; family Dioscoreaceae; genus Dioscorea; species Dioscorea cayenensis. The sequence continues at coordinate 6,401,773 of NC_052480.1, read as the reverse complement.
AGAATCATCTACCAGATTGACAAATAACACCTCTAAAACTGGTCTAGAATTGATGATTCTTCAGGTGTATAAGGTAAAAGGAAATATAGATGCTGTTCAATGAAAAGATCGACTCTATTGAGATTTTTATTAGTTCTAACCATCTGAGTCAATTTATGCACACAATTTGGTCATCCCAAATTCTTACCAATTATTACATAAAAAGAAAATGCTCACCAAAAGGTAACCCATCCATTATCCACGAACTTATTTATCCTAAGGAAAGATTATTTTCCATAACATATAAGATCTCTTATCAAAACTAAACACTCCAAACACAAATGAGAAGCTTTTTCGATACTAAGTAATTCAATAAGTTAAGCCCAAGTATATTAATACCAAAGATCTCTCAAAAAATTAATAAATTCCTCTTCGAAATCTCAACAGTTCCAGTAGATTAAACCCTGAAATCTTCATAAGTCACCATAGGCATCAATCAAATCCCCACTGCAAAGGCTAACAATCTATAACAGAAAAATTCATAAATGATTAATAACCAACACTCCCTTAAGTCCACTAATTTCCTAAAATTCAAGAAAATTCCACCAATCTAAGTAACTGGTCGCTGACACTCCCAAAGAATTGGCTCCCATGTTACACAGAAATCACAAGGAAAAACATCTAAAAACAATGCAAGATTACTTTCCGACCGCAATCAAACATTTTCTCCTATCATTGACAGACATCTCAGGACAGCAAAAAACCGATTCAGGAATTGAAAGAAAAAAAAAGAAAAGAAGAGAACAAGAAGAAAGGGAGGATTACCTGAGAATCTCGATAAAAACAGAGCGCGGAAGAGAAGACGAGATGGAAGAAGAAGGCGATCTTCAGCATAGGGCATCCCATTCCTCTGAGGGAGGAGGAGGAGAAAGAACAGCGTGCAAGGGTTTCAAATTCAACACTGTTTGGAATTCCTGGCAACTTGCATTTATGTCCCTGAACTTTTTTGTTTTTAGAAACACTCTATTTACTGATTTATATTCTGTTTGGCTACAAAATAAAAAAAAAATATGACATAATTTTATTGTGTGGGAAGTGCAAGTGATTATTATAGAAATTATGTCATACAGAATGAGTGTTTGGTTAACAAAATAAAAAAAATATTATGGAGACTGGACGATCGACTACCAGACTGCCGGTGGACTAGTGGCCGGTCGCTGGAGATCGACCGGACCACTGGCCGATGGTCGGACCACCGGTGACTGGTCGTCGGAGGCCAACCGGTAGGCCACCAGACTGCTGGTGGACTAGTGGCCAACCGCCGAAGGTCGGCCAGACCATTGGTGGACAGCCGGTGTGTCACCGGAGGCCGGCCGGACCGGTGCCGGTCATCGGAGATTGGTTGGATCGCCGGTGGTCAGTCGCCGGAGGCTAGCCGGACCGATGGCCGGAGGGCTAGCCCGGACTCGATGGCCGGGTCTACTGAGGTTGGCCGGGACCGTTGGTGGACCGATGCTGATGGGCTGGATAAAAAAAGAAGAGACTTTTCGAATGAGTAAAAATATTCCACTCTTAATAGAATATTTTTTTATGCCATAATACCTATATTATGCTATAATTTTATACTATAAAATAAGTACCCAAACATGGCATAATTCTCAGAAAATGTTAAATTATGCCATATTATACGGATTATACCATAATTTCTAACTATCCAAAGATGCCCTAGTTTTTTATATATTTTGAATACAACAATACAGTAAGATTATAAAAAAAATAAAACAAAAGAAATAAATTAAAAAAAAAAGAATAAGAGAAGAACTATATCCAACCAATAAAGAATACTCAAAATCATAAAAGAAGAAAATGCTCAAAATCATAAGAAAAGAACTATTATCCAAATAGCAAAGAATGCTCAAAATCATAAGAGAAGAACTACATCCAGACAGCAAAGACTGCTTAAAATCATAAGAGAAGAACTACATCAAGACAGCAAAAATTCTCAAAATCATAAGAGAAGAACTACATCCAAACAGCAAAGAATGCTCAAAATCATAAGAGAGGAACTATTAACCAAATAGCAATCATAAGAGAAGAACTACATCCAGACAGGAAAAATTCTCAAAATCATAAGAGAAAAACTACATCCAGACAGCAAAAATTCTCAAAATCATAAGAGAAGAACTATTATCCAAATAGCAAAGAATGCTCAAAATCATAAGAGAAGAACTAGACAGCAAAAATTCTCAAAATTATAAGAGAAGAACTATATCCAGACAGCAAAGAATGCTCAAAATCATAAGAGAAGAACTATTATCCAAATAGCAAAAATGCTCAGACTCATAAAAGAAGAACTACATCCAGACAGCAAAGAATGCTCAAAATCATAAGAGAAGAACTACATCCAGACAGCAAAAAATGCTTAAAATCATATAAGTTGTTAGGGGTTTGCCAGTAATACAAAAGTGAAAAGGACTGCGGAAGTCACTGTAGCAATATTTTGAAAGTTATGCATTAGTCCTTGTGACATTGTCAAGGAAAACTCCAAAGAACATCTATGTTTTTGTTAAGTTAGACCAGTCCTGATATATCCAAAACACACTTTGTTTTTGGAAATAAAAAATTGGTCCTAATATTCTACATTACCATTATCCATGTGCTTGTGAATTACTGCACAGTCCTTGTAGATAATTTATACAACACCCCTTACAACTTGGAGATTGAAGATTGGTCCTGAAATTTTTACAGAAAGCACCATATATCTCACAAATACTCCTTAGTAAACACTTCAAAGTTTATTTGACCATTATTTTCCAAACACTAATCCCAGAATAATTATAATATCACAAATAATAAGAGTAGTACAATGCTAAAGTACAGTTTGGGGTGAGGATATTCTTTTTGATTGTCTACATTCTTGTAAAGCTGATGATGTCCTCCAAGTAATTGAAAGGTCAAGAGTGCAGGAACAGTGAACAAACTTCAGACTTTAACCCTTATAAATGTGCAGATTATATCAATGTCAACCTTTCTCTTGAGGAAAACTTGAGGATCATCCAGAAAAAAAATAGTGTCTGCTTCAAGATGATGGCAATCTGGTATGAGGTATAGACATCAGTTCAGTACACGCATACGGATGGTAATAAACTGTTAACTGTATGAATAACCAAGTGGCAATTACTTATATGCAATTGGTAGGCTAACCAATCAAAATCAGAGATTAGCAGTGGAGGAAAACAGATTAGATATTTTAGACAGAAATTTGAGCAAGAATTTAAGTTTACCAAACCTTAGAAAGATGCATCATATGGTGTCTAGGCGGAGATACTAGATATTTTGTTACATAGAAAGAGGCATTACCTAACTAGGAAGGTTTTGTTTTGCGCCCTGCTTTTGGAATGCGTTTCAAATCCTGTATTCCCTTCTTCATTTCTCTGCAGTTATTAAAAATATATATATATGAAAATGCAATATTCAAGGAAATTAGCACCAATTAAAATCATGGTCCAGACCTTTGGTGCAAGAAAACCAAGAGATAGAATACAGGTAGCAACATCAGTGTCAGCACACAAATTGCAAGGTAAAATACACTTGACTGCTTCTGCACAGATGAAATAATTTATTGGTCATCAGTAACCACTTGTCAGGAGGAAGAAAAGAAGTACCAAGCAATGCAATAGTTGGGTCAACCTAGCCTCTACTATAACAGAAAATCTACTTTCTTCAATATTAAGTTAAATTGAAATTGCAGAGCATTACCTTGCCGCCTCTGGAGAAAGGTTTTTGCTTCCCATTACATGTGTGAGCATCACAAAATTGACGGAGGAACAGTTCTGCAAATTCAATAAATTTAAGTTGACTACAAAATCAGAGGAAGACAAATGCATTTTGTGAGCAAGACAAATCAAAATTTACCATGAAGATGACTTGCGGATTGTCCTTGACTAACAGGAAAACAACTATCAGCAAGTCCCTGAAACAAGGATTGAAAAGTGAGTCAGAGAACCACCAACAAAACAAGTTGCACAATTTGCCTACATATATCATATTTCTAACTACCAGTTGGATCTTTCCACAGCCAACCATGTAAAACTCAGGCTGGTTTGTCGCCTAGCCTGTTTACATGCTTATTTGCGGCTTCTAAAAAAAGGGCAGGTATTCCTGAATAATTTCAGTGAACATTTAAGTTAGATTAATAGGACTATTCACACAAAGATGCATGCCCATTAGTGTTCCATTGAGGACCAGCAGGAAGGTAAGATGTGGCTGAAAATAATGAGTTAGGTTTGAGTGCTCTCTTCCTTGCAAAACTTATCCAAAGGTGATTCTTGGTCACATAAACAAAAATGAAAGCAGCACAACATGAATGGATATCAAAACTTTATTCTGATCTTGAATCTTGATATTCAAATTTATATTCAGCCATTAATTCACCTAAGATTTATTATTTTTCTTCTCTTAATATTTCAAGCTTGAATACTAAAAATGCCACCTCCTCTACTTTTCCTAAATTTTAACACAGGCTTTCATAATAAACCAAGGGAATTTATGTTGTTCCATTACAAAATACACACAAATACTAGGATGACACTCATAGTTGGCGTTTCATTGCCTTTACAGTCACCATTGTTGCAATGAATATTTCTACAAAAGATGAGAAAAATCATAGGATCTAATTTCTTTTTCTTTTATGTACTTATCCCAAGATCAGGTTTTCAGTTTTCGCTTGCTATTAAAACCTAAAAATTACATCAACGCAAGTCATAAAAGCTGAACTATCTCATATTCTACAGAATGGAAAGACAAAAAAGTTTCAAATGATGCTGAAGCCACCCATAATCTCGTACCAAAAAAAGAAAAGAAAAAAAGAAGACACCATCAAAGAAAATAAGGTAAGCAAAAGGAACATGATATATATGTATGTGTATATATATACAAGACAACCTCACATTGGTGGCGATTCCTTGCAACAGCAGCGGGATTGCATTTCTTGGCCTTCTTGAACTCACTCATCTGGTCACAATGGAGACCTCCACATAAATCCGCCAAGCATCGACCATGAGTCTGCATTGATTTATTGTTTTAAATTCAATATAAGTCGTAGTAAAAATAATAGCTTACATTTTGAATTTGAAATGGCATATCATGCAACCTTCTATGTTAATTAGTGCTCAAAGTTTCAACAGTCTATTCCTCACACAGAGACAATGTATCTAATAGGATTAATACAAGAATACAATTGATTTTTGATGTAAGATAAAGAAGTAATGTCAGATATAGTTAAATGTTAAAGGACTTGAGGTAAATGTTTTTGCCAAAAAAATGCAAGAAAGAAGTAACTATAGATCCAGTGTGAACGATGCTTGAGCTGTTCGAGAAATCAACATAGTAGATATTACTATCAGTCTATGGCAAGGAAGGAGAAAATTTTGAAAAATCAAAGATAGAATGTTAGCCCATTATTCAATTTTTGTTGTAATTCATGAATCAAGGTGGAAAAACTTTAATATCAAAATTTATCCAAGAACTTATGCACCCATTTCAAAAACTTTTTGCATCTTAAAGTAAATAGTCAAGGTATAACTCTAAGCTTTAGCTTCACTTTCTAAGATTCAGTACGGAATGAATCAACTAAAACAATATTCCCTTTCCTGGTATAATGCTATTGTAGAATAAAACCAAAATGACAAGGAGAGTGATCATAAAACCGGTCTTGGTAGATATTCTTTGGCATCATTAATCTCCAGAACTTATGTGCACTGCTCTACCAATTAACAAATACATCAAATTAAAATTCTCATCAGTAATGTATCAAATTCATTATTAATGCATTTGTAATTAATCTGAAACATGAGAAGCAAAAGCATATTTTGTATTGTAAGTTAAAAGTGAAAGATACATTATTTAGCAAAACATAGTGTCTGTTATCAAAGTGCTGATCAAGAAACTTCTCTGCACGAAAGCTTTTCTTACAGAACCCACACCGCCATTCATTTGTGTCCACATGAACCTTGTGCTGCTCTTGTTCACGGAACATGTCATTATCGGGATGAAGCCTACACTTGCTTGGAAGTTGATATTCTTCTTGATCCACAAAGGGCATTAAATACTGCATCATCAATAAGACAGCAGAGATGTCAAACAATGAAATTAAGAAAAATTGGCATAACAGAAGGCCAAAATTATACTTTGGCCATACCTCTTCAATAATCTGCCAGGCTACCCTACTCCTTTCTCTAGAACAATGCACTTCATGATTATGTGGAATTTCTTGTGTCAAAGTTCTGAAGATAATACAAAACTAAATTTCAGTGACTACTGTATATCTGATATAACTAAATGATTGATCACATTATAATTGTCATTTTGTACTCAAAATTGATGATATTCCTTAAGGAAACAGTATAATTCGCTACCTGGCCCCAGAGGCTTGTTCAAATCCCTATAGAACAAGAGCAAAAAAGTAACATGTGAGAGACAGAAAACGGACAAAGAATGATAGAACATTGTACATACAGAAACCATGTCACCACAGTCATAAAACAATAGATAAAGCATAAAAATATTCATTATTTGTTCAAAATAGTAATGGTCCTATGTGAGAGGCTTAATCAAAGATAGATAATATATGGTATCTTTATGATGTATTTCTCTCAACCATAAACAAGACACAAGCACTACGGGCAGTCTAGAAAGAAGAAAATAAAGGTCCTTACGAAGATAATGAACATTTCTTCCTTGTAATTTATATCAGAAGTAGACTACTATTAAACTTGCCATGTGAAATTAGGAAAGAACTTTTTTAGCAACTTTAGATAAACTTTAAGACCATTTATTCTCCATGCTTAGTTAAGTTAAGCTGATTGTTTCATCAATTTTTCTTAAGTTTCTTTCTCAATAATAGAATATAGTCTAAACAGAAAGAGAGATTGGAGTATTTTTTAGATAACAATCAAGGTCAATTGAAAATGCATTTTCTTTCCAAAGTAGTTAGCATGAGATGTCACTGTTCTTACCACCTTCTGGATTCTAAGCAAAACAGTTCAAAAATGCTACCATCAAAAAATCTCAAGACCTAAATATATTTAGGCATGTCAAATGATGCTTAATGAGAAAGAAGCCTTTCAATTGGAGAAAGAAAATATATATATATGAAGAACAAGTACATTAAGTATTTGGAACGCATAACCTTCCGCAAGCTACCTCTTCAAATATTTTAAGTAGATAATTTGTTATATTCATTTATCAAGTGATAAATTAAATAAATCAGGTTTCCACATTTTCAATTTACATTGTTACAGCAAACTTTACTCCTAGAACATAGGATGATATTATTCAGCAGAATATTTCTTATGGTCACAGGTTTAGTCCTCTAATAAACTACGGAGATACAGAATATTTGTTTCTATCATCAGTGCAAACATTCTCTTTAGGGACTATGATAGCACATATAAAAATTTGCAAGGAAGGATTTGAGATAATCATATACATACAAAACTGAATAAAAACCAAAAGATGAAGCTTAAATTATAAAACAGGATCCATAATCTATAATTGCATAAATCTCAATCAAAAAAGCACAGGAGCTCGACTAGAAGCACTTATTAATTAACCCCAATGGTTTGACAAAAGACATCAGCTGGAGGCGACAAAGTAGAAGTGACTAAACATATTGACGTCTTTGAAACAAACGGAAAGAAGCAATGCTACTACATCATTTCAAGACCTAGCCTGATTTGTGTGCTGATATTGGTTTAAACAAACATAAAATATATACAATACTAGATTTGGTAAACTTCTCTTGAACTGTGCAAATGTTTGATTAATTTATTAAGTCCTAGTTTTGCATAATTTAGGATCAACTACCAGCTTGATAAATAACACCTCTATAACTAGTCTAGGATACATGATTCTTCAGATTTATCAGGTAAAAGGAAATGTAGATGCTGTTCCATGAAAAGATTAACTCTATTGAAAATATTTATTAGGTCTAAGTGTCTAACCATTTAAGTCAATATATGGACACAATTTGGTCATCCCAAATTCTGACCAATTATTACATAAAAATAAAATGCTCACCAAAAGGTAACCCATTCATTATCCATGAACTTATTTATCCTAAAGAAAGATTATTTTCCATGAAATATAAGATCTCTTATCAAAATTAAACACCCCAAACACAAAGGAGAAGCTTTTTCAATACTGAGTAATTCAATAAGTTAAACCCAAGTATATTAATACCAAAGATCTCTCAAAAAATTGATAAATTCCTCTTCAGAATAAGCGGTTACAGTAGTTTAAACCCTGAAATCTTCATTAGTCACCATAGGCATCGATCAAATCCCCACTGCAAAGGCCAACAATCCATAACAGCAAAATTCATAAACAATCAACAGCCAACACACCCTAAAGTTCACTAATTTCCTAAAATTCAGGAAAACTCCACCAATCCAAGTCAAATGCTGGTCGCTGCCTCTGCCAAAGAATTGGCTCCCATGTTTCGCACAAAATTACAAGGAAAAACATCGCAAAACAGTGAAATATCACCTTCTGACCGCAATCAAACACTTTCTCCGATCATTGACGTCTCAGGACAGCAAAAACCGATTCAAGAAAGAGGATTACCTGAGAATCTCGAGAAATACAGAGCGCGGAAGAGAAGAAGAGATGGAAGAAGAAGGCGATCTTCAGCATCGGGCATCCCATTGCTCTGAGGGAGGAGGAGAAAGAGCAGAGTACAAGGGTTTCAAATTCACTGCTTGCTTTTCTAATTATTTTTGTATTTATGCCCCTGAACTTTTTGTTTCTAAACACAGACTTGTATTTTATTTTATTTTTTCCAGGAATTTGTATATATCCAGCTTTAAAAAAATTCTGAAATTCTATACATATCCTCATAATTTTTTTATATATTTTGAATACAAAAAATCATAAATAACTTTATATCTTAGAATATAATATTTATACATACAAAAGAAATAAATTAGACTAGAGAGAGAAGGACTACGACCAGGTCGAGAAGAATAGCATGAGATCAATCAAACATATTAAAAAATCCTCAAAATAGAGTGAAATAATCGTGAAAACTATATGTCATTCATATGAAAATATCGTGATTGGAAAAAACAATCTAGCTAATTAACTCCCTTCGACTTCCATTTAAGAAATGAAACAGAAAAACAAGCTAATCATCTACTTCACCAACTAATCATTTTCTTGAACAATGCTTTCCCACGCCCTTTCAAACACTTCATCCCATGGTTACCTCTGTTCTGGATTGGCAACCGTAGGCAGGGAAAGTCATGGGGATGCAGCAAAGGGCTACACCGAGACTCTGTATACCCAAGTAGATTATGGAAATAGTTGATGAGAAGCGGGCAGCACCACCGGCTATCCATAGACCCAAGGAGGCGCAAGGGTGGAAGGGAGCCAGTTGCCCAATTAGAGGTCCATGCTGTGAGAGACTGCCCTCCTTGAGAGCGACAGTTGTCCCCCTAGGACTAGCTCAACACAAATCATGTATTGTATAGTAACCGTGTAATTTGCCTTCTTTAAGATTCGAACCAGCTTTTAAGGAGAGCGCCTCTCACCAAGTAGACAAATGTCACTCTTCAGAGATTGTCCTCTGCAGAGGGACAACTGACACATTTACCAAATTGCACAGTAGTCACGAAATTCACCTTCTTCAAGGTTCGAACCCACGACCTACTGTTTGTCTCGCTCTTTCGGCGAGCGCCTCTCATCAAGTGTTTCTGTCAGTCTGTAGAGAGCAGTCTCTCGCAAAAAAGGTGTATGCCTTTTCAAAATTGTTACACTTGCCACCTCAACACAATCTAGGTATTGTGCAGTAATCTCCAGATTCGTCCCCTCTTGGGATTGAACCCACGATCTTACCTTTTTGTCTCACTCTGAGGAGGCCAGTCTCTCACACATGCAAGCTCCTAGACTAGTCTCTCATACATGCAGACTCTTGGGACTGGAGTATAGGGGCTGATGAGATAGAAGAATATCCTCCGATGGAGAAACCTCCAATCCCAAGGCCATTGAGCTAGCAGAGCGGATTTCTCCGGGAGAGCATACCAGTCAAATGGTCTATTATTCTCTCATCTCGGATGAATCTCAAGGGGAGGTGCAGGTGACACTATTGAATGAAGCTAAATTGAGTGAATGGCCAGTCTCTCACACATGCAAGCTCTTAGACTAGTCTCTCATACATGAGTATGGGGGCTGATGAGATAGAAGAATATCCTCCGATGGAGAAACCTCCAATCCCAAGGCCATTGAGCTAGCATAGCGGATTTCTCCGGGAGAGCATACCATTCAAATGGTCTATTATTCTCTCATCTCGGATGAATCTCAAGGGGAGGTGCAGGTGACACTATTGAATGAAGCTAAATTGAGTGAATGGCCAGTCTCTCACACATGCAAGCTCTTAGACTAGTCTCTCATACATGCAGACTCTTGGGACTGGAGTATAGGGGCTGATGAGATAGAAGAATATCCTCCGATGGTGAAACCTCCAATCCCAAGGCCATTGAGCTAGCAGAGCGGATTTCTCCGGGAGAGCATACCAGTCAAATGGTCTATTATTATCTCATCTCGGATAAACCTCAAGAGGTTCATCTGATCGATGTGAAGCTGTACCCATTCTTCTAGCCACTATGGCAACGGATGAAGCTCAGCAGATTAGAGGAACTAAAGTGGAGGTGCAGGTGACACTATTAAATGAAGCTAAATTGAGTGAATGGCAAGAGGTTAAAGACAATGGGTCATATTTTTAGTGCTTAATTAGTGAATGCATTGTGCCCTTGAAAGTTGTAATTACCACAAAACCATTCATTATTCACAAATTATTCAATAAACTTTAATATAAATTATTCTTATTTTTAATATAAAAATTTGAAATTAAAGTTCATTAATTTTTTTTATTTTCTACATTTTATTTATTTAACTATTTAATAAATATAGAACAACATTATTTTATGTCATTTTAATGTGTAATGTTTCATATGTTAACTATTACTATTCTATTATAAATCAAAGTTTTTTATTATATAAATAAATTTTTAGTTTTGGAAAAAAACTTTTCTTCATTTAGTTTTTAAATAAACCATGCACGGGGTTGTTACAATGTGAGACCCACAATATGAATATTAATATATTAGAATTTTATAAAAAATAATTATATAACAAATATATATTCAATTATTAATTGGAAATATTCTTTTTTTATAGAGTAAAACAAAAACAAAAATTTAAAAATTAATCTCAAATTTTATTTCTAAACAAGGCTTTTTCCCGGCTGATATTAAAGTTATGATATATAAATGAAGGATTGGAAACTCAACTAATTATTTATATACGGTTTAATATAATAAAAAAATCATATATATATTCTAAATACATATAGCTTATACACTGTTAAAGTATACTATTAAAAAAAATATTCACTGATTCCTCCCAAAATTTGACATGTATATCCTTTTACCCATGTAATTGACAAATTCCTAAACTACTCTTACCATTTAAGGTAATTAATTTTTTTTAAAATAACACATTTAGGTAAAATTCTTTTGAAGTGTGCAGCGTGTGCTCATGAAAAAAAACAAACAAACAAGCAAATAAAAAAAAAAACACACACACACAATAAAAATATAATCCATTAAAAATAATTTAAAAATTAGAAATTTTATCATTCAACTTGAGGAAGGAAAAAATCAATTAAAGATCACTAATAGATATTTTTATAATTGTATAGATTGACATTTAAGGATATTGGTATATAAGTAAATAAAAGTGCTTAATATGACTATATAAATAAATATGAATTATTCCAAAAACAGATTAGTAATTACCCATTTATATTTATTTTAAAAAATTACCCATTTATGTAGTTATATGAAAAAATTATATATATGTACCCCAAAAAACCTCAAAATTACATATCTACTTTTGTGAAAGTTGCCCAGTGTTATATATATATATATACATCTATTTATATGCCTAGTTAATTATTTCGCTAAATAATTAAATTATTATTTTATAAAACACATTGAAAACATTATTCTCTTAAGTATATGCGTGTGGATAAAATAATTATATAAATGAATAGCTTTGCAAAATATAAATTTATCTATAAATTATTATAGTTCAAAATATTAGTAGGGGTGGAAGTATATATATAAATTCTTTAGGTTAGTAGGGGTATGCATGTGAAAGAATCAACCATTTATTTAGATAGTTGTTTTTTAACACACCATGCATTTTGACCAATTATTTAAGTGACGAAGTTCTTGTTCAATTATTTTTAACAAAAAAATTTTATAAATTTTTCCTTCAATTATTTTTGGATAATTGTTTTCAATTGAGAAAAAAGTAAGGTAATATTGAAATTTAAAATCCCAACAAAAAAGGACAGGTTTAAATTTTGGTAAAATAAAAATAAACGTTGTCAACTCTTATTCAAATGGTATGGAGACAAAGATGTAAATAATAGTTAATTATAGAGAAGATAAATAAATAAATATATAAATATATAAATATATAAATATATATATATATATGGAAAAAGATCATCTAGGTAAGTCCCTAGATTTGAATTCTAGGGACGTTTTAAATCTTAACCATTGGATCATCATCCAATGGCTGATTGTCTATATAGACACTGTACATCTTTTTTTTACTGTTTATGATCACTGTACAGCACTGTCAAACGCGCGGTTTCTACAGTTCATAAGGATAAGAGCCGTCAGATTACCATCCGATGGCTATTATGGACATCCCTAGATTTAAAATCTAGGGACGTCCCTAGATGATGGGTCCTCTATATATATGTATATATATATATATTAATTAGAAACCTTGCATGAAAAAATTGCTATTGAAAGATTGTTTTTTATCTTATAAATGATTAAAAAAATAAAAGGTTTGGAATTTGTTGTGGAAAATTATTTAAATTAAAATTTGCAAATAACAACAATATTACTATTAATAACTTTTCCAATAATAAATTTTTTTATAAAATAAAATGCACCCTACCCCCTCTCTCTCTCTCTCTCTCTCTCTCTATATATATATATATATCGGTTTTATAAATTAATATATATAGTCTAACAACCAAAAGACTTATAGTCTAATATAATAGTACTTGACAAGATCATTAGTTCAAAACTTATTAAAAGCAATAATGGTAACGGGTCGACATCGGTTGTGTTTGTGGGTTCATAGCCCAGACCCTTCATCCCCGACTGAGAGTGTGTGGATTGGATGATTAAATTTCATCCCGTCATGGCGTCTCCCAAACCTATCTGATTAGCTTGTCCCTCTTGTTAAATCTAAAAACATAATATTCTAAAAAAAATATTATCAAAAATTTATTATGTGATTTGTTAATATTTTATAAATTACTTTATTTAGCATTTTTTAATCTATATTTTAGTTTTTAATTTTTTTATAAATTAATTTATATGATATAAAATTATATTTTTAAGTAGAATTTTTGTAAAAATTTATTATTTGACATTTAATTTTTATAAACTAAACTATAAATTAACATTTAAATAATTTTTTTTTAAAAATTATAAAATTTTTAATTAATTAATTAATTAATTTCTCTAATTCACTCCTAATCTTTAATTTCTGGCTCCGTTACCGGTGACAAGTGTTTTTAAATTTCCTTAAAACCTAACTAAGTGATATCAAGCACAACAATAAAATTTAAAAGACTAAAGTGATATTACGCACAACAATAAGTTCCCATTCAGTCATAATAGACTCTTGAGCTTTTAAGAATAAAATTGAGCTGGGATCTGAGCCCACCTTTTCAAGCTAATTTCAAACATAAGTTGCAGTCAAGTTGGGTCCAACTTAATTAAACTCTTAATCAAACTAGCCCCATTTAAAACATATAGTTAACCGTATATTGGTTTATCCAAATATGCTGAATGCCTCTTGTGACTTTTCTATTAAAATTAAATTTAAATGTGATGAGAACGAAAACAAGTAAAAAAAACTAATGACTTCTTAGTTTATTACCACCGGATTTTTTTTTGTATAATATGCTCACTCCTTGTCCAAAAAAATAGATTCGAACTTAACTCACATATAATGAGAGCATAGATGTATGGTGTTTGGTATCCGGATTGGGAGGGGATTGGTAATGGAATGATGCATTAATAGTGCTATGCCCATGTTTGGGTACACCACTAGGTAGTGGGAATGGGTTTGGAGAAGGCATAGAGGAGGCATCATCATATCCCCCAAAATTGGGTGTAATGAGAGAGGGATGGGAAGGAATGAAGGATAATTACTTATTTACCCTTTGCTTATAAGTTTTATTAATTTAATATTAAATTATTGTAATTAAAGATAATAATAATAAAAGTAAATAATAATTATTGTGAAATATTTTAAACTAATAAATATGGGAGGATTACTTTTTTGTTCTTTGTGGGTTAAAAGATAAAATTACCCCAATATTAATAAATAATAGTTGTGAATGTTTGGATGTTTAATGTAATAAATAATAATTAAATTATTATTATTATTAATTGAAATAATAATTAAAATGAAATGATAATAAATAATAGTTAAAACAATAATCTAATTCAAATAACAATTAAACAAGTAATTTTATTTATTATTAAAATGAAAATTTTTAATTTTAATATTTAATTATAATATAAATAATAATACTCAAAATACTTTATAATTTAAAATTTTGTTTAACCTAACATATAATATTTTTTAATTCAGCAAGGGTATAAAAGTCATTTTTATTATATTTTTTCTTTTACTTTTTTTCATTTTCAATGCATTACCCTCTCAATCCTTTACAACTAAACATAGTTTTCATTCCATACCTTTTCCATTTCTATTTCCCCTTATTTTCATTCCTTACAAGTAAACACCCCTTTAATTCTATATATGTGCATGTTTTTTCTTGGTGATTTGTTCACATTAAAATAAATAAAAAAAAGAAGTAAAAGATCATGCATATTGATTTAATAAGGAAAGGAAGTAAATCTTTTTTTGACCTAGGAGGCTAGGAGGAATATACACATCGATAAAGGTTGAGAGACTTCCTTATAATTAAAAGAAAATCCAGATATTTATATAAAAAAAAAAATTTAAGAAAGTATATAATTTTTTTTTAAAAAAATATTTATTTTTGTTCTTCACTTTAATTTGATTTTCCCATTACCACCCATGAATCAATTGACTAAAACCAAAACCAAGCTAATTATGTAATTTACTTGCTATGTATGGTGGCTAGTTTTCTCAAATGATATTTGTTTTTTTAAAACAATATTTTAGATGTTTGAACTTGGGTAGATTGAACTTGAGAAAATTTGTTTGAGCGTATTATAATTTTGAAAGCTCAAATCTATTTTGAATTAGCCCAATTTATTTTTTATTTTTATTAATAGTCGAGAAACGTCTTTTATTTAAGGGATTATTAAAAAAACAAACAGATATAAAGGTGCACCAGTTACAGATTTTAGAGAAAATTTTTTTTACTCTACAATTTTGGAGATGTGAAACTACCGTTTTTTTTACAGGAGATCTACATCCATGATATGAACAGTATATACAGCACATAAACACAAAGTAGTACTGTCTGGTGAACGAATTCAAACCTTGCCCTCCTCTGGAACCAAAGTATTATACTATTAACCAATCCAAATCCTATTTAATCAAAGGGCAAATTAAAAACTCATTTAATTATGAAAAGAGGGTGTAAATTGTAATTCCACAAATCCCTGATTACAAATACTAAAACCCAAAAAACAAGTTCTCGAGTGGTGTGGTTTTCGCTGTCGATTGAGCCGTTCTTGTGCTTTTCCGGCGAACGAGGGAACGAAGAGGAAGAGAAGTAGAATGGGAAAGAAGTCGAAGAAGCCGGGGAAGGGGAAGGAGAAGACGGAGAGGAAGACGGCCAAGGCTGAGGAAAAGAGAGCCAGAAGAGAGAGCAAGAAGGTCTCCGAGGAGGATGACATCGATGCTATCCTTGTAAGATATTGATTGCGTGGTTCCTTTTACTGAAACCTGAAACCTCACTGGAGGTCTTTGTTTGTTTTTTTTTTTTTTAAACATTTTTAAAAATTTTTATGATTGGCTGTTTGGTTGCAGAGGAATATACAGAAGGAGGAGGCTAAGAAGAAGGAAGTTCATATTGAGGAGAATGTTCCCCGCCCTTCTCCTCGATCTAATTGTTCGGTATATTGTTTTGAAATTTGTTGTTTTATTGCTTGTTTGGTGTTTTTCTTGTAAAAAAGTTGAGATCTTTGGTCACAGGATTGATGCTTGTCTTCTATCTTCTTGAGTGATTTATGAGGTGAAATAGTCGCATGTTAGCTATTAGTTGAGTTAAGTTTTGCAGGGAATGCATTCTTGAATGTTGATTTGAAAATTTTAGTTAACTGTCGGTCTAGGGAATGTGTCCTGTAAGCTACTCAGTTTTGTTTGAACTTGAATTACTCAATTATAGAAATAAAAAGAAACATAAGGGGAGTAGTATCAGGAAGATAATTTTAGAATTTATCCCATTAAAATGGTTTAGATGCATGTTTCTGGATGGTTTTACCACTCATAAAAACCTTGTCTCCAACTGAGTAGATACTACACTCATGATGTATCCTGCTGGCCCCTTGACATGGCTCAGGACCAAATGAGTTTGTGCCTTACATTTCGAGAATTTAATGATGTTTGAAATACTGGTTGCTTGGGGATTGAATGTTCAAGATGTTTTTATGGAAGTGCTGGCGATGGTTGTTCATGAAAATTATCATCTCCAGTTATGGACACTAGTGACCGGTCTGAGAATGATGCTAGGTTTGCTTTACTGCCTTGACTGATGAAACAAGCGAATGGTGAGATGTACTTGCTCATACTTAGATAGTGTTAACATTTGATCAGGGTCCCATGCTCATATCAGCTGGTAGATTTTAAGAAAGAGCATGAAATGAACTGCTAAGCTTACTGCATTTTGATTAATAGGATGGCTACTTCACTAGGAAGACTTACTATCATGTCTAGTTTTAGAGAAGAGAGGACCCAGGGGAGATAATGTGCACCACTGATCCTCAGAAATTTATTCTATGTATGGTTAAATGTTTTCTAACAAATGAAAAATCTGCATGACGTGTTACGAACCTTATCATAGGATCTAGCCATGGGTCAAGACAGGGGAAAGGCTACTTCCTTTTCTTTAGCCCTGTTTTTTCCCTTACCCAGAGAACCTATGCTAGTAGCGAAAGATGAGGCTTTGTCAAAATTTGTCCTTGATAAAGTCTCGGTTTCAACACTAATTTGTGAGGAAATTCTACTTGAATCTCTTATTAACAACAACCTCTTAAATAAGCTGGAAAAATAACAAACAACTCTAATTAAGAGTCTTAATTAGGTAAAATTCTAAAACAGTGTCATACTTAAATAAGAAGGAAATATAACATTCTTGAAGTCTAAAAATACTGAATAAAATATAATAGAATCAAATTAAGATCTCAGCTGTTCTGTCAGCAGCCCCTTTGAAAAATTAGCTTCATCGGCTGCCACCTTCTTTTTTCTGTAAATAAACCTTGTTCACAAATGCATCCTCACCAGATCTATGTCTTGCAGTTTACAAAGTCTATCTGTGTGGATCAGTTGTAGTCTTTTACAATTTAAAGTGGGGCAAATAACTATGGCAAAAATCAATTATTTTTTTCACCAATTGGTTGCAGGAAGAAACTTGTTAGTCTTATACTAGACCTTCCGTTGTCTTGACTCTTATGCTGAGCTACTAAAATTGTTTTAGAGGTTATATAGTTGCTTAACATTGGTGATTTTGTTATTTCATTATATCCAACTTATATGTTCTTCTAGTTATGACAAGTTAACAACCTATACTTTTTCTTCCTTTGAGGTTATATGGTTGATTGATGGTCTGTAGATGTATTATGTTATCTTATCATGTCTCTTGTAATATTGTTGAATTTCTTTTGATTTGTTACTATCCTACAAATGGGGCCAAGCATTTTTGACCTGTACCTCTTTCCTTTACAGCTGATCCTTAACCCACTCAAAGAATCAGAGTTGATTGTCTATGGAGGTGAATTCTACAATGGGAAAAAGGTGAATGGTTTACATTTTTTTAAACGTACTGTATGGAAGAACTCTTCTTTGGAAGTATATTGGTGTTCCATTTCTTTACTTGGTAAAACTACAGTACTTAGTTTTCTGCATCTAATTTTCCATTCATTTGTGAATTTGTTTACTTGTTGAGAACAATAACAGTCATCATGCATAGACAAGATTTTATTTTTATTTTATTTTTTTATTTTTTTGAGTCTATCGAGCATAAGCTCGATCATAATGCTTAGTCAACATATAATAGATGCATTTATTGAGTTCTTTTTTATGGTGTGGTTTCATGGAATTGAGAAATTTTACTTTGTCTTTTTCAACATATTTATGCCGTGCTTTTTATTGTTGATTATGTAACGAGGGTTTGTACAATATTAGGAGTTTAGAGTGAGCAAGTTGGTTTTTCTATCATTCCTATACCTTTTGTTTGGTTATATTACTGGATTTATTTGCATATTGGCTGTTGTTTTAAATTGACCTGATTTTCAAATAGTAGATATGAAATGTTCAGTTTGTTTTGTCAGTGCAGACATATGTTTATGGTGATCTTTACCGTTATGACATTGAAAAGAATGAGTGGAAGTCAATATCAAGCCCTAACAGTCCGCCTCCTCGTAGTGCTCACCAAGCTGTTGCTTGGAAGAATTACATCTATATATTTGGTAATCATTGTGGCACTTGATGGCACTGATTCCAATATTAGATGCTAAAAGTCTATTTGTATTTTTGTCTTATTAGGTGGTGAATTTACTTCTCCAAATCAAGAGAGGTTCCATCATTACAAGGTAACTTTTCTAACTCGAGTCATCTTCTCCCATCTTGGGCGATTCTTGCGAAGTATCTACCTAGAACTGTAGGTTGTGGACCTTGTAGCAATTACTTCATCACAAAAGGATATGTTTCCACAATTCATAGCATTTCGTAGATTTGCATGCCACATGCAAGACAAAAAAGTGGTTTTGCTATTTAAATGCCAGTAAGAAATCATAAGGCTGTTTTCTGATACTGCTAAAATACCCACCATGCTTTCTGTATTTTTCTTGATTTTAGTGGCTTTCTTGGTGATCAATTTGAACCTACTATATGATATTTGATACTCCAATGATGTTTTTTTTTTGAGGTTGGCTGCTATTTAAAATTGTTCTTTGCCCCAAATTACTTTTCACAGGATTTTTGGATGTTAGATTTGAGGACAAATCAATGGGAGCAACTACTCCAAAAAGGATGTCCAAGTGCTCGCTCAGGCCACCGCATGGTTTGCTCCATTTTTTTACTATGTATTTGTTGCGCATACTGAATCACCTCAGGATCATTATTTTTATTATATTTGTTGTTGGACAGACAGTTCTTTATTTTTGGTTAGCTAATTCTGTAGATGTTAAACTATGTTAGTTAAAAGCAACATTCTTCTATCTTAGAAGGGGAAACTAAGAATTACAAGCAAAATATCGCAAGCATGCTCAGGTTGAGATACAGGAAAACCTATCTTTGGCTCTAGCCATGTTTTCCCCTATTCCTGAAGAACCTATGCTAGCAGCCAAGGTTGTGACTTGCCCTTGGCAGAATTTCGTCCCAACACTAATTTGTGATGAAATTTTTGCTTTGAATCTCTTATTAATAATAGTCTCTTAAATAGACTTGAAAAATAATGAACATTAACCCTAATTAGAAGCCTAATCTGGTAAAAATCTAAAATGGAATCAGACTTAAATAGTGTTGGGATTTTTCATGTATATCCTGCAAAATTCAGCTAACTACTTATTTTAACATAATAATTGATGGGAAACATATTGTCGTTTCATATATGTATTAATTTTTCTAGTTAAATCTACAGTAACTATTTATAAGTAAATTTATATATTTATAAAATAAAATCTACAAATAAAATAGCATTTATCCACAACAAAGAAAGTTTAAAAATAGTATTTTTGGAATATTTAAGTAAGGGGGAACAAACTCATCATATATATATATATATATATAACTCACAACCCCAAATGCTATTTATAAAATTATGAGGTCTTTTTGAGAAATTTATTAGGGTTTCAAAGTGTTGGGACATTTACATGTAAGTCCTTTCCATACCTTAAATAGAAAAAGAGGGTGTAAATTGTAATTCTACAAATCCCTACTTCTATATACTAGAACCTAAAAACAGGGTTCCAAGTAGCAAGGTTGGCACCGCCAATTTAGAGCGTTTAAATAGGAAACATAATATTCTTAAAGTCTAAAAATACTAAATCAAATATAATAGAATCAACCCAAGATCTTAGCTACCTTGTCAATAGTCTGTCAGTAGTCTGTCAGCAATCTCTTTGCTAACTTAGCTCCATCAGTTGCCACCTTATTTTTCTTAGAATAAACCTTGCCCATAAATGCATCCTCAACAATTAACTAGTAAAATGTTTTGTAATGAATAGGGAAAGCTTGTGGCCATGCTAATTTAAACTATCATGGTATTGAAAATTTAATATATTTCTTATGCATGTTGCACATGCTTTTGTCAGTCGCTTGGATGCCTACTGAGATAGTCATTATGGATGGAGCTAAAGCTTGAAATTTTCTCTCAATATAGGTGAACGCCTAGAAGTCACGGACTCACGAACAATTCTATAAGAGATATAAGGCAATGCCTTAAGAAGATTTAGGGAATGTGTTGGAAACACTAAGTGGGCGTTGTTAACTGTTTAATGATGTCTCATAATGTGAAATAATATTTTATGGTATTGTGTGTTCTAATTATTGATTAATAGTTTTGTGTTTTTGTTTATAGTACCTTGAAGGGTTGTTTGGTTGAGAGGTATTCTGGGATGTCCCCCCATCTCCAACCAAGCACCCACGGTTTTAAAAATAAATTTATTGATCAATATTAAAAAAATGTTAATATAAACTAGTATTGTACCTTTTATTAGTTAGAAAAGTATAATTTTAATCTTAAAATATTTGTTTTTAGTATTATTTAAGTCAAAATTTGGTCAAATCTTGATAAAAGTTTTCCCTTGAAAATAGTTAAAGAAGTAGAATCAAACCCTTATTTCCCAACCCCTAATCAAATGCCACTTGAGTATCTATTTCTTACTGTGAACATATTGAACTGTCAAATATTTGAGCAATTTTTAATTTTGTTTCATGCTCCTTTTCATATTGGAAATTCTATTTTAATGATCAAGGATGTAACGCTTGGTTAGATGAATGGATATGATACTTTTGGTTATAAATTCTGAAGTGCCTTGTTGGCTGTTCAAGCTTTGGTTGTGAAGTGAAATCCTTGTTTGTTTCTGTAAGGTTAAGATCATTTAAGCTTGGTGTTGAAGTCAAATCCTCTATATAGATCCGTTTGAGCACTATGTATATTCAATTCAACTATGTATATTCAATTCAAGTGATTTATTCTAATACTACCGGTTTTGGTCCCTATGGAAATGATCAGACAGATCACAGTAGTTATTTTTTTGGTTAAATTTGTGGAGGACTTTCCACATGTTTATATGAGTATTTGCATTTGTGTAGATGTCCATAATTATGCTTTATGCTTTTCTCATGTGCTAACATTTGTTTGCTTTATTCTCACTGTTGACTGTTTTTTATTTGCAGGTTTTGTATAAGCATAAAATTATTGTTTTTGGTGGCTTCTATGATACTCTTAGAGAAGTGAGGTTGTTGACTTCAATTGCTGTTTAAGGTCTTATAGTTTATACTAAGTTTTTCTATGTTATCTCCAAAAGTCTACATGTTGTTCTTTATATTTGCTTATAGTTTGTTTAAAATCTTCTGTTCAACAGAATTATGACAGTGTCTCATGCTTTCTGTCTAAATTTGGTATGAGAAAATGGAATATACAATGTCCCATGCTAATTGTGCGAATATGTTAATTGTTCAGTAGGAGGGAACTAGTTTTCCAATGTTTTTGTGGACTGTAACATATTCAAATTCATATTACTTTACATTCACTATTCAAGTTCATATACCTCTTCAGAATTGTGTGATGTAGTCACTTAGAACATATTTATGCATTCATGGAGAAAGTACAATACTCTTCTGCATTAATATGTTGTGGATGCTTTTGAATTTTTCCATTGTCTTTGCAAAGAAGTGTTGCTATTCATTTAATATTTTTGCTCATAATAGACTTTTAATTTTGGGCACCAACAAGAAGTTGACATAAATACAAATATGTGTATCTATGATCTGTTTCCTACCTTTATGCCCTACTGCTTGATTGTCCTGGTGGATTAGCGAGCATGCCATCCGTGTGCATTCTGCATCATCTTATTATACTGCTAGTGTGATAGTCCAGTTATTTCTTGTCAAGAACCCACTGAGCATAATTTGTAAGTCCATATCAGTTGTGGTTGTTGTTTGTATAGGGCAGATGCTATGACCGGAATAGATTAGATGCTAGTATTATTTTTTGTCCTTAATGCTTAAGGTATTATGAATATGTTTTCTTTCCGAGAGTCCTTTGATTGAAAATTGTTACAATCATTATAGGTGTTATTGAAGTTCATTACCTTTCTCATCTCACTTTCGAAAATAACCTGGCAATATGAACTTTTTCTTTTGCAGGTACTTTAATGATCTACATGTTTTTGATCTTGATCAATTTAAGGTGAGCCAGATTGCTTCTCTATTGATATGTTCATTAGTTGGCATATTTGTATTTGTTGTTTGGTGCATTTTATATGGTAGATTAACACACTTTAGGTAGTTCATTAGATCATGTGTTAAACTATCTTTAATTTAATTAATGCCTGCCATACATGCCTTTTATTGTAGTGGCAAGAAATAAAACCCCGACCTGGAGCAATGTGGCCAAGCCCAAGGAGTGGTTTTCAGCTAGCTGTTTTCCAGGATGAGGTAAGTAAGCTCAGATCTGATTGTTCTCTTTCTTATTTTATCACTATAATTTTACTTGAGTAGTTTTATTTTTCCTCTCTTTTGCTCTATATTCACTTGTGGTTTCTCTGTGCAACACTTCAATGTTGACTTGTCCTTTTATTTTAGCAATTGTTTGTTCTCTTTCTTATTTTATTACTCTAATGTTTCTTGAATAGCTTTACTTTCCTCTCTCTTGCTATATATTTTACCTGTGGCATCTCTATGCAACACTTGAGTGTTGGCTTAGTGAAGCATCCTTAGTTGGTCCTTATGTTAGCGCATTCACTTGTTGGACAACTAGGGAGTTCCTTTATTGCTACCTTTTGGTCTTATTGTTTTTTTATATTGATTTCAAATAGTTTTGAATACACTGTTTTTTTCCACCTTATTTGCACTAGACAAATATTGCACTTTATTTGGTCTTTTAACAGTATGCAATTATTAGATTAATGTTTTGCTATTCAACTAACTCTACCAGTTTGTGCCACATGTGGTTCTCTCAATTGTGTTAAGTTGGACATTTTGGCAAGACGATCTTATTCTTTGACAATGAGCTTCTAACACAAACACTAAACTTAACTACTTGCATGTAAATTCAATAAATTGTGATGTTCCATTAGTTATTACTTTTATGGTAATATAATGCTAAATTCGTCTTTCTGAAAGGCATCATCCTTGTTTTGCTTATTGTAGCATCACATACTACAGTTTCTTTCTTTCGTCACATGTGACTGCACAAGCATTGTGTTTTCGTTAGTTTATTTTTTATATATATATATATATATTTCATTTTTCATGCTTTCTTATGTGTGTGTGTGTGTGTGCATGCTTTTTGTCTCAGGAGTCATCTCTTAAATTTTATATATTTATTCTAGAAAACTCAGTCTTCTTGCTTAATTATGTTCTCATACAGATATTCTTGTATGGTGGCTATTCAAAAGAGGTTGCAACAGATAAAAGTGGCTCTGAGAAAGGAATTGTTCATTCAGATATGTGGTCTCTTGATCCTCGGTCTTGGGAGTGGAACAAGGTGTTTTTTACTGCATGACTGTTTCGCTTATTCATTTATTAAGTTATTCTCGTGGTCTGTGTTCTCAAACTTCTGCAGAATTTTAAATTGACATAAATGAATTATATGGTTAGAGCTTGCTATTAGAGCTGCTCATTATAGTATTAGATCTAAACGCTGAAGTGTCTATTTAGAAACTAGAAACAAATAGCAATAAGACAAAAGATTCCGAAGGAAGGTAGACTGGCTTGATCCACTAAAGTTAATAATTAAATGGCTTTGCAATTTGACCTACTAACTTAACTAATTACATGGGTCAAGCAAATCATAATTAAAAGCTTGTTCAAGTAAACATTGCCCATTTGATGGTTTGATTGAGTGGCCAAATGCCTAAACCTGATCAGCATCTAAATCCATTTATGCCTTGTTCAAACCACTCACTTTTTGTCAAGTTAAGCATACATAAAAATGAAGATTCTATATTGTTGCACTAGATAGTGTCATAATATAATTTCCAGCCCCATATATTTTTTCCCTAGTGATGAAGTGACTCCTGATACTGGTCATATTTAAGTGTGGTATCAGAATTGTCACTGAGATACGCATTGTTGTTTACTGTTTTAGCTATACGTTTTTTTTTTCAGTGAAGTTAATATGTTTTGGGGAAATTACCTTCATGTAACAATATAGGATGTAGACGTTTAGAAAGCGTTAATGTAAGGGATCATCCATGCCATCTAACATTTTTAATTCTCAGAAAATTTGATGTTTATTCAAGGAAAAATATTAGAAGCAGCTATATACCCATATTCATCTCTTTCAGATGATTCCCTATGAGCTACCATTAGTTTTGTGGATATTTTTCTTTACAAATAGATAGTATGGTCTTAATTACAGTTCTTGTTTGATCATCTTTATCATCTTTTTTTTTTCCTGCTTTTGTTGTTATATTGTTATAAAACTCTTTTTTATTGTCTGCATAGGTTAAGAAAAGTGGGATGCCTCCTGGCCCACGTGCTGGGTTCTCTATGTGTGTGCACAAAAAGCGGGCAGTGCTCTTTGGTGGTGTGGTAGACATGGAGGTTGAAGGTTAGTTTTATTTATGCATTAGATGTTTTCAGTAATATTATTGTATTGTTTCGATCATTTGCCTTATCATATTCATCTTTCAAATAATTTGTTATACTAATTCACAGACTCTAGATGTGGGCTTTGACTTCATTATTTTAGTATACTGTTTTTTATTTTTCTTTCTGTGTTTGTTTCATGCAGGTGATGTTCTAATGAGCTTGTTCATGAATGAGCTATATGGTTTCCAATTAGATAGCCATCGTTGGTATGATCTATTTTCTCCATCTAGGATTGGAAAATTGTTTCTATTTTTTTTCCTAGATGCCCAGTTTGTTTGAAGTTGATTCAATGCAATATTTCTATGTAATGGTTTTCTTGTGAGGTAGTATTATTTACCTTGCCCATGTCATAACGTAGTTGCTTTAACAGTGTTCCTTACTGAAAGAAGTGTATACAACCAGAGGTGGCAAACAAGAATTTGCATTTAAACATTATCTGATTAGCATCTGAATTGAAATATTATTTTCTTCCTCAATCACACAAGCTCCTGGTTCATATGTTAGCCTTTTGATGAAATAAGTATGTCTTTAGTCTATGAAGTTCATGTTTAATTTTCGACTTTGAGTGGCCCTATATTTGAGGAACTAGACAATTGTGATCTATTTTAGTTTGATTGCACAAGACTTGTTGATGGCAAAATGAGAAAATTCATCTGTATTTTCTTGCATTCTTCAAATTCACCGCAAACATCAAACATTAGCTACAGTTGATTTCTGGAGTATTCATTAGTCATACCTGCAATCCATCACCCCCAGTGAAAATTGGATCCAGTGTCTTTAGTTTTTTGGGGGTTTTATATACAATCAATGCCAGTTTTACAACTCACTTGGAATAGTATGCAGTGAAATTTAGATAATGATGTCTGTGGTTGCAAATAAATGTATCTAAATTTCTTATGAACAACATTCAAAGTTTTATTGTTAAAATCAGTGGTTTTCAGTTTGTAATGTTTTACACGTTGTGAACGGCATGTATACTTGACAACACCATTGGCATTTCTGAGTGGCTGTTATAAAAAAAATGATGCTGTAATCATTACTTTTTCTTGTGTACTTGTGTTTTGATGATTGTACTCTAAAAAAATTGCAGTCCTTTGAAATAAGGAACCCAATATCACCCTGTTGATACTATGTCTTGGTGATTAAATTATGATGGCATTATTATACACATCTTTTATTTGAACCAAAAGGTGGTAATTTTGCATGAATTTCATAACGAATGAAGTCATTATTCATGTGAATTTTGTCATCTTGAGAAGGATGTCCGAAATGAAGAGAGGTCTTGTTTGCTTGCTAAGTAGTTTGGAAAGGGTGCTTGAGCA
Source organism: Dioscorea cayenensis subsp. rotundata (assembly GCF_009730915.1). Lineage (NCBI taxonomy): Eukaryota > Viridiplantae > Streptophyta > Magnoliopsida > Dioscoreales > Dioscoreaceae > Dioscorea > Dioscorea cayenensis. The sequence continues at coordinate 6,375,329 of NC_052480.1, read as the reverse complement.
TGCCTGATGAATCTTTTGGACAAGGATGTATTTGGTTTGCTCGACCTCCAAGACATTTGCTGTGCCCCGCTGTTTTGTGAAATTACTTCAAAAGTAGCTAGATTTTTATATTTAGTCAAACTGATTTTCGTTTGCAAGATGATCATTCATGAACCTCTACTGAACATTCAGTTTGTTGAGTTATACCTGATTTTCGTCTAGGTATCCTTTGGAGTTGAGGAAGGACAAGCCTACTAAAGAAAAGGTATCATTTCCATTCTTATACTACTTTTGGCTGTCTGTGATTCTTTGTTAAATAGTCACCTCAATTGTGCCTTTCTCAGTCAAGATTTTCTTTTTAGTAACTCCTTTGCTCCGGTTGGTATGAGGTTCCTAATTAGTAATGCCTGCTGATCCAACTCTGAGTAGCTCCTCATACATTTTCTTATCCCTTCCAATTATTTTAATCCACTATTTTTTTTTGGCTTGTGGAATGAAGCACAGTACTTGAAATTCTTCTAGCCTCCTCAGACCAAATTATGATAATGAAGTTCATTGGAAAATCCAGATAAGCATGTATATTGCCATAAGGTGCTAATCTAATTTTATGACATGGTTGACAAAATAATAGAGTTTTTTTTTTTAAATTTTAGTTTTTGTCTGATCTATTGTTATGTATAGAACTTGGCTTGTAGATTTTAGTATCTCAAACAGTTAGTTGTTTCAAATTTTTCATAATGCTTTCATTGCAAGCTTATATATGAATTTAGTTGCTGGTTTATTACAGTTTAAAGTTGTTGGATTTAATATTTTTTTGTACTCTCTATAGAAAAACTCATTATACTATGTTCACTGCCCTTTTAACATGAGCGTCATGTCCATGACAATCATGTATGGAAAAGAAGAAAATGCTAGAGAATAGAGAAATTAACTCAAGTTTCTCAACTTTCATGTCGACACATGGATATTTTGATGACATTTTTTGTGCTATGCCAGTGTTCTACTTTTTAGTTGGCATTACCTTATGACCTTTTACCATTTTAAGAGGATTCAATCATGTATTGAAAAGAAGAAAATGCTAGAAAACAAAGAAATTAACTCAACTTTCATGTCAACACATGGATATTTTGATGACATATTTTCATGCAATGCCACTGTTCTACTTTTTAGTTGGCATTACCTGATGAATTTTTACCATTTTAAGAGTATTTAATCAGGAGAAACATTTTGCTTATGCCAGATCTGACTTTTCCGTATTGTCCTTTTTTATTGTGCTTGTTTTAGTCAAAGGGTTCCAAGAAACATGACGCATCAGAGGCTTCTTCTCTTCCTGCTAATGACACTAATGATTTAGATATGTCCATGGCAAATGATGGAGATGATTTCATGGAGGATTATGAAGAAGTTCCTGATATACAGTCTGGCATTAAGGAAGTTTCAAATCAAGTTACAAAATCTCTTAGCTTGAACAATATTACTTCATCCAAGATGTCAGATGTCCAAGGTCTTAATGCTATTACTGATCAGCAGTCATCTACTTCATCCGAGGTTGGTTTTGCACTCTCTTTCAGATTTAGTTCAGTATGCATGCACATATTATTTATTTATTTATTTTTTTCTGAAAGGCATTGTATGGAATATTTAGGCAGTGAAACCTTGTGGACGCATCAACTCTTGCGTGGTTGTGGGAAGAGATACACTATACATGTATGGTGGCATGATGGAAGTCAGAGATCAAGAAATTACACTTGATGACCTATATTCTCTTAACTTGAGCAAACTAGATGAATGGAAGTGCATCATACCGGTGTGTTGCTTATACCGTCCATATATCCCTTAAGATTAAATGGTTCTGTTAACTTGCCAAGTTCTTGTTTTGCTTTCTAAATGCCTTTTTTTTCTTCAAATTTGAGCCTTTATCTGCAGGAAATATTCTCCTACATGTAGAATTGGGCATGAATCATACCCTGTTAAAATTCATCATACACAAAATGAAATATATGTTTTTTGGGCATGTGTAGAGTATCTGCAGACCAAAAGTCATAGGTTTAAATAGTTTCTCACCTGTTAGTTGTTTGTGAACAAAATGAAAAGCTTCTGAAGTCCAAAACAAGAAAGCAATCCTTTTTGCCTTGCCTTTTCAATAAATATATGTTAAGATGTACAGATTAGGCCATTGAAATAGATTCGGTTTTAATGGCATTGATTTCATCCAACCATGATGTTGATCAATAAGAACACCACCACAATGTGTGACTTTGTATTTTGTCTCTAGTGTAGATCAATTTGAACAATTTTGTCTTTCAAGTTAAAGACATTCATTCAATCCGGTTTCAGTAAACTAGGACTTTCAGATTTGTGAAAAGATAAGTTGTTGAAGTATGCCTTTATTAGTTGTGCATGACCTAGGATTAACGCAGTTCTATCAATTCTATCATTGTTATCATAAGTTCAGTTCATCACAATGACACATATTTACATTCTCTTATTATGTGTCTGATCAATTCTTGTTGGACATTTGGAATTTTACTATTATTATTTTTTATTTTATAATTTAGGCTTCTGAACCTGAGTGGCTTGAAGTTTCTGAGGAGGATGACAGTGAAGAAGAAGAAAGTGATGGTGGAGGTGATAGTGATGAAACCGATGATGATGAAAATGATGATATGGATGTAAGTTTCTCAATCCGAGTCTCATTGAATATATGCATTATATTTAGAATTTATTCTTTTATCCTTTTTATTAACGTTGAATGTTAGCTGAAATTGAGAAGACAACTGGTAGAGCCTATTTCCTTCTTGGAATATAGTGTAGTAGGCCAAGCTAGCATTGACGAACTGAGGGTATATCTGTAGTATAATGGGCCGAGGAGCATTTGAATCTGTTTTTATGTTGTAGATAAGAACTTAAAATAATAATAGTAATAATTTGAGGGAATATCATCAATAATTTTTTCCATGTTAACTTTGAGATAATGAAACCTCCTAAAAAGTTTCTCTCATTGATTGGTTCTTTTGTTACCATGATTTTATTCTTTTGTTGCTTTTGTATTCGATCTTTAATTAATTGATAAATTCACCTTGATTTTTTAATCTTGCTTTCGTTTGTGGACTGTAAAGTCCGAGGGTGATGGTGAAGGCAGATTAGACATGGGAGATGCTGTTTCGTTTTTAAAAGGGGAGAAAACAAATCTACGCAGAAAAGAAAAACGTGCCAGAATAGAGCAAATAAGAGTCACACTCGGACTTTCCGATTCCCAACGGACTCCTCTGGTAGTTTCTGTTCTCAGCTATCGACTGCCTTTTCATTACTGTTCACTTATCTGCTCGTTTGACATTAACTGAATATCTAGATGCCATGGACATTTTGGTTGAATTTGTTGTTTCTGAATTGGAAACTACTCAGGAAATCACTTTTGTTTGCATCTGACATGGTATATAAGTGGCATGTTTTTCTTTTTGTTTTCCAAAAATCTATGACTTGACCTTGATATGTTGCAACTGAACTGCAATGCTGTTTTGGCATTGTAGTATGTCATTGATTGAGTTGATCGTTTTTTTCCCTTGTATTAGCCTGGGGAGGCATTGAAGGACTTCTACAAAAGAACGAACACGTACTGGCAAATGGCGGCTTATGAGCATACTCAGCATACCGGAAAGGTCAACTCTAGCCTCTGAATATATTGTTTCAGAAGTGTATTTATGTGCATGCTTGGATGAAACAAAAACTTTGTATGTTTGCGTGCCTGTGTAGATCTAAATGCATGTTTGACGAAGCTGAAGTTGCCTTCATTTTTAATTTGTTAGGCTTTTTAATTGCTTCTCAATCCTACTAATGTCCAGGAGTCTCTCGGAGGTTGACTATTCTAATGCCAAGTATTTATAATGAAAAATCTAGGAACCAAATAGTGGGATGTTTAGATGACTAAATTCTACTGGTTCTCACAGAGGAAATAGAAATATATTGAATTATGAATTGGATGAATTCCTTTGATCACATAATAATATATTGAAAACCAATGAATATTTTGAGTGTACAATTCTCTGAAAACATAGATTTCAAAAATGTTCAAGTGAAATAACGTACAAAAAACCGTTTTTCCTTTGTTCATTGAAATGTGCATGCAACATAAGAATCATGTCTGATAAGGAACACAATACTTTCGGTTGCTGAATTTTTTTAAAAATAATCATTGTAACTTCATTAATTTCCTTGAAACTTGATTTTATCCACATGTTTAATAGCAATAATCTTTGTATCTGATTTTTTTTTTTTTTGTGCCAGGAACTCCGCAAAGATGGATTTGATTTAGCTGAAGCTCGTTTTAGGGAACTTAAGCCGATCCTCGATGAGGTGAATATAAATTTGGTTACAACCATCTTAGTATCACCCTCATTAGTAAAATATCATTTTACCGATATTCGATTACGAAATCTTGTTCCTTCTCATCTGTGGCGCAGTTGGCCTTACTAGAGGCGGAACAGAAGGCCGAAGAACAAGAGGCTGAAGCTAGCTCGTCGAAGCGAGGAAATAAGAAAAAACAAACTTCAAAATCACAAAGATAGCTAAAAAAATTATTTATGAGATTTTGTACTAGTGTTTATGAGTTGCTATACAAAGCTAAAGACAATGAAACTCACCTTTTGTATCATCTTCTTGTTCCCTGTAAGTTATCCATAAACATGTTTTGATTCATATTGTTCCAGGATTTCTCATTGCTGTTATATCCAGATGAAATTAAAACATTTGATTTTGGTTCAACTTGATTGATTGTCACAAATTATAGTAATTCTTATGAGAATTCTGATTCTTGCTTTCAGGCAAATGGGAATTTTTAATTTATATATTTTATAAACACTTGTTGTTTATTTTTTATTTCCAAAAAAATCCCAGAAGTTTTAGTTTTCTTTTAAACCATTTTATTTTATCCCAATCTCATAAATAAAATAAAAAATTGCCCCATTTACAAGTAGTATATATTATGAAGAAAATTATGCAATATGTATATTATTTTTAATTAAGTTAAATGTTTTTGTCATGCCCAATAAGTGAATTTTAGGGGTTTTTTTTAAAATAAGTATATAAACCATAGGAGTTTATTAAAAAAATCATATGCAAAATGCATCATAATTCATTATTAAAGAAAAAAAATTAAAAATGCATACAAAAAAAAAATAAAATAAAATTCAAGTGAACACATAAAACACAATCTCCAAATAATTAAACTCTGCACAACCACAAACTAAAATAAATTGCATTCTTATTATCACAATATTAATCAACATACATGCATAATTACAACTAACAAATGACAAGCTTAATTTGCAACAACAACATCAAACCAACAATGAACTTGTTTGAAGTTGAACAAATCAAGCCTCTGTCACAACACACCAATCCCCTCCATCCAACAACTCCAAAACAAATCCAAAGTCACAGAACTCCCAATCACCATCTTCATTAACTCCATCATCATCATCATCATCATCAGACCACCTTGTTTTTCTTCTTCTTCTTCTTCTCCTTCATGTCCTTCACCAAACTCATCAAAATTCTCATCATTCTCATAATTCACATGATCATCACAAACATCATCATCTAACAATTGTCTCAACATTTCACTTGCTGAAATCCCTGAATACTTCAAACCATTTCCATTGCCAGCAATAACTCTCCATGAAACAAGCTTATGATTCATCAAAACATTGCATGACTTGAGTTTATATGCACCCTTGGCCTTGTCTCTAGACTTAGTCACAGGGTGAGAGTGGCATTCCAAGCACCTGGGTTTTCGGCATTTTCCGGTGTATTTGGAGTGGTTTGTTGGCTTAGAGATTACCCGGGTGTGTTCTCCGGTGACCGGAGAATAGCCGGAGATGTTAACAACCTCTTCAAGCTTGAGCTTTGGATTGAATTGTTGCAAGAGTTTGGCATGAGCTCTAACCTTGCCATGCAACCTGCCCTCTCTTTTCATCTTCAAAAAATAGAGAAAAAAAAAAATTTAAAGGAAAAATGAAGTATTTTGTTATGTGAATTGAACAAATATGGAATGGAACTTGCTTACCTTTTTGGTTTTCTTGTCTTTGTAGTTGTTCAAAAGTGTGGGCAACTTGAGAAAGAAGGTTGTTTTCAGTTTTTCTATCTCAAAGTCTAGTTGAAGGAATTGGTCAAGAGAATTCTTAATGAAAGAGTGCAAATGGTGTCATTTACCATGAAGAAAGTGCCAACTTATTGTGGTGATGTAATGAGGGGGATAAAATATAGAAAGAAAAGGTTCTATGAATATACCCCTATAAGAATCCAAAATTACATGTAAAGTCTTAAAAAAAATGTTTTATTAGGGATGAATAAGTGTAATGGTTTTTTTTTTCTTTTACAAATAAATGACATAAAGTACAATTGCAACCTCTGAGTGCTCTTACGTTGTTTGAGTTTTGGGGTTTAATTTCGAATTCTCTCCTCTATAAACTCCCTACATAAAAAAAAACCCAATACTAGTAAACTAAGAGACTATTGGTTATTGTAATAGTTATGTAACTATATATATATTTATATGCACATACATTTTTTTATTTCAAATATAAACTATTTTATAAATGGTTGTGACTGGAAAAAAATTGTAAAAAATAAATATGTAACCTTTATAGCTATACAATAAATGCTGGATGCTTTGAAATTTATATGGAAAGGATATAAGATATATTTCACCTATTTATTGTCTATTATTAAACCCCACTTAATTATAAAAAGGGGGTATATATATATATATTAAAGAATAAACTTCAGGAGGAGGGCATATGCGTAATTTAGAAAAACCCTTATATGTACAACCTTATGACTTTTTCCACCATCTTTTAAACAGTATGATATTAAAAAAAGAATCCTTACAATACATTGTGAAATAAGGGTGGTTCTTAAGCATATGCCCTAATTGTGCTTCTTGGATGCTTCTTGCAAGCATTGTTCTCATGTAGTAGACAAAGCTTAGAAGGTATGTCCTTGGAATCATTCTTTAACTTGTAGCCTTGTATGACACTTTTTCATATTATTGGTTGGTGTCCACCACCAGCTCTAAACTCTTAGAAGGCATTCATTCATCATATTGATCTTATCCAAAGCTTTTTCAAATATAAGAGTTTGTCATCATCTTGAACACAAAAAAAGTGGCAGTGTTGCTTGAATTCAATATCAACACTTAAGAAAATTGATTACCAAGAAATAAGTCCTGCCAATTGCTCTAAAACAATGGTCAAACATATTTATTCATGTTAATAACACCCACAAGTTACAATCACTTTCACAATTTTTCAGCATCAAACAAAACACAACCGAGAAAATCACTTCGATCAATGTTATCATCAAGTTCATGTTAGTGGCAGCACAAGAATTCATGATTTGTAAGGATTTTAGTGCTATATGACCAAAAAAACTTGGAATGATCAAAAAGACGGAAAGGGTTAGCTGCCACCATTTGTTGATCGGGGCTCGAAAGAGAGTCTCACAGTTGTATAGATCACCGTAGGTTCCGCCATGGCACCGTTTCCATAATCGCCACAAGCCAACCTCTTTGTGATCGGTGGTATCAGTGATATACCGAGCTCGGAAATTACTTCGAGATGACGTTTCGTGAAAGGGTTGTTATACATGAAGGTGTTCATGGCTGGAGCGACAAACAGAGGCTTGCTGTAGTCCCATGCTCGCACGATACATGTCAGCAGGTTGTCGCACAATCCACCTGCAATCTTGAAAATAAGCAAAAGATATTACAGTGAAAGCACAATGAGGAGAACTGATGTTCAAGCAGATCACAAACAGTATAAATTGTAAAATATACTGAACTTATAATCAAACCAAGATCAATATTTACCTTGGCCAGAGTATTGGCTGATAGAGGTGCAATCACCATTATATCTGCCCATTTCCGGAGCTCAATATGCAGCACTCCGTCTCCTATCTTTTTCCAACTGGACCATTCCTCATCATCTGTGTAAAGAACAACATCCTTTGGCAGTGATGCTTTGTCCACAAAATGCAAAGATGACTTGGTAGCCACTGCTCGAACTTCTGCCCATTCTAGAAAGCTTCGGCATAGGCTTTCGAATTTGATTGCAGCAACACTTCCTGAAGCAGCCAAGAGGATACGTGGTTTTGTAGGCTGCTGGGCAGGATCATTCAACACATTTCCAGGAATGGTTTCTACATTAGCCATCACCACTTGAATGTGCAACCACTGGTTTTAACTCTTACTGCAGAATAGTAATATGCACTTATTAGCCTCACTCTGCAGCATGCTTTAGCACTATATCAAAACATACAGCCTCATTTCACATCTCCAGAATAAAATTAAAAATGCATTTTCATATACATGTATATATATCCCTAAATATTTTCATGATTGCAGATACACTGTTAAAAATTATTGTGTTTGATCCAATGCAAATAAAAATTTGAAAAATACCTAGCATCTAAATCCCTAAAATATCATACTATTCCTATCAATCACTTAGACATGTAAAAACCCATCAATTCCACCCAGGCAATCATACCCTCAACAATAATGAATGGACTTTTGGTCATTGTTGAGTCATGGTTAATTTAAGAAACATAGATAGAAAGAGATGGTCTGTAACAAAGATTGTACATATAACGTAATAGGCTTGTAATAGTATGGGGAAGAAGTACATTATTTTCAAGGTATACACACAAGTGTAGCTGGTTTAAATAAATAAATATATATATATATATGATTTTAAGAAAAATCAAATCTTCCTAGTACATGGAGCTAGAAAAAGATATGGCATATCATCAAGATTCAACAAAATGGCCCAGTTCATGTTAGACAGACTAAAGACTAAAGAGTACACCACAATTCATGTCAGTCACCGTCCATGATCACTCTTGAATTTAATAAACCAAAAAATTGATTGCAAATCAATACACGGACTCACCTGATGCATTCACAAGTCCAAGTGTTTAGAAAAAGAAATTTCCAAAATGAAAATTTTCAAAATTACAGGACAGCTTCACATTTTCTATACTTCTAATATTGAAAATTTAAGATAATAAAAGAAGGTGCAATTTTAAGTACTGGTGCAATAGAAATTTTATGCTAGGCTCTAGCATCAGAAAATGAGCAAATTCCATGATGATAAAGTTTGAAACTTAAGCAATGTATTGGTTTGCAAGAATTTGCACAATGCTAAAGTTGCTTCTAAGAATTGAACCTTAACATTATCTTTCTATTGCAGGATTAACATAATAGAAAATTCAATAAATGGCAGGGATATAATGAAAATTGAAAATTATACACTACATTTGTACCAAAAATAATGAACAAATAATCAAATTTCAGAAGGAAAATGGAAAGAAAAAAAATCTCGCTTCTTTTCCTTTTAAGTTCAAAAATCTATCACAAATTAGAAAGCAAATAAAACCAGAAACCTAGAATTAAAGCTCAAGGATTGCAATAAACACAAAGTTCTCCAAAGAAAACCATCAAATTATCACTGCAAAACACAAAAAAAAATCATGACAAATATAAGACAAGCTTAAAATAATAAAGAAATTTAATTTGGAAACCACAATCCAATGGCTAAAATACAGGTCCACTTGAGCTTAGGATCAAGACCGAAGATGAAAAGAAGATCAACACATTGAGGAGAAAATAAAGAGGCAGACTTATGACTCACTTCTTCATATCCTGCAGCTGCTATTGCTATCAGATGAAAGCTAAGTCAATGGCTCTCATGATCTCATCTGTCTTTGCATTCAAATTTATTTTGGGGTTTCTACTTGGGATTTTATATATATATATATACCCCTGTCAAATTTAAATTGAAGTTTTGGAATATATTCTCAATTCTTAAGTTGGGAAGTCTAAACATTTATGTACCATAAAATATGTGATACTTTGGCCACTCATTAAGTTTGAAGGTTTGTCTGGTAATAAAAGTATAATCTCGACATTTTGAGAACAATAAAAATAAATTAGTATAATAATTTAAAAATATTAATAAACAATAGATAGCAGTTTATGTACATAGAGAGCTCAGAGCCTCAGGCAATGCATAGCGAAGAAGAGGAGGAGAAATGAAAAAGGAAAGCTATTTTCACCATCAATTGTTCATTCTCTCAAGGGAGATAAGCCATTAAAGAATAATGAGTACCTGAAATGTATGGTTCTGCATGGAAGTCACCAAACTCTTTTGGAATTTCATAAGTACACTTTTGGTCCTTAAAACTATTTCCGAAAATTTATCTCAAGAACAAAAATGTTTGTTTTGGTCAAAGGATTAAAAATTTTTAATGGATAAGGATAAAAACTGACCACTATTTTCTTAGTTTAAAGACTACTCATGAAATCTTCTTCTTGGTCCAAGGACCAAAATAAACTATTTCCGTTTAAGGACCAAAGTGAACATAAAGGTATATCTCAGGACAAAAGGTAAGCTTTCCCTTATTGCATAGAACTATCACTAATCTTCTCATTTATTATTAAAAATAAAAAAATAAAAAAGGTTTTTCATTGTCCGCACTCCCTGAAGGTAGCCAACTGTATATTTAACCTCCAACACATTGTAATTTTCTCAAAAATCCAGCATTTACTTCTACACCTATCTACTTGACCAACCTACATAAAATGAGCAAAATAATCATATTTTATTATTGAAAACCAAAAAACAAATTTAGAACTTTAAATTACTAAGCCACCCTACTTAAAATTAGCAAAATAATCATATTTTATTATTGAAGACCAAAAAACAAATTTAGAACTTTAAATTACTAAGCCAACTTTAAAAACTTAAAAGTTAAAACAATATTAATGTCACTTCAACAAATATTTAGGTGGTTTGGTAATTTTAAAGTTCTTCATTAATTTTAATCTAAATATAGGGGAAAATACAGAAGCAAACATTTGAGGTTTTCAGGGGTTATGCATGCAATTACAACATTTTTCAAAGTCAAATCCATCACTAGACAAATTTTAGGGGATATACAGAAAAAAACCCCTACCATAAAAATCTCTCTTTTCATCCTTACAGTTATCAGTCACTACAAAAAAAACCCTAAATCGAATCAAACAGCATCAGTGCGAATGGTCAGCTCACCAAAAACTAATAATTTCCATCAACATTCCATTTTACAAATAAATCCTCCACAAATATCTTTTGTTTTGATGATAAATAACTTGATCGCAAACACACAAAGATGCAGACGAGGAGAAGCAAGTCCTCTATGCAACGGAGAATGCCACCCACCCTTCTCTTTAATCCAAGGATAAAAAACAACCACAATAACATACAATAAATCACATACATATAAAACAAAAAAACGCATAAACAACATGAAGCCATACGCATGGAAAAAAAAATGGAATTTTTAGTTAAAAAAAGAATGAAATTTGGGAGGATAAAGGATAAAAACCTAGAAAGAAAGTTTGCCGAGAGGTGTGGGACTGGAGAAAGAGTGAATTTCCGGCGGAATTGCGATGGAAGTAGTCCCGAACGATGAATTAGGGCAAAGATGAGGATGGAGAAAGGAAGGGCATGCGCGCGAGGAGACAAAGAGCACAGAGATGAGCGCGTGGGGTTTAGACGAGGGTTGTTGTCGGTTTAGAGAGACGAATAGGTGGTTGCTCAATGGGCCTTAGGCCTTGGGCCTTGAAGGCCCATTAAGGCCCATTAACTTTCACAATAATTACTACAAAGCCCAACCCAAACCGTTGGTCTGTAATTAGTGGCAATGGACAGCTACTCATATGAAAAACAACTGATTAAGATTAATTAGTAAGAGAGAAAAATTATTCCCTTGAAATTTAAGACACATTTTTAATTGTTATTTCCTGCGGAACATCTTGAAGCTAATCGAAATTTATTATATGATCTATTTTTTGGATATTTACAACCTCAAATGAAAAAAAATGTTAAGTTGAAAGAATTTAATTATGATTATTAAGCACCAAATGAAACGATGCACAATCTTAAACCCAGTTAAGGAGTTACACTATCTTGTCATCTTCAATGTTATCAAAGATAAATTGATCTATTCATAGTAATTATTTTTCAAGATGCAGCTAGTTTTTTTATTTTTTTAAATAGATACAAATACGATAAATGCATATATAAAAATATGCACACATGTTAGGAATTTAATTGTTCAGTCTCATGTAACCTCACTCATCGACATGAGATTTCAAGTTGCAAACTACACCCACAACCAAAAACTAATATCATTATTGCGTCTAAAAAAATTTAAGCTTGAAACTCTTAAAAACCTCGTACCAACGTCTTATTTATATTTTCTCATATTTGATTTTTTTTGTTATAGGTTTTTATTTTTAAATTTTATTTGTTACTTTTTACCCCATTTCATTTTTATCTATTATAACTAAATGCTCTCAATACACCATAACTATTTTTATTAAAATAAAATACACACGCACACCACATCATTATCAATGAAAAGAAGAACTAAATATCTTTTATATGTACATCTCTTAATATTTAATTATTTTTTAAAAAACTTCTTTAGTTATATCCATTTATAAAACACCATTTAAAAATTCATAATTAGTAAACGGCAATTACCATCCCATTAAACGCCTATAATAAGAAGGCGCTAAAGGGCAAACTCGACTTTGTCACAGTGAATCAGCTGTCTTTTATGAAAAAGCAAGAATGAAAGAGACCTCTTCTTTCTATATTTTTAAATTATTAAAGAGAAAGCATAATCAAGACATTGTCTGAAACAATAATAAGTGTGAAGCTATCATAAACCATGCCAGGTAGATTCCAACTCAGATTTTCTTTTGATCTTATCCAAGATTCCAACAACTCAAAAAACTTAACATAGTCTGTTAAGCAGACCAAAATTGTAATGGGCTCAGGTCCACTCAATCCACACAACACTCTTTCCCAATCTTCTTCCCCACTGCAAGAAATCAGTTTGTGAGGAAGGTATGTACTTTATCAACTTCTAATTTTTTTTTTTAATTTTGAGTTCAATTCTTACCACACAAATCCTAATCAACTATTTGGAGTAGCATAGCAAAAATATCTGCCATTTATTTGTTTTTTTCTTTGATGTTTTTGTTTGTTTTACTTGTACTTTGGCAGCAGAAAAATTTTAGCTTGACAGTTGTTTATGGTTAGAGTGCAGCAATGTTGGCTGTAAATGCATCTCCACCAGGCTCAGCTACTTGTGTTGATTCCAACCATTTGATCCTTTCTCAAGGTTTGTTCATTGAACTTGATTAGATTCACAATTTTACTTATTTCTGTAATGTTTAACGGACTGATCAATTCTTTTTAAGAAGTTAATTGGTTGCTGTATCTGAAAAGAGTGAGTGTTTTTTTGGTGGTTTGTATAATATTATTTTTATTTTCAACTTGAAAAATCAGTGAATTGATTGTTTTTCCTAGAAAGCAGTCTTTGGTTTGAGAATTTTTGAGTCTGTGTGAAGAAAGAACTGAGCTTCAGCATGATATGTTGACTGGTTAGCATAAATATATGCCGGATCAAATACAAATTCTTCGTCAAGGATTCCAAGAATCGGTAGCACAAAACATATATATGATTTTTCAAGTTCACTGTGAATTAGCATATGGCAAGATGTTTCACTGTGATTGACTCAAATTTGTTTAAGATTTTACAGAGATATATGCAACAATTCTGTCAGCAATTTGCTTGTGGGGAAGATAATAGTGGTATTACCCAAAATTATGCGATCATGAGCTTGTTTATAAGAAAATACTCTTAAACACACATTTGGTATAGGATCTGCAAATGTTTGTTCTTCATTGTCAATCATAACTTTATGATTCTCTTCAACTTGTTTGAAGAGAAAACTTTTAAAGGATGCAGATAAGTTATGGAATATGTTGTGAAGCAAAAAAAAATTCTCTGAAATCAACTACCTTACACTAAAACCTTTGTGTTTCCACTGCTGCTTATTTCTTTGGCATGTCTGCCATAAATTGTCTGTTGGTATTCTGATATTTTATTTTCTGAGATCTTAAGTAGATGGTTTACTTGACCAGGTTTTCAATCCAATGGTCTCTTCTCTGCAAAGAAAGTTCTTTCAGCTGACATATACAATGCAAGTGCCTCTGATATGTTGTTTTCTTTTTTCAAATTCTACAGGTTGAGATGCTAAAAATAAACTGTTTCTTTGTTCTTCTAGATTTCAAGACCTCATTGTATAGTGTCTGCTTTGCGAAATTCTAATAAGAAAGCCAAAAATCTCTCAAAGAAGTCAAAAACAAGAACTTTGCAAAGTAATCGCATTCCATCAAAGGACAACTCAGAATTACCAGGGGAGTCTCTTGTACAAGATCGAAGTAGTTCTGACATCGATCTTGAGCTATCTAGTGGTAGCCTAAAAGACAATGTTCCAGTTGCAAGCTCAAGTAGGAGCGCCGTGCTTCAAGCATGTGTCTTTACATCTGGTTGTTTGCTTGCTTTAGGTGCGGTAGTCAGACAGGTTTGTGTTCATTCATCATTAAACTTGGTTTCTGAGAGTTGCAAATCTTTACACATTTTCTTCTATAAAATACACCGATTAGAATAACTTTCTGCTTGGTTCACTGTTTCTGTAACATTTTCAAATAATTATTCTTTTATTGCGACTTCAGGTTTCCCATATTGCATTTACAGAAGGAGCACCTGTCTTTGATGCGACAGCAGTATCCTGTAAGTTTTTTAGTAAAAGTTCTTTTTGTGAGTTTACTCTGTTACTCTTTTTTGTTTTGTTTTCTTGATGGTGTTAGTTTCTTTGTGATTAAACTGGGTTGACATTGTCTTCTTATTGTGAGTTAATGAAGAATCTTAGGAATATCATTTGTATAATATATATTGAGTACCTGCTTGCTGTTCTTTTTATCAAATAAATGCCAGAGATACACATTCTCATTCTTCAACTTTATATTTTGTGTTATTTTTTAGAAATTTGCCGTATCATTTCCATCAATTAGTTTAGCTTATTTGTTCAATGTTGTGTTTGCAACCGTCCTCATTGTCATTTACACATGTCAAAATGCACATTCCTTCCAAAGATCCAACACAAATCAAATACATTTCTTATTTGATAAATTAATTCGCTTCTCTATTTTGCCATCTATATGTGGTTGTAATCATCATAAAAACATTTTTGGATGATTCGGCAACCTCTGTAATAATCCTGTTTCAATAAGAGATGACAAATTTCTTCTTTATTCTTTTCGAGGATATGAATTTTATTCACTGATTACTTTTACTTCAGTTTCTTTTGAAGCATGGCATGTTGAATGGATAATCGGATTGGTTATATTAATATCATCTTGTCGATACATACTACTGAAGACATGGCCTGATTTTTCAGAGTCCAGTGAAGCTGCTAATCAACAAGTACATTTAACACACACCCTTTAATTTCTTCCTGTCTTTCTTGATCACTTACGATTTAGAGTTCGATCATTTCCTCTTCAAAGAATCATTGGTTATTTCATTGTGATATTAGTTACTGATTGCATAGATTTTCTCAAGTGTATGAAAACAACTTCAAAGTTTGATTTTTTAAATAAACTTCTTCCGTATAATTTTAGAACTGGTTTTCTAAATTATCTGATTCTAAATTTCAGGTCCTCGGCTCCCTTCAACCTTTGGATTACATCATTGTAGCATTTCTACCAGGAATCAGTGAGGTAAATAATGGCATTATAAATCAAACATTTTGATGAATCGATTATTCAACATGGTGAATGTCAGTTATTAAACTAAGGAAATACCAAATGATTGACTAGAACTGGAACACTTTCAGGAGCTGCTTTTTCGTGGGGCAGTGCTACCAATCTTCGGTCTCGATTGGAGAAGTGCATTGGCAGTTGGTGCAATTTTCGGATGTCTTCACTTAGGGAATGGCCGGAGATATTCTTTCGCCATCTGGTAGACTAAGTTAACTCAGTCTTGTTCACATTCATATGCTGATAATTCATCAAATTAAATGACTGTTTGAAATTCATTCCTTGTCTGCTGTGAATTGTGCCAGGGCGACATTTGTCGGCTTTGCCTATGGCTTGGCTACTATTAATTCCTCGAGCATTGTCGCGGCAATGGCTTCGCATTCCTTGAACAATCTTGTTGGAGGAATTCTATGGCGCTACACAACTGTTTTTGAGCGAAAGAAAAATGATTTGAAGTAATACTTTTTCATTTGCGTATCGTGTCACGACACAATTGCCACGAGGAAAACTTTTTCCAACTGTTCTTTTGTTGTTGTGCATATTCTTTGATAAACGAATCTCTCGGGAATTTTTGTGCATGTCTTTGATGTTGTATTTATAGTTATGAAAGCAAATGTAAACTTTCCTATTTTACATGCAGAGGAAAGAGTTCTGAAGATAATATGTTTTGAACATAGAAATGTTATCTTACAGGTGCCTAAATGACTGTTAGAAATTATCACCAGATTTGCCTATGACTGAGAAATAAATGTGTGTTTTTTTTTTATTTTTTACAAAGTCAACAAGTGTCGTCCGATTACGGGGTGATGATACACCAAGATTGTGGCTTATTGATCATTTAGAAAATTTATTAACCCGGTCAAGCATCATATGAGATGATGAAAGTTTTGTCACATCCAAAAAGATTTTTAAGAATTAAACTAAGTTAATAAATTTCATGTCATGCAACCCTGGAAGGAAAAAATATAACATCTCCTATAAAAAATTCACAAAACCTATTAAAACAATAATGTGACTAGTACCTTGCATTTAGAAACAATGATAGACATTGTTGCTATAGTACTATAACAGTACCACTATAGTATTTAGTACAGGGTTTTCATCTTGCATCTTGCCCATCACTATTTGTTGAAATAAATGTAATAATGATTCATGCTTAGCATTTTTTCTAAAAATAAAAAATAATAAGGTTAATTTTGATATCTATCCTTTTTTTTTATGTGCAACTGACAACATTAAATCATATTATTTAGAATAATGCTCCATAGAGCGAACCGCTCACATGAACCAAACATACGACTGATGTGGCTGGTGACGTGGCAACGGTTTTCTCTCCTCTTTTTATTTTTTTATTTTAAAAATTAAAAAAAAATTTAATAAATTGAGAGACATTTTGTCTCTCTCTTGTGTCATGTGCCCTGGCTTTCTCGGTTCTCAGCTTTCGTCCACCGCTCCCCTCTCTCCTGCACCACTGTTCCCAGTCGTCGCTTCCCTCTCTCTTGCGGCACAAATGCCCGATAGCCGCTCCTCTCTCTGTTGTGCCCTCAATCCTGGCAACCGCTCCCCTCTCAGTTCCCAGCTCTTGTCCACCGCTCCTCTTTCTCTGCACCCCTGCTCCCGGCCGCCGCTTCCTTCTCTCTTGCGGCACGAGTGACCAGTAGCCGCTCCCTTCTTTGTTGTGCCCCCGATCCCGGCAGCAACTCTCCTCTATCGTGTGCCTCCGCTGTCGGCAGCCGATCATCATTCTGTCGTGCTCTAGCTCTCGGTTGCCGCTCTCATTTCTCATGTGCCCTAGCTCGGGTCATCACTTATTTGGTATATTTATTTATCTTTCACAGCCTTTTTCCACCAAAGCATGAGTGTGCATTTTTTTTTTTTAAAAAAAAAGATGATTTCTATTGGATGGTAATCGGATCGTGAAATTTATTTTAAAGAAAATTCTGAAATCAATAAATAATGCAAATTATTTATGAATTTTTATTGTTTGTTTAATTTGTGTTTGGACATATACCTAAAGCAAGAACATGGAAGAAGTGGATTTTGGGTGTTCTGAGCAAAGAAAAGATAATGTAGAAGTTGGATGTTCAAGTTATGAAATACATGCCAAAGAAAAACTGGTAGATTTGGATTTAATTGAAAATATTATGCAAGAGGCTGGTATGATGCTTGATTCTGAAGAAAAAGCTTATAAATTATATGTCCAGTATGCGCGGCGTGAAGGGTTTGGCATAACAAAAAAATAGCACAAGATTAGGTGATGATGGAAAATCGAGATATTACACGTTAGCATGTGCAAGAGGTGGCAAGCAAATATCTACTTTGAAAAAACTCCTTCAACCCAAGGCTATCCACCAAAGTAAATTGTCCGGCAATGATTAATGTCATTGTTGGCAATGATGGGCGATTTACCATTCATAGTATTAATTTGGAGTATAATCATGCACTTAGCCCACAAAAAGCTCGTTTCCTAAAAGTGCAATAAATAAAATTGATGCATATGTGAAAAGAAAGCTTGAATTAAAACGACCAAGTAAGGATAAGCCTAAGCAAAAATTTTCATTCCCTAGCGGTTGAAAGTGGGGATTATGAAAATTTAACATATACTGAGAAAGATTGCATGAATTATATTGTGAAAGCAAGGTAATTCTGGCTTGGCGATGGAGATGTCGTAGCACTTGGAAAATATTTCTCGCACATGCAACAAAGAAACACAAACTTTTTTCATTTGATTGACATGGATGAGGAAAGTCATTTGAGAAATGTCTTTTGGGTGGATGCGAGGTCTATAGCGGCTTATGGAGCTTTTGGTGATATAATTTCATTTGATACAACATACTTGACAAATAAGTATGACATGCCATTTGCTCCGTTTGTCGATGTAAATCATCATGGACAGATGGTATTGTTTGAATGTAGCTTATTGTCGAAGGAAGATACAGAAACATATGTTTGGCTCTTTAAAAACTTGGCTAGAGTCTATGTCAGGCAAGTCTCCTAAAGAAATTATTACAGACCAGATGTATGGCTATTCAAGGTGTAGTTAGATTGGTTTTTCCAAATTCCCATCACCTTCTTTGCCTTTAGCATATCATGAAGAAGGTTCCCGAGAAGCTTGGAGATTTAAATGAATACAAAGAAATCAAGAATATTTTAAAACACATCACGTATGAAACATTGGATATTTAAAGAGTTTGAAGACACATACTTGAAGATGATGGCGGACTATAACATTGAGAAAAATGAATGGTTGAATTCTCTATTCAAAATTCGTGATCGTTGGGCTCTTGTATATGTTAAAAGCATATTTTGGGCTGGAATGTCTACCACTCAAAAGAAGTGAAAGCGTAAATGCATTTTTTGATGGCTATGTTGGTCCGATGACTTCACTGAAGCTGTTTGTTGAGCAATATGATAATGCCTTGAAAAGCAAGATTGAGAAGGAGAACAAAGCTGATTTTGCTTCATTTAACTCATGTTTTCCATTGATCAATGATTGCTATTTTTGAGGAGCAACTACAAGAAGCATACGCAAATGAAAATTTTAAATTGTTTCAAGATGAGTTGCGAGGAATGATATATTGCAATCTTACTCTCACTGGTTCACATAGGGTCGTCTGCTCAATTCAGGTGTCTGACATTGTCAAAGAGAAAGAAGGTGCATTTAGAAAGCAAGTGGTATACAATGCACTTGTCGGTTGTTCGAGTGCAAGGGGTATTATTTGTAGGCACATTTGCAAGGTGTTTATTGAGAAGAATGTGAAAGATATTCCTTCTAGGTATATTTTACCACGATGGAGGAAGGATATCAAACGCATGCATACATATGTACTAAACTGTTATGATGACCCACAAACCAATAAGAAGAAACAACGGTAAAATAAATTGTGCTCTCATTTTACTAAAGCCGCAGAACTTGGAGCAGAGTCAAATGACAGATCCATCTTCTTAATGAAATATGTGAATGAGGCAATTGAGAAGTTGATAGGCAACATAACTTGCAAGAAAAAGTTTACACCTATGTTGTTCGAGGCGATTAATGTGCCACATCAAAAATTTCTGACTCCTTTGAAGGTATGGAGTAAAGGTTGTCCACCATCAAAAATGAAGAAGTCAAAAGTTGAAGAAATAATAATCAAAAACAAGAAAAAGGTATTTTTATGTAGTATCATATTCATTACTTCTTTAGATTTTTTTTTCGATGCACCTTTTTTTGTATGTATAACATCCATGTTATTATTGGCAGAAGGCACAAACAAAGGAAGATGTAGCAGCTCAAAAATTTACACAAGATAATCATTGCACATAAGAGAACGTGGTAATTCTCTTGTAATTGTCATTAATGTCCAAATTACATATTTCAATCATTTAAATTTTTGTAATGATTTGTTGGACTATAATCTCTATTCTTAGGTGAATTCAAATTTCTATATCAATCAATTTGGATATGCATCATAGTTCTTCTCTGGGTTTTACAAACCAATGCAATGATCTCTGATTAAGGTGAGTTACAAGACGTATGTATTTATTTTTATATTCAATACTTAGTGATTTAGATTGTTGGTGATATGAAATTGTGATGTATTATCCATTTTTTAATTTTTGTGTTGAAGTTAATGATCTTACTCATTTTCGTAGGGTGCGGAGGAAAAAAAAAATTTAGGGAATGGTATTGTGATGCAAGTTGGTTATATAGAGCAAGGTTTAATTTTTGTGTTCGTGTTTGTGTTCATGTTCGTGAAGGAAAAACTGAAATTTTGTGTTCATGTTTGTGTTATAAATAAAGATTTTTGTGTTTATGTTTGTGTTATTGTTGTAACATTTGTCTTGTTGTTTATGTTTAGGTTTTGTGTTGTTTATATTTGATGAAGAGATGAACCAAGACATGTGTTGTTTAATTTTGTCTTGTGTTGCTTATATTCAAAGCCAGGACATAACTTAATTACAAGCTATGCATGGAGCTCCACTCTATATTTCCGAGACCACCCCTCCACTCTATAATTCTTGGGATATTAGTATTCTTCTTGTGCTTTTAGATTTTACTAATCCCTTTCAGTGCACCCCTCCCTCAGAACTACTTAATTTTCTAGTTATATGGCTAATAAATAAGTGGAATGCACATTCAGCTAGGTTACCTAGTTGGAAGCTTTGAGATCAATGCTATGGGATGGATGGCGTTACAGTAGGTACTAATTTTCTCTATCTTATATGTTTTCATAATGAAATAGCTCATTTAATATCTATGTGATTTTTGTCTTAAACTTTTAGGATAAATCAGTGTGTATGCTGAATAACCTGCTTGAATTGAGTGATTGTAGTTCTTTCAAAGCAAATGGATGGTGGAGTCATGTTGCTAATTGGTTGGATTTAATCATGATAGATAACTGGGCAACCTAGTGTGTTATACTATGCGGCATCCATTCTTGATGTACTTAACTTCAACATGGAGGCACATTCAGTGCTTGGTTGGAAATAAGCTTTGAAGTTTTGGTCCGTTTACCAGTTGTAGATGTTGATACTAACAATGTTTTGTAGAGTGCTAGATTTTCTGCTATAGCTGATGCTGCTTAAGTTTCAGTGGTTATTGGGTCTTTTAAAGATGAGAGAATATATGCTTTTGTTTGGAATTTGAACCTCAATTCTAGATGATCATCTACTTGTCTCGACTTAGCATTAGTAAATCATGAAAAATTAAGACTTTTTTCATCTGACAGCTGCTGATGACTGGTGTAACTATTTTAAAAGTTGATGACCTCGGAAGACGACCCTTATTGATTGGAGGTGTTGGTGGAATTATATGTCAATTATGTATGAAAATATCCAAATGTCTCTAATGATGGATCTCATTTCTGTAGTTACAAGACAATGGTTTTATGCAACCACAGTTTTGCTAATGTTTTCAGTGAATATCTGCTGAAATTTGTTACCTTTATGAAATGTTATGTAGGTGTCTTTTGGTCCTATTAGTTGGCTAATGGTATCAGAGATTTTTCTTATTCAAACAAGAGGACGTGGAATATGTCTTGAGGTTCTTACCCGCTTTGGCTCTAATGCTCTTGCGGTTCCTATATTTATAATATATTTAAAAAAACTCATCTAATTCCAACCATTTCCATATCAACATAGTAAAAAAGAATCAATTGAACAAACCCTTCTGGGAAGAGATCATTTGCATATAAAAATAGTCTCAAATCATATGTAATTAATTAACAAACATAGATATAAATGTTTGTAACAGTCTAGATCTCAACATAGATATAAATATTTGTAACAGACATGGAATACAATGGATGGTTTTCACCTCCATAGCTATAAACAAGGTGTTCCTCATCATTTACAAGAGCTTTTTCCCCAATCTGGAGCCAAGTTTGAGATCTCTATATCAATTATCTCTGCAATTTCTAATTCTTTCAGCCTTTCCTGGCCCTACCATGGATCCAAATCTCCCCACAGCAACAGCAATAGGCATGACAGCTTGCTCTGTAAACTATCCAGTGTATACTTTGTCACGCCCCGACCCTAGCCGGGCACGTGGCAATCACCACGACAACAAGGAGTGGACCCTACAGTGTCCCATCTCCTAGTCACCGTAAGGCTCAAACAAACCAGCTAACACCACTTACAAAAGAAAGATACAAGGTGCATAACAGGACCAGCCAGGGTTCCACATACAACCAAAAGGTACAAATACAAAGTACAGGAACAGTACATAAAACTCAAGTCTAGTGGATCCATATAGTTTAAATGCACATAGCACACTAACCTATACAAAGGGAAAAGTAGGTCACTCTACTGCTTGCCCAACACAACTTAGTCCAACGTCGCAGTCTGAGAAAGAGGAAAGGAGAGTGGTGACTAACAGGTGTTACCCAGTGAGTGGTGTCAGCATAGATGTAATAGAGTGATAAAGTATTTCAAATAGTAATTCCACACGAATAATAATATATAAAATCAATTCCAAGTATTCAACATATTAACAAATAACACAAGGTTCATCAAAAGCAAATAACATTTTAAAACACAATGAACATAGCTCCAAAATACAGGCTGACCTAAAACAATTCCCACGTTAATCGTTGCCGCGACTAGCTATGGGACCACCAAGGAGTTTTTAAAACTTTTTTTAAAAATTTAAAAGGGTTGCCTTTCCTTGGTGTTGGCCACTGAGATCCCCGTGTGGTGACCGCGGGTTTCTCACTTAAAAGAACCCCCTGTCAATGGCTCCGCGCACCTCTTGACCAGGGTAAACCAAGGTTAACCACGCCGCCTCCCATAAGACTGGACCGTGGAACCCCACACTGCAGTGTCGGACTAAAATCCGCCGTCACCATCAAAACTGAATGCCACAATATAATTCTTTCCAATTTCCAATTCAAAGAATCCATCATACAATGTTTAAACCAGAAAATGTACATCAAACCATGTTCCATTTGCATATATATACGGAAATATACATCAAACCATATTCCATTTGCATATAATTACGGAGATGCAAGTAAACATATTTCTTTTCAAAATAAATAGGTATAAGCATTCTAGGTTTAACCATTTCAAGTAAATTCGTGCTCAAAATATATATCAAAGAAAACCAATTTATCATCAAATTTATGTGATAAAACACATGAAGAAATACTTTAGTACTCTTATTAAATCTATGCAAATTATAAATTTAACCACTCACGGAACTAGTCATCTCACCTCGAGACGCGCTCACTGGTCGACAGTTTCCTTCCCCTTGGAAGATGCCTCGCCACCAAGCTCAGGAGAATGAGAGGAAATGAGAGGCTGAGAAGAGAAACCACGTTGCTTCTCTTATTCATTCAATTTTCAGATTTTTTTTTAAAGGAGAAAATTACCAAAATGCCCCTTATAAGAGAAAATTGAAAGAAATGAGTCCAAACCACCGTTTTGCCCCCTGGTTTTCAGCTGGTTTTCACACCTAACCTACTGTCCAATTATCCAAGGATGCCACTAATGGAAAATAACCATTTTGCCCCTAATGCATGCATAAAAATCAAAAAAGAGGCAAGAGGTCCAAAAATCGGGACAAGGTACCACATACTTTGTCTGATTTGTCATGAATTTTGCCATCAATTTGAAAATAAAATATGATGAGCGGCGTGTTAAGTTGTATTCTTGGTTCATGTATTTCATTGTATGCGACATTTTTGTTTGTCAAGAAGAGAATGAACATAACAAGTGGGTTTTATTTACCTATAATAAACTTCTCTGACATTGGGATCTCCGGCTGGCTTGGTTATAGATTCCACAAGATAATCATCGACATTGGTGGTGTTTATGTAAACCTGAATAGTTATAGTAATTAGATTTCAGTTATGATTGCTCAAGAAAAGAAATTGATGAATGTGAGTTAGTAAGGAGTGGTTTACAGTTTTCAAGACTGATTTAATTCGAGCTGGTTGCTTTGATTGCCAAAATACGAAACTGAGGATGGTTCTTTGCAGAATTTCTTTCATTGAATTGATTATAAACTTGTTTAAGATTGATTGTTCTTCAGTGTTTGTGTTTTGTGCACTTGGGCTTCCAAATTGTCCGGCGGAGTTCAGCAGAACAAGTCCGAGAACTTGTCATTCCAATTCGGCTGCTATCAATAAAGCTGTAAATCCCCCAAGATTGGAGCAAGTGTTGGTTGATGGTCAGCTCATCCCATAAACACTATCTATAACAGAAATAACAATACCACAAGATAGATAACTCATCAAGTGTTTAATATAAAACGCTTAGCCTCTACATCTTGAATTCTATAGAAAGCATCATGCAGATTCCCCTAATTAACATGAATAGATCAATGCATGTTAAGGCCATTGTAAATAACTAGTAAAAGATAAAAAGATCAACAAATTAACATAAATACTCACAGAAGTTACTTTCTTGTAGATTTGAGCAGGAAAAATCAGGGGTAGATCCTAGGTTTCGGAAAAAATTCAGAGAATGAATTCATGTTTCATCAAAGGCTCAGATCTTGCCCCTCTATTCTTTCACATGGATAAACCTAAATTAATAGGTTGCAACTAAAGTTGCTACGCCACCCAATCTCCATACTCTTTTATAGGGCAAATCATCATGGCCACAATAACATCTAAAAGAGTAATGCTATATAGAGCTAACCAAATACACAAACCAGCCACGTCGATAGAAAGAAATACATGATGCAACAAAATGATTCATGTTGAATATATACAAAATATCAAGCAACAAAAATGAAAAAGAGGCTCAGAATCAACAGTGGATATTTTCTCCCACCCTTCCCCCTCCCTTTACAACAATAGGAGTAGTGGTTGCCTATTAGGCCATCCAAGCTACTAAGCCGTCATTGTAGAGAGATGAGGGCATGAGAGAATTTTTTAGGGCATCATCATTGCCTCTGTACCTGATTTCAAGGCGAGCTGAGACTCTCGGACAAGTGCACCAAAGAGGGGAGCGGTAGTCGGGAGCAAAGGCGCGAGAGAGAATAGGGCGGCCAGGCTTTCATCCCAAAATTTCAGAGAACCTAGGGCATGAGTGAGAGAAGGATCGGGATCTACAACACGAGAGAGAGAGAGGAGGCGGACCAACCTCTTTGGCTTAGAATAGAAGCTAGGGCATAGACACGAGAGAGAGAGAGAGAGAGAGAGAGAGAGAGAGAGAGAGAGAGTGTGTGTGTGTGTGTGTGTGTGGTGAGTGGCTGCTGGGATTGGGGGTACAACAGAGAGGGAGCGATTACCGGGCACTCGTGCCATAAGAGAGGGAAGCGGTGGCCAGGAGCGGGGATGCATGAGAGAGAGGAGTGGTGGACGGGAGCTGGGAACACGAGAGGAGAACAGCTGTCGGGATTAGGGGCACTACAGAGAAGGGAGCGGCTCCCGGGCACTCATGCCGCAAGAGAGAGGAAAGCGACAGCAGGGCACTCATGCTGCAATAGAGAGGAAAGCTTCGGGCGGGAACGACAGTGTAGGAGATAGGGGAATGGTGGACGGGAGCTGGGATCCTAGAAAGCTAGGGTATAGACACGAGAGAGAGATAAAGAGACAAAATGTCTATCATTTTATTAATTTTTTTTTTATTTTTAAAAATTAAAAAAATAAAAGAGGAGAGAGAACCACTGTCACATTACTAGCCACATCAGTCGTGTGGCTGGTTCGTGTGAGCGGTTCGCTCTATATAGCATTACTCTATTATTTATAATGATATATAATTTAACACCCCTTTTTTTCATGGTCAACCAAAAAAACAAAAAAAAGTTCCATGAAAAATACAAAGGAAAAAAAGGGTAAAAGAAAAGAAAGAAAGAAAGAGCTATCACACATGTTCAGAAATTTCGGATTTTTTTTTTTGTAAATTTATAAACTAATTTAATAATTTTATGATATTTTTGGAATATGTTGAAAAAAATAAAAATATATCACAATAGATAAAATTTCAGGGGCTTATAAGCAAAAAAACCCTGGCGGCTACAGCAAGTGTTTTCATCTCCCTAGTTGAAGAAGCCCTGCAAAATCCTGCAAAACCCTACTTCGATTTCTCTATATTTTTCTGGTGATCAAATGAATCCGCACGAAGACGAGGATTCCGAGCACGGAGAGGTCTTTTTGGACGAGGACGATGTCGTTCAGGTCATCCCCGTTGATGATGAAGGTCCCTTCGTTGTTTCCTAGTTTTATCCTCTCTTTCTCTCTTGGTTTCTTTTGATTTTTCATGTGTTTTTTTTTTCTTCTCATGTTTAAACAGAACTTCCAGATCGGGATGATGATTTGGATTCGGATGTTGATCATGGTATGGTTGTTTTTCTATTTTTTTTATTTTTTAAATTGTTTGTCTCCTTTAGCAGTGATTTGTGGACATTATGGGTGAGTTTGGCTTTCTCTCTGAGAAAAATGTTTTCATTTTGATGTTTAATGTATGATTTAACTGGTTTTTTATTAGAATTTAAGACATTTTGCTTTCTTCCTGACATTTTTGTTTTTTTTCCAATTGGAGAAAATGATTGAATTCGGTTGATCTCCCGGGAAATTATTTGTTCACCTTTAACCGAAATATGAGGGGCAATATGTACAGATTTCGCATGGGGAAAAGTTTTGATCTTTAAGATTCATTGTATGCTTTGCGTAGTGTTGATTATAAAGTTAAGGTATTATTTTTATTTTTATTTTTTATTTGTGTGTATGCGGGCACAGGTGGAAATGATTGAATTTAGAAAATTATTGCATCAGGATGATTTGAATTATTTTGGAAATATCTAGTTCGATGATTTTCCTTAGTCGATGTTCTCTTTTCTATGCCATAATTATTATTGCCAAACACCATGCCTTAACAAACTTTTTATTTTTCCTGGTAAAATTATGATTTTGAAGTTTGAAAAAGAGCAACTTTTGGAAGTATTATTCTGTTTACCCAAATAAGTTTATTTATTCTCCTCAAGAAAATAATAGAATCCATAAATCATGTAAATTCAAGATCTTTATTCTGATTAGAATTTTCTGGTTTCATGGCATTTCTAATGATATCCTTCTAACTTCCAACCCTCAATACCCAAATCATAGGAATTTGCTATGATACATCCTTTTATTCTGTAGTTAAACATCTAAGATTTATTTTCCACTTTTTTCTTGCAGAAGAAGCTGATGATTCCATGCACACATTTACAGGCCACTCAGGTAAGTTGTTGAAAGAATCTATACTAGTGTTGATAACTTTAAAACTATTACTGCTATATAGAATGTCGTTGTTTGTGGGCACTTGATGTTCTCTACAGCTATAGTAATCTTATTTGGTGCATATAATTTCTATTTTGGAAAGTAAATCTAAAGAACATAATCTAGAGTGCAACTCAATTATTGTACCAACAAATAAGATATTGCAAATTCTTAGTAACTGTAGGCTAGTATTGATCCAAATCCCATGTGGCATACCTGTTTTTAACTGTGATTAGGAAATGATCCTTTTAAAACAATTTATGGAAAAATACTCATACCAAATGAAGGTGAAGTTATTTGATGACTTCGCATAAGTTCTTAACCGTGTGATTAACACATGATTAGATTTTAACTGTGATTAGGAAATGATCCTTTTAAAACAATTTATGGAAAAACACTCATACCAAATGAAGGTGAAGTTATTTGATGACTTCGCATATGTAATATCAACTGTGCACTTGGCCAAGGTAGACAATGTTCTGTTGGGCTGATTACACCAAATAAAGGCCAAATTATTTGATGATTTCTCATGCCTAATTTCAACTGTGTGATTGGCCAAGGTAAACAATGTTCTGTCAGGCAGGCTATGTCACTTCAATATGATTTTGTTCATGTGTCAAATAAAAATATCAAGTATGGATCTTGAAGTGCTTAGTGGGCCCGAATTATTTTTGTCTTATGTTTTGATGGTAGTCTTCATTAATTAAGAAATACGCTTCGGTTTTCTAAAATTTCATCTGGTCTTGTATGTTTTGTTGTTACATAATGACTCGAATATCCATGACATTGCCTGTTTTCTTATTCCTCTAATGGCGGCACATTTATTTTGATGTAGATGAGCTTTATGCTGTCGCATGCAGTCCTACAGATGCAACTCTTGTTGCTACAGGAGGCAAAGATGATAAGGGTTTTTTGTGGAGGATAGGTTCTGCGGACTTGAATTTAGAACTACAAGGTTTGTATGACTTGTTAATTTCCTACCCTGATTTTGGGCCTTTAGTACAATCTATCTTTATATATGCATACCTGCGTGTGTGTGCGCGCTCGCATGCCTTCCATGATCCATCTGTTTTAGAGGATTAGCTGTTTAACTGTTTAATGCGTAGAAAAGATCACAAGGAGTGGCCTGTAAACTGGTCCTATGGAATAATATGAACTATAAACTCATGATTGTATTCTTATGTATGATGAATCAATTTGTTACAGCATCTTCAATAGAATTGCTACTCCATTATTTTGTGTGAGAACCTATGGGTTTTGAGTTTTTGGCCCTTGTGCTAGAATGCCTTCCTGATTTTATAAAGGACAGGCATTATGAATCAATCATACACTGCCTGCAAAATATGCTATTATTTGTCTTAAAATACATTCTGTTGATTTAAAGAATGGATACCATATGCTTCTTTCTGACTTTGATGTATGTGAAAGGAGCACTACAGATGCCATAGAGGACATTTGTGTTTAGATGCCTCTCAAAATGTTTGCTGCATTTATTTACATTTGTGATTAAAATCATAGAAACCCTTGAGGTTGACCTGCTGGAGTTCAATTGAGTCTTGCCAAGTGAACTTCTATTGGGGTGTGTAAATGAAGATGATATGGGTTAAAATGTAGCTGGGCTTGTTGCGTTCTATTATGAAGCACTATCGAGCATTTGGATTTGAAGGAGATCATGACTACATGATGTCTTGACAATTCATCACACAAGATTCACAACCTTGGTGGTAAAGATGTTTAGACAATTGAAGACTCATAATTGTTCTCTCAATAGCCATAGGAGTTCTTTCAAGTTGTTAAGTCATCAGTTTTGAATTTATAAGAGGGGGTTGATGTAATAGTTGAGAAAATACCCTTAATTTTGATATCTGAGATTGTTGCGTATGACCTAGTTTTGGTTCAAGCTATGTAAGCCAGTTCTTCACCGAAATGTCATTGATTTAGCTGGAGAATTTTCTTATAGCATTTACAAGTGCATTGGAATTAGTTATTCACATGGAATCCACACTGGGGAATATAATTTTACACTAGCTGTGTTTGTTATGAAGTCATGCTTGTGATAAGTGTGTTGAGTCTCGGGTACTCTTAACGGATGTTAATTTTTATGCAGCTTGGTAATAAACAGTAAAATTTTGTCATGTGTGTTTTGTATTTGTTAAGGTTTAGATTTAACCATCTTCAAAATTTTCTGCTATGACTGTCATCTTATATAGGTCATAAAGATACAGTTTCTACATTGGGATTCAGTTATGATGGGAGGTACCTTGCATCTGGAAGTTTTGATGGGATTATTCAAATTTGGGACACATCTTTAGGCAATCTCAAATGTACACTTGAAGGGCCCCAAGGCAGTGTCGAGGTGAGGACTCAAAAACAATGTTGTCTTGGTGGTTCTTTGAATTTTATATTTTATTTGATTTCATCTTTATGTTTCATGCATAACTAGAGGTTTTTCTTGCATTTTCCAGTGGATCAAATGGCACCCAAGAGGATATTTAATTTTAGCAGGATCTGAAGATTCTAATGTGTGGATGTGGAATGCTGAAAAAAATGCTTATCTCAATATGTTTTCTGGTCATAGCAGCGCGGTGACGTGTGGTGATTTCACCCCAGATGGTAGTCTGGATTAGTGATTGCAATGTTCTTGTGCTTGCCAAAGTATTTGAATGTTTTTGGTTTTGCTGATTCATTTCCAACTCTTGGGCCCTTGAAGGTAAAAGTATTTGCACTGGTTCTGATGATCAGTCACTGAGGATATGGAACCCAAAAACTGGGCAGAGTATCCATGTTGTTAGAGGTATTTGTTCTGTCTTTTCATGTTGCACCCCTCCTTTCTTCACCAAAAATTACTGCATGTATTTGTACATCCATGTGCCATCTATTTTTTTTTATCCATATTCTTTCACTGAGTGTTGCCTAACATCCTGATTATGTCATTTGGTGTTTTATACTTTTGATAACTAATATTCCTTGCATCCTTCAAGACCAACAGGAACATTTTTTTCAATAGTATTCTCTTTTTGTGAGCGAGTGATTTTGCTGATGAGCTTGGTGCACCTTAAGTGAACTCACAATGCAAGCAAGTATTGAGAAATTTTGCTTGTCTTTTGCTCTTCTTCAAGAAAAATCATCATATGCTTAAATTTCAAGTTTGGATTTCTCAGTTATTTGTCATATGCTGTGTGATGTTTATAAATGAGGATAGTAGCACCAGGAAATGGTCCATTGCTTTCCATTCATGTTTTCTCCTATGTCTTAGTTAACTGATAATTATCTCTAAATTTTTAATATTTATGTTGTTTGAGCATCTCTTTGCATACAATTTAAACTTTCTAAACCTTTCTAAGAAGGGATTTTTTTTTTTCATTATACTTACTCATATCTTTTGAATCTCCTTTATATGGAGGGCAAACATAAATATCAGTGGTCCATTAGATACATCAAAGCCCTTTGAGATACATTTATGGCCTCTTTTCAATAGGATCAAGGAAAACCTTTGTTAATCTCTATGTAGAAAAGCACCAGAGTCTATCAGATTATGAATGGACCATTTCTTGGCATATTCAAGTTTTTTCTTACTAGGTGAGGATATCTTCAGGAATAATGAATCATATAGTACTGTGTATCTTAAGTCCCATTCTTTGGTTGCATAATAGAATATTAGCTTTGTTAGGTGCAATTGATTGTTAGATAGGTGGTATGTACATGTCACTAATCTATGTTTGACTATTTATGTCAGATTGGTGTCGATCCTCTGTACATCAGGTTTTCTTGTTTTAACATGATTAATCTGTTTGGAAGTGAATAATATCACTATAGTTGTTACCAGATCATTATTCAATTTTTTTGCATCTACTTAAACCAAGAACAATTAAGTTACATGGTTGATTTTTAATTTAAGATCATCAATTTTGTAGGTCATCCCTATCATACTGATGGATTGACGTGCATGTCTATAACATCCGACTCTGCTTTTGCTATTACTGGTGCAAAAGATAGCTCAGTCCACATGGTGAATATAACTACTGGAAAGGTCTGTACTCTGTTCTCTTCTGCAGTGTTTACTTCACATAATCAAACTTCTTTAAAAAAGAAATCCAGCTTTGTCTTTTCAAATCAGATTGATATTTCAATTTATAAGTTTCACAAAGTGTTGTATTCTACTTAGAGCAACAATTTGATTGTTGAGTTGTCGATGTTGTAGTTTCTTTTTGACTTTAGCATTGAATAGGTCTAGTACCCCTTTAGCCTTGGGAGGTTGGCATGTTTCAGTAGTTCAATTTATTGTTTGTTATAATATACTAGCTATTATTTTATGCAATCTTCATCAATTCCCTATTGCAGGAAAAAAAAAATTAAATGTAGTGTTAGTAATTAAGACATGTGTCACAATAACGTAATTCAAATTGATACTTGTTTCTGATGGAATATCTGTTGTTGTTGCATAGTTATCAGGGAATGGCTGCTGTTAGAATTCTATGGTGGTTGTATGCTTTTAATAATCTCATACAGTGTCAGAGAGCATACTGATAAGTTCTGTTGTGCTGGAATTTTATCCATAGGTGATCAGCTCATTGCTCGCTCACTCTGACTCTATTGAGTGTATTTCCCTTTCATCAAGGTATGGCTCTTATATTTAATGTGTCAATTTCTTGTTGAGTTTTATGTTATAGCTGTGACAACTCTTCTATCTAATTGACTGCTATGATTTTCTTTTAAGTTATTTAAGTTTTGGTCTTTAATTATACTGGGAAATGTATAACATGACCTATTATACCATTATAATAACAGCAAGATTCCCTCCCATTTTTTTTAGTTAATCTGATCTTGCATCTGAATATAGCCCATGTTTGAATATTTGTTGAAATTTGTGGAGTTATGAACAGTATTTCTCCTTATCCCATACTCGATGAACATACTCTGCCACCATTTCAATGCCAGTGATGAATGTGAATCGTCGACAAATAAAGAAGATTAACAGAGATGAACTCCTTTCATCTGATTTACAGAATGATTGTTTCTTCTAGTTTGCTGCAATTAACCAAATTTTATTCTGTGTTATTTGTCTTGTTTAATCTTTGTCCTGACAAATGCCAAACTTAAGTTAAAACGAAATTATTAAATATCGATGAACTAACTTGAAAATCTTCCACACAGCTACCCTTGGGCTGCAACAGGAAGCATCGATCAGAAGCTCATTATTTGGGATCTGCAACGGTCATCCCCTCGCTGCACATGCGATCATGAAGTCCGTATACCCAATTCACAAGCAATCTCTTGTTTTTTTTTTTTTCCATTTACTTCTCATTCTTATGTATACCTTTCGGATCTGCCCAGGAAGGTGTAACATGCCTGGTATGGCTGGGAACAACTCAATACATCGCTACCGGCTGTGTGGACGGGAAGGTGCGAATCTGGAACAGCCTTTCCGGGGATTGTGCCCAGACTTTCAATGGTCATCTTGATGTCGTCCAAGCCCTTGCAGTTTCAGCTGATGGAAACTCCCTCGTCTCAGTTTCAAACGATCATACCGCCCGTGTGTTTGGAATCTCTGAGTTTCGATAGGTAATGCCTTCTTTTTCCCCAACTATTCCAATCAAGAACTTCAACATTAATCCAAATTTTATAAGCTTTTTGGGTATGGCTTGTAAAACTTGTTATCTTTAATACATAATCACCCTTTGTTCAGGTGGGAAACTGGTCATCGGAGACGAGTGAATATGAGCTTGAGAAAACCAATGGAAGAAAAGATTTGATGCAATGTTAATCGTTTATCTGAAATTTTCCCAAGATATATACATAGAAATGTGCTTTGTGATGCCACCAATCTGTTAATTATTTTTAATCAGCTTGTGTTTGTGATTCATTTGAGGTTTGTAGTTATAATTATGTTTGGCCTTGTATCTTGATTTGTATGTCATTTAATATATATGATTACTTGGGGTGGAAGCTTAACCAATTTTGTTGTTAGAGTGGTTTGTTTTTTTCACTTGTACCCCTCCAAATAGGTTTAATTGTCTGGTCTTTTTAAATTATTATTTATTTCTATGTTTTAGTAAATGTATTGGTTAATTAAACAGTTAAAATTAAATTAAATTAAATTAAATTTTGCCCATAAATCCCATAGGTTTCAAACATTTGATTTTCAACCCATTAAAATATCTCTATTTTCTCACTGCCCATGGTTAATATTTGGATGGGTTGTAGTAAAGAAATACATCAAACAAAACAAACTAATCTATATTTAGGAGATGCTATATTTACATAATAAGTTAAATCTATCTCTAAATTCTAAAAATTATAAAATATTATAAAATTCTATTTAAAACCTTAAAATTCGAAATTCAAATACACAATAAAATTTTATACTCAAAAGTCTAAAAATTCTAAATCTTAAATACTAAATCCTAAAAGTTACTATTTATAATTAAAAATTTAAATTTAGGATTTATATATAATAAAATGACTGAGAAAAAAAAAATAATGCTGACATAAATAATAACGCGGCATGCATGTCATTAGAGAAAGCTATTTAAAAACCTATTTTTGTAAAAATATAATTACTCATATAAAACACCTATAAATTTTTCCTTGACTATTTATCCACATGACTATCTGATTATTATTATTATTATTATTATTATTATTATTTTTGAACATGTAATTAGAATTATGATTAGAATATAAATAGCATTCATTTTTGCACATCAACCATAAATTTATTTTTGGAGTCCATTCTAGCCTCACACAATGCATTTGTGGCGGGTTCACAAGATAAGACTCTAAATATTGACCGTTAGTGTGGGTATATATATATAAAGAAATAATTTGAAAGAAAGGAGAATGAGAAGCATGGCCATGGCTTTCCAATCCAGCTGCTTCTTGGGGGATCCTACCCAAAAAAAGCCATCTTTCTTCGTTCCTTTGCTTAAAGATTGCTTCTTTTCCTAATTTCGAGCTGAACCTGAGAGCTAAGAGTGCTGTCTCGGAGAGGAGGTGTGGAATTGGAGTGATTTTTCCACCAAGTAGGAAGAGGATGGTGGTTTGTTTGGCATCATCGTCTTCTGCTGCTCCATCGACACTCCCTGCTGCGCTGCTCTTTGATTGTGATGGCGTGCTTGTTGATACTGAGAAGGATGGTCATCGGGTCTCCTTTAATGATACATTTGCTGAGGTGGGGGTTCTTGCTGTCACTCTCTTTGGGGTTTTAGGGCAAGCTTTTGTTAGTTTGATTCATTTAGTTTTGTCATCGGAGATTGTTTGATTATTGGTATTGATATGAGCTTTTTAGGTCATGGCGTGATTTTAATCACAAAAGTTTCTTTTTCTTTAGGTATGTTCATTCAATTTCATAATTGAGCATAGTTTGATTATTGATATTGCTTAGGTTCTTGAGGTATCGGTAATTATTTTCAAAATGTTTTTTTTATTTGTTCCTCTTTTAGTTTGATAATGTTGGTGTTTAATAGCTAAGAAAATGCTTGTTGTATCTAATGTTGCCTGTAATGAATCTAATCACTGGAATTGTCATTGATTGTCTAGTCTTTATTGCATTCTGCTGCTGTTTTACTAGTGATTGGTGATTCAGAATTTAGTCCCTAGTTGCTCAATTGGCAATGTTGGAATTTTCTTCTTTAATTTTATTTTTTCCTGTTATGATTGACTATCAACTCTTTTATATATATATATATATATATATACTTTTATGCATACACAGAAAGAATTGGGTGTCACTTGGGATGTAGACTTGTATGGTGAACTGCTCAAGATTGGTGGTGGAAAGGAAAGGTATGTTCATATCTTTTTAGGTTTTTGAGCATGTATTTATAGAATCCAAAGATAAGTGTGGATGTTCTGATTGTTTAACAGATTGATTTTAAGTATTTGGATGAGATGATTAAGTGCTGGTTAATTGAGGTTTAGTGTGCTCTTATTTTTGAAGATCCACATTTGGTGGGATTTCTTAGTGTTATAGTTTTCCACAGCTACTGTAATACAGGAAAATAGTTTTTCCCTTGTTCTAACTGTCATATGCGTTAATAAAACCCAGGAGAACAATCTACACTATTCAATGACTAATTCTCGATTGTTATTATGCTCTGTTTGACTGCAATGTGGGTTCTGATGCCTCATTGTCATTTAGAATGACAGCATATTTTAACAAGACAAGTTGGCCTGATAATGCTCCAAAGACGGAAGGAGAAAGGAAAGACTTCATAGCTTCTCTTCATAAAAGAAAGACAGAATTGTTTATGGCCCTTATTGAGAAAAAACAGCTTCCCCTTCGACCTGGTGTTGCGAGGTGAATATTTCATGCTTTTAGTTCACTTGACTCTTGTTGATATATGGAATAGTTATTTGCATGTCTCCTGTTTAAAGTTACAATGAAACTGGTGAGAAAACCAACTAGAACAGATAATATTTGAGGATACATGTCAACTGAGAATTCTAGCCTATGTTGCCTCCAATTACCTTAACTGTCAGTTGAAATGGATAATTATCCATCTCACTGCACCTATCATTGCTTTCATATCACTTTGTCTTTTGTTTCAATGAAGGATTTGCAATTCCTCCCTTTGTTAAAATGTCATAGAGAGTCTGATTTTTGTCTCTGCCACCTGATTGTGAGGGCAGGTTTGCTTAGTTATGCATTATCTTCTGTGGTGGCTAATTTTTACTTGTTCTCTTGAATGTATGCAAGTCTATTAAATAGGCACAAACCAATAATGCTTCAGTAATAGGCTTTTACTTCATGGTGAGAAAAAATCTGGAAAAATTCTCTTTCTTACATGATCAATAGTTACATTTAGTCAGATCGGGGATTCATAAAAAATATTTGTAGCATGTTGCATAAAGCTTCCTTAAATGAAAACTTTACTAAATTCATGTGTGAGAACCATAGAAACCCACTCCAACGACTCCAGTCTTTCAACAGTTGTTATTTTTTTATTTTGTCCTTTTCCATTATATCATGTTCACATTCTTTGAACTATTGAATTATTTAGGCTGATCGACGAGGCATTAGCTAAAGGGGTCAAAGTAGCTGTTTGCAGTACATCTAATGAGAAGGCGGTATGCATTAGCAGGTTCCAAAACAAATGCATATGCCATCGCATTGAATGTGTTTACAGTTGAAGTTAAACTTACTGACATCAAGTTCACATTATTTTCTTTCTTTGCAAAATTAAAATAGCTTTTTGAATGGGAAGGACCCCACATTTATGTTCAGTACAATCATCCATATTTGTTTCCTTGTTCTTGTGATGCATTAAGCCAAATATTCTTACACCCGTAAATCAAAATGATGGCAGGTCTCTGCTGTAGTTTCTTTCTTATTAGGTCCTGAGAGAGCAAACAAGATCGATATATTTGCAGGTGATGTTGTTCCTCGTAAGAAACCTGATCCGGTAATTCCCTACCACAAGGTTTTTCTTCGCTAAAAAATATAATTTGTGATCGGCAATAATCTATCGGATGGCTTCTTTAGCACTTGTTTACATTTTAAGAAAAATTGGTGTGATGCCCATTTTTTCCCTTTTCTTATATTCATTTGGAGTTTGAACATATTGATTGGGACTATTTTTCGGCTAAATTTTGATACTAATTTCTTTTGCAGGCCATTTATTTATTAGCAGCCAGTACTCTTGGAGTTGAGCCATCAAGGTCTTTTTATTGTCTTAATTTGAAATGTGCAATATGTGTCTGTAAATGTTACCATCATGGAAACATTAGGAATTTATTGACCAAATTTTCTTTCTCTAGTCTCAGCATTTTATTTGTACAAAAAAGCCTTTGAATTTTTATTCTTTGTCAGTTGCTATGTTATTTGTCTTACGCACTCACAGTCTGCATAATACAAGATTTATGCAGAAATCATAGAGTACAATCTTCTTGTATAACCAGTTTCAAAATATTTCTCACCGGAGACAAATCTGTGGACTTCTTTCTCTATATAAAAAACTTCCATCTTATTTGATATCTTTAGTTGCAAGTGCTTTTGCCACTATGAATTTTATCGATTTCCCTGAACTTTTCAGCTGTGTGGTGGTGGAAGACAGTGCAATCGGTCTTACAGCAGCCAAAGCCGCTGGCATGAAGTGCATAGTAACCAAGAGCAGGTAAGAACACTTCATTCATAGGCAGCATATTGAGCCATTGATAACCTCATTTACAAACTTGCTGATGTTGTTTCTCATATCAGTCATGAATTTTAGAGATAATACCAGTTGTTTCAGTTTCGTCAGTCAAGAATTTTTACCTTGTGAAGCACAATATCCGAGCTACGGTGAAAGTAGTCTAATTTCTGCACATATTGAGCAGAAACACATATTTTCAGTTTGGCGAGTAAATTGAAAGATGAAAACAATGGAATAGGCATTGATTTGATTTTATTCATGTATATAGCTATTTTTTTTTAGAAGATCTTGATGAATTTCCACATTTTGTTTCTAACATTTTGCTGTTTACTCTTGGTTTCTCTCAGTTTACACAGCAGAAGAGGACTTCTTAACGGCGGATGCAGTATTTGATTGCATTGGAGACCCTCCCGAGGAGCATTTTGACTTGACATTCTGCGCTAATCTTCTTCAAAAGCAATACGTGAGCTAGCAGCTCGAAAATGCCTGTCCGTCTTGCTCTCGAGTTATGATATGCCACCACCACCACAAACATGAAATGCAGGAAAACTTTTAGGCTGTTTCAGTAAAAACCCAAAAGTGATAAGAAAGATGTATTCTATTTGGAATCACTAAAATTCTTTGTGGATTTTGTCGCAAGCTCAGACAACCTTTGTAATGGCTATGCGAAATGACTACTATTAGATTTCCTCAAAACAGTAAGTTTTCGGACATAAGAAGCAATAAAACATATATGTGATCATGCTTCTTCAGCATATGCAGGAACATCTACAGTTTCAATTTTTCGTACTTTTGGTTTTTTTACTATAATGGCAAGCCATTCCATTCACATTGCCACTGAGAATATAGGGGCATTTCCAAAGAGTATCTACACTCGAATCCTAACTACAAATACAACAGATCTTTAATACAAACCTGATAAAAGAATATATCTTATAGCTAAAATTTATCGTTACCTCACAGAAATCATTTCTGCCAAGTGTTGTGTGAGATCAAACTTCAACTAAGTTTCAGTCACAACTCCCAAAATATTTGGCATGATTATTTGACACGATTCGAAATAATGATAGTATGCTTTACATACTTTAGTGCAAATATCCGCAATCATATAATATTATATTCCCTGATGATCATAAAACAACAGTAATAAGAAACATAAGGCACATAAGCCATTTGTCATAAGAAAACAGTTCTCATAACTGATGTAATATGATATATATATATATATAGGTCATGAAATCACGCCGACAAATGAAACAATATATAATAACTAAGTATTTGCTTGACTCTTTCTAGAGCAAATTGAAAATGGTTTTATACGCAGAAAGCAACACGGACCAACGACAACATTTACAAAGTTTAATTGTTTGACAACATTTGGTGTCATAACTCGTAATTTATGATTAAACTGGATCATTTCTAGGATCCTTGACCCTCTCCAGTGAACCATCCTTGAAACCACAATATCATGTGCATGGACATGTATTACCATCATTAAACTTCCCAATCTTCTTCAGATGGTTGTTTTAGTTGCCATCACTCCAGACTCCATCCCATGAAACGTTTGCGTCTTTCCGGCCTTCAATGTATTTCTTCTCCGGGGCAGCAGGGAGGCCAGGAGCATCTCTGGCTCCAACTTTGTTGTTTTTCTTGCGCCTTGTCATGAAGCCCAGTAGCCTCAGGACAAACCTTACTAGCTCACCATACAGCAACCCAGACCGGTCAAAGAGCTGAAATGAAAATTTTTAACTGAATAAATTGCTCAATTTTCAAATGGAACTAAATGAGTATTCTGACAGGGATAACCTCTAGCATGGCTGTCATGAACATGTGAAATGCATGAGTATTCTGATCAACAAGAACGGATACTCGGCCAAAGAATTCCACCACACCAGACATCTGCAATCAAGTGTTCAAAAACAACTTGCTTCTGAATTTCCAACTAGCAAGAAATACAAAAAAGCAACCAGAGCATCCCGAACAATTTTTGAAACAACAGAAAACCAAATTTATAAAATTATTCAGTAGTAAAAAAATTCAAGGGGCAACTATTTATTATTAGCTGTATGTGTCAAATAACCTACCTACATTTACTAATATAAACATCAAACTAAAATTGTTTGCTATCTGAATTATCTATTAACAGATTATCAATGAAGTTGGTGAAATTTGAAATTTGCTTAAATTACTTATAATAATTAATAACTTAAAAGCTTATCATGAAAGTGAACTTTGTCTCACCACACGAAGAAAGGACATCCAGAAGCTGGGAGGTGCTGATGGAGGACCAAACGGGTTATTTGGATCCTGATTGCCATATGGACCACCCATGCCCATACCCATGCCCGTGCCCGTGCCCATGCCCATACCATAAGAACCCATTGTGCCATAAGAACCCATTGTGCCACCATACCCACTGTTATACATGCCTCCATACATACCAGAACCCCTATATCCATTGTACATGCTATTGCCATAGCCATATCCACCACTAGGCCCTCCAAACCCACCATATGAACTGTACATCCCTGGGCGGTAACCTGCATTGTTTACGGTACCATAGCCTGTACCATAGCCTGCCAATTGCCAACAAGGATTAGAATGTGGTTAATCAAAACAAAAGATTTGTAAATCAAATGTATCTGGTGTTTAGAGTCAATACCTCCATAATTACTCCCATAATTCTGTTCCCATGGTCTTGGAGGTACAGGTCTACCAAGAGTGTTTCTAGAAGCATTTCCCTCCACGTTAGAAACAATTTCCCCAGGTTTTGCAGTCCCAGACGCCTCAACAACATCACTTGTGCTTCCAGATGATGGTGGCTTGAAAGGCGCAGGACCAGATGAGCTCCCTGCCCGCTCCCAAGGTTTAGGAGGTGGTGAAACACCTATAAAATAATTAAATCATGAAGAAAAATCATGCAGGAAATATCAATTATGTACTTTGACATTTGTGTTCAATCACCATTGAAAAACTTAACAAGAGGGGTGCAACAAAGCACCAAGTATGAAACCAAATGAGCAGTTGAAGAACTACACTCAAGCATATCTAAGAAACAAGAGTCCAATTACAAGTTGTTTTTCAAGAAATTAATCAATCCAATAATGCTTCAAAACATTGACAGATGAGAATAAGAAGGAATTAGGAACTGATGACTAAGATTTCACAAAGACATGGAATTTGTTGATTATTAATTACATGTATTATTAAGTACTAAGCAAATTTGATCAAATTTCATCATCATTGTATTTTGTGTATGTTCAAAAAGTAGATATAGAATTATAATGAAAGAGCTATTCAAGATGTGAAAGATACAATCAGGAATATCCTCTGCTGGCATATGGTGAAATTAAAAAGAGAGCAGGCATCACTGGTGCTAGTGGGCAATCTAGATGTTCATCCTCTTAGGGCATATTTAAAGAATTATACAGGAACACACAGCTGCCACAGATTATTGGGCAAGGCATACGGAAATGCCACCAAATTGACTTTCAAAATGTTGGAACATAGGAAAAATACAAGATGCAGAAGTTAGAAAATAGTAATATAATTTTCTTTATGCAATACAGTTATTACACTCAGCAGCTGAGAATCTCTTCTTATTCCAATCCGCAATTGTAGTGGTATGAATTTTTCTCTTATAGTTCCATGCTAATATTTTCTTTTGCCAATGAATGATGGGAGAACAAAGAAATAAAAACGAAAGCAAGACATAATAGACCAAAAGCACAAAATATATCATATCATCTCTCAATATTTCCGTTCTTGTGGAAAAGCAATTTCTAGCATCAAGAATCCACAGTTTTGCCAAATAATTTAGCAGGCTTGCAAAAATAATTTGCCTGCACATGGGATTCCAACCTATGACAAGTTAAGAGCCACCTTGTTGGCACAGATAAAAAGGTCTGTGTAAAGTAAATCCTAGCCTCTTTACAAGATAATTGCCCTTAAACTAGTGTTCCAATAGTACAAAGAGATATAAAACAGTCAGCTGGTTACAACCAACCATCAGTTAGCACTCGTATTCATCCAATGAGAACTTTTGCTTGCTATCCAAACGAGACAATTAACACAAAGGGGGAAAAACCAGCCACATACAAGACATAATGGCTGCAGAAACAAATGTTGAGTTTCATAGAGAGTATGGATTGAAGAACTTTCTTTAGATGAGCCGGTTGCCAAGCACAAGCCTGTGTTTATAAACAGTGCAAAATGCAGATCTCAATTGTTGGATAGCAAAGGCAGTAAAAGAGCTTCCGCTTCATATAGACAACATGGATTTTATTGTCACTATATTGAGCTAACAATTCCAATGGTTTTGTTCATTTCAGTAGGAAGTTTCTTATTATATTCAGGAATTGAATTTAGGAATTTCTTCTAAAGAAAGGTACAAGTGACAAATTTCTTATCATTCAATGTTCAACAAAAAATTTATGTTGCAAAAACACTGAAGAAGATCAATTGAATTGAACATCCACATAAACTTCCCGCATCCAACCCACAGAAAACCTCCATGCTATGCTATTCAGTCCCTATCAACAGTTATTTCCCAGGCTGAACCTTAATGAACACTAGGTTAATCCCAAAAGGAAGAAATAGTTGAACAAAGTAAAATTAGCCTTTCTCCATACTCAAAATTCTAACATATCTGCCAAAAAACCATAATAAAATTCCCCAAGCTTGCGATTTGATTTTCTAATCCAGAAAACATGCATCATAAAATTTTTAGGGCAAAATCAAAATTGTCCCACAAACCACCCAAAATTCTGTTTTTTTGAACCAACTCAAATTGCTTCCTTAATTGATGAAACAAAAACCTCTCCCTCCCCATAACAGAGCAAAATCATCACCAAATCTCCAATTACAACATACCTTAAACTCAATTGAATCAACAACAGTCCAACAACAAATCACCTATTATTCTAACCATGGAAAAACTTCAAAAAAATCCATACTTCACAACAATCAAACCAATCAATCAAACAGAAAACTCAGAGCATGAAAAATCAAAGCTCAAGGGTTCATAAACCCAACAAATCGAGCAACAAAGGGGCCATACCTTGATTGTCAGAGGCCATGACGATCCGTCCCGAGATGGATCACCCCGGCCGCACCTTCCTCCAGCTCCCAGGCAGCAATTCGATGCTTATTGGGAAGTCGAAGAGATATAGAGATAGAGATAGAGATAGGGATAGGGATACAGAGCGAGAGAGAACAAACAGCGAGGAAATCTCGTGTTTGGGTTTTATTATCAATCAAAACAATGCGCGTTTTTTAACTCTTTATTAATAATAATAATAATAATAATAATAATAATAATAATAATAAGTGGGTTTTATGAATTTATATTTTTTAAAAACAAAATTTTTGAAATTATATTTTCACCCTCATTAAATATTTTATTTATATAATAATGATATGTACTTCCAAAATTGAGAATTTTTGCTTTATTTGCGTACCATTCTGAGTCATTAACAAATGCAAAGTACTGATTTAGATAATTCTTATACTAAATTTTATGAGTCTAAAAAAAGAGATATTTTTATTTATTATTTTATTAGTATTATTATTACTATCATTATTATTGAAAGTAGCAATCAAAGAAATTTTCAAACCTAGGGCTGGTACCAAGGGGCGGCAGGAAGGGGAAGGGAAAGGGAGGCACCCCCTTATTCCCAGTTTATAATATATATATATATATATTATAAATTATATACACACAACGTAATTTAGAATAGCCAACGGTTGCTTACTAATATATATTATAGAATATATACACACATAACACAATGTAGAATAATTAACGGTTGCTTAATCTATTAATACTGAATCTCTTAATTAAGGTTTTCGTTTTAGAAAGGCCCCGAGATCAAAACCTGTGTAAGGTGAGGGTAAAGTGTTGTTGAGCTTGCAAGTGCGCTCCACATCTGTATTTATTCTTGATTTAAACCTTAAATGAGAGTGTATGTTAACTATTTTAAAAAATATATATAATGTAGAATATATATAGATTATATGATATCCTAGTTTTGATCTTGCATATTAGTTTTACATCCAAAAAAAACTCATTTTCTATCGTAACAAATTATTACACAGTTGTAAAATTTATTTTTATGATTTTTTAGCAAGATCTCCCATTTCTAAAAAATAATTTCATATTTATATTCATAATATTAAAAAAAATATATTTGATTTTATTGAATATTATGAGCTTACAAAAAAATATTTGATTTTATTAAATATTATGAGCTTACAAGTCTTGTTATAAAGCTAGTTGAAATTATATTGTATTTGGTCAAATAATTTAAACTCCCAC
The DNA here is from genome assembly GCF_009730915.1 of Dioscorea cayenensis subsp. rotundata. Taxonomy (NCBI): domain Eukaryota; kingdom Viridiplantae; phylum Streptophyta; class Magnoliopsida; order Dioscoreales; family Dioscoreaceae; genus Dioscorea; species Dioscorea cayenensis. The sequence goes on along the minus strand of NC_052480.1, from coordinate 6,331,492 downwards.
TTTGTAATGATAGTAGTTAGTTGTAAATATATTTTATAATTTAAAATTATTAATTATTATAATTTTAAAATTGGATTAATATTAAAAAAATTATATTTATAATTTTTTCATATTAAATACAGCACCCAGTTTTACCTCGGGTTCCGCCTCTGCTGATGCCTAAATTTAATATTAACAACACTAAAATGAGGTTGTTAACATAAATTATACAATTTTAGTGATTTGATTGAGGAAACTTTATCTTATTGATTTTAATAATAGTTGTAGTTGTAATAAAAGATATAATGAAAATTACTTAACCCTATAATTTGATTCAATTCATCACTACCCTTTTTGAATCATGTATATATATTGCAATATATCCATTTATAATTATCTTTAACTTTGGTGTATCAACTTATCACTATTCTTTTTAAAATATGAAAGGTTTCAGTGCGACCCAATTAAATTATAATTTTTAAAAAAATATATAAAATATTATAATTCTCTATTAGGGTTTAGGGTTTAGGGTTCTACTTTTTTTTCAAATGTATTATCCCTTCCCTTCTTTTTTATTTGTCCATTTTAACTAATTTATATGGATTAAAAAAGTCAATAAAGCTGATCGGTAATTTAAAGTTTATAAAAAATTATATTAGGTTTTCAAAACTATCCTTATTTAAAATCACATTAAATATAAAAAATAAATTTGAAAAAACAATATTTAATGCTTTATAAATTTTTTAAATGAACAAATAAAAATATGAAAGAAAACATCAACAAGTAAAAAGAACATGAGGGAGTGCTTTTTAAATTTTTTTATTTTTAATTTTAAATTTTTGTAATTATTTTAATTAAGTCATGTCAGTCCATCTTCTTAAGAGTTTTGGATTTTTAGGCTATCTCCAACCATGACTCAAAATCCCAAATTTGGGTCATAGTTGGCTCCAACTCACCCAAAATCATGCCCTAAATTTGGATGTGGGGATGAATGACCCCCAAATTAGGGGTCCCACATATTTATTATTTTTTAATCAGTATTTTTTTTATGTTATGCCAAACACAGCAATAATATGGAGAAAAACAAAAGAAAAATAATAGCACACAGAGTATTTTTCTTTTGTTTTTCTCAATATTATTGTTGTGTTTGGCATAACATTTTTATTTTTATTATTATAACTAAAATTATAAAATTAACGATTCATCTTTAATATAATTATAAGTAATTAATTTATATAATTATAAAACTTTATGTGCAATTAATTAATTAATAATAAAAATTTTAATTAAATTAATTTATGATAAATTTATTTAAATTAAAATAGTTAAAAATATATTAAAAACAATGAAAGACACATGCACTATAAATTAATAACATAATACATTCATAAATAATATTGATAATACTGCATAAATATTTTTTTTAAAAGAAACATTCACCCATAAAACCAAGCTATTAAATAACCTTAATAAAAACGAATGCAATGCAAAACCTAATTATATTATAAACAACATATCAATATTTTGGGAAATCAGCACTACTTCCACTAAGATTGTCGAAATAATTTTTTTCAAAAGGATTTGAAGCTAAAGGAGGTTGTTAAAAATATTCTCTTTTTTGCATAATTCATGCTTGTTCAGATTGAATATAAGCAACAATATTATGATCAATAATTGTGCTTAAATCTGTAACCAAAATTTTATTTCCTTCTTTAAGTTCTTTTCATAAAACATTGATAGCACATTTGTCAGAAGGTTCTTAAAATTGATGAGATAATATTTCTTTCCTATATTATGTTGTAATATTATGCATTTGTTATTTGTTTCGTCTATGATTTTTAATGTGATTTGTTATATTGTTGAAAATAATTCATTTTCACATATTTTGTGATTAATAGTAACAATAATAAAAAAAAGGGGCATGCATGAAAAGAATATTATGAGAATAAACCCAATGTTATGAGAATAGTAACAAAAATAAAAAAAGGGATGCGTAAAAAAAGGGGATTTGTAATTAATTTCAAGACTAATAAAAATTATAATTTAAAATAGCAGGGCTTAAAAAAATAAGTTTAGAAAAATAAAAACTACATCCAATATTGGTTATTTTTTTTTGATAAATCATTTAAGTCTAGTGAAATATCATTTGATCACTGAATTTTGATTTATTTCGCAATGCACATTAAAATTACTAATTATTTCATCGGTAAGTTACCCAATGAATTAACATCTTCATTAACTGATGTGGAGGCCATAGATCATTTTTTGACAGTGTGCTGACTAAGTTTTTTTCAGCCTCTAAATCAGCTAGTGAAAATACTAATCTATTTCAGTGACATGCTACTAAAATAATTAATAATTTTAGTAAACATTTAGAAATAAATCAAAATTCAGTATTGAGATGATAATGATATTTGACCAAATTTTTTTAAATCAAACTTGATTTTAAAAAATAAATAAATAAACAAATAACCTCTGATATTCTCACACGGTGAGCTTTTTTGTCACAGGACGCGGTCAGCTGATTCGCTTGGATTGAACCCGAATCTCAAAGCATCGCTTGTCCTCTTCGATCAAACCCCCGTCCTTCTTCCTTCCTTTCCGAAGTTCTCCTTCTCGTGAGAACCTCCTTCTTCAACGTTGCCGCCGAGCTCCAATCCCAAACCCTAGCCATGGCGAGGCGTTCCTTCCCAACCCTACGCCATCTCCTCCGGGCCTCCCAATCCTCTCCCAACCCTTCCCTAGGGCTAGGATTTCCCGAATCCCGCCGATCCGTTACCTACATGCCGCGCCCCGGCGACGGAGCCCCGAGAGCGGTGACTTTGATTCCTGGCGATGGGATCGGCCCTCTGGTCACCGGCGCCGTGCAGCAGGTGATGGATGCGATGCATGCGCCTGTGTACTTTGAGACGTACGAGGTTCATGGGGATATGACGAGTGTCCCGTCGGAGGTCATTGAATCGATTCGGAGGAACAAGGTTTGCCTCAAGGGTGGCCTTGCGACGCCTGTTGGTGGTGGTGTGAGCTCTCTCAATGTGCAATTGAGGAAGGAGCTTGATCTCTATGCATCGCTGGTTAATTGCTTTAATCTTCCTGGATTGCCGACGAGGCATGAGAACGTTGATATCGTTGTGATCAGGGAGAACACGGAGGGTGAGTACTCGGGTTTGGAACATGAGGTGGTTCCTGGCGTCGTCGAAAGTCTTAAGGTAGTGATACTTCTGTAATCAAGCTTGTTTTGATTTTTATTTTTGTGGTTTGGACTTTTTTGTGATATCAATGTTTTAGATTTTTGTCAAATTTATTGTTTTATTTATTTATTTTTTGTCGCTTTAGATCTTGGTACCATCACCTTAGTTTCTTCTCTTAGATTGGATCTTATGTTTATCAAGGGTTATTGACTTGATAAACCCTTGATAAAATAAGAAATTTGGAATTTTTTTTTTTTTAAGGTAAAATTTTGAATTTATCTTACTGGATCGTTACAAAATACACTGTTTTGGTTTTTGGAAGGATACAGAATTGATTCTCAATTTAGAGTTAGGTCCAGTGACTAAATGGATAGTCTTATGGTTCAAAATTCGGGTAAAATAAAAGGAAAGGAGCTTATGTTCTTAAATTTGAATAATTGAATTGCCCAATCTAATTAGATGTTAATAATTAATTAGGAACTGAGGAGGGAAAGGGTTCTCCTGAGAGTGAACCATTGATTCCTTTTTTTTTTTTCTTCCCCTTGTCATCATGTGATTAATCTTTGCACTGATAAGCAAATGCTGTCTATTTTAGCCAGAAACTCATCATGATATGTCTATTCATTTTGAATTATATATTTTTCATGCTGTTGTTCAATGTTTTTTGTGTCCTAGTATGGAGATGATTGATGTGGTAGCTGCAGCCTCCTTTCTGTCATATAGAGGGTCCATATGGATACGCACGTCCAGACTAGCTTCATAAACATGAGTCAATATGGATCACTAATTGGTTTTAGTTAGCTTTCCAAGTTTGCTCTGTTGCTCTAGTCAGTCCCTTAAAGAACTTGTTAATTAATTGTTTATTATTTTTGTTTAGGTTATTTCCTCACTCATACAATTTTCCTAGGTGATAACAAAGTTCTGTTCAGAGCGCATTGCAAAGTATGCTTTTGAGTATGCATATCTGAACAATAGAAAGAAAGTAACGGCAGTGCATAAGGCCAATATCATGAAGCTTGCTGATGGTCTCTTCCTAGAATCTTGCCGTGAGGTTGCAACAAAATACCCTGGAATCAAGTACAATGAGATTATTGTGGATAACTGCTGCATGCAGCTTGTTTCAAAACCAGAGCAATTTGATGTCATGGTAACTACTTTTTATATCATAGCTCTGTTATTTCCAATGGGTCAATTGCAATTCATGCATTTGTGTTAAACCACACATAGGCTTTCATATGCTTGCAATTTATTCACTTGTTAATTGTTGTGCTGTGGCTTTCTTATTGAGTTGTTTTCTTTTTTTTTATTTATTATTTTTTACTTTTAACAAAATTTGATTAAGGTGATCCTCAAGACTTATAATTTTTCTTTTCTATGTTATTAGTATAAATTACTTTAATGCCGTCACAGTCCATAATACAAGTAGTATGGTTTTAGAATTGAATGTATATGTTTATTATCAATGTTAGAGGTGAGAGTATTTTCACTACCAAATTTTGTTGTTCTCTTTTGTTGCTCCAAGTATTGCTAGGTAGTTGTTGTTGTATGATATACATGTTATTCATCAATTGACCAGATAATTTTAAAAAGTATAATTTGATGGGATGTTGCATAACTTCAGAGTTAGTTGATGAAATTTCAGTGACATGCAAAGCTTGCATAGCAGCATAAAGATAGCCAAAATATAGGTAATCTATTGATTATCAAAGATTTGAGGGCAATCTACTTTTATAAAATTCAATGAAATTCATGAAAATGATGAGTGGGCGGTGTTTCTAATGAGATGCAATCTTGAAAATTTGCATCACCTGGTGACCTTCTCTTTTGATCTTCAATCTTTTTCTTAAAGGATGACATTTTTTTTTGCAGGAAATACATTTAACCAAATGTATCCATATCTGTGTTTTGCAATTTAGATTTGTAGCTGCCAACTTTTTTTTTCACACTAAACTAGATAGCCTTATAATGAATTAATTTTTCTTGTCTCAATCAATTCTCCACCATGATGTTTTATGTTCTAAATAGATGGTCATTTATTATTCCTCATATATTTTCCTCCTTGTAAGGGTCCATTTTATGGTAGCTACTAGCTACTGACTTAGGATTAGTATCTGTTTGGATAGATGAAAGATTGTATTATGATGCAATTTTAGAGAGAAAAATGTGCTACTTGTCAAGGCCAGGCAAATTTTTGTCATGGTTGATTGTACATGCAGCTTATTGTGCACCTGTAAACTTTGGTCAGAATATAAATCTGGAAGATTGTTTGTTCTTAGGTTATCTGAATGCTTGATGTACGTTGCATGGGCTCAAGTGACCTATTACCATTAGTTGAACAGCTATGTTATTGAGATATATATAGATTCCATCAACAATTGATTGTTTACTATGGGAAATTTAAACAGCCACATGTGTTCAAGATTGAGCCTCTGCTGATTTCATCCCTTTTTTTGGTATGCAACATATATAGGTGACGTGTGGGAATTATGTTTCCAGAGTAGGATCCATGACAAATTAAATCCAAACTGCATTCCGTCGGCCATCTTATTTGCTGACCTGCTTTTTTATTTGTCCTCATATTTTTGGGAAATCCCTTCTCTTCTTTCTTCACTTGTTTCTTCTCTTGTTGTTGAGCTCCGGTCAAACTCGAAAACTTGACCTATATACTAGCTCTCTTGTTTAAAAAAAGATGCCACTATTCTTTTTAATACTTAATACAATGTAATGAAAAATAAAGCCTAGCATCTGATGTGGTATTAATTGCATGGGCCTGTGACTTGTTTCATGTTAGTGATATGTAAGTTATTTGTTCAAAGGTCCATCACACTTGAAAGCGACTTTTATATCAAAGTGGGGGTAGGGGTAACTATTCTTTGTTTTAGAGTTCCTTTACGTGAACCTAGCATTTTTGAGGTCTTCAATTGGTTTGTTGGTGAAGCTTCCTTTCTTAAGGGTAGCTTGGCGAAGAGAGTGCACGATATGCCATCAACGCAGGCTTGATCTGAGACTAGGCATACATACAATGACATGCTTTCAAGAGAATTAAGTGAGTAAACAATTGCACACAAGCACACAAGTTACATGGAAGGGCCATTTGAGCGTTAAATTTTCTGTCGTAAGTGTGTAATATATCAGTTGTCATAACTCCTAAGCTATAAAATCTATTGCTTCTGTCTCTGTCTTAATAACAGTATTCTCTTAAATTGCTTTCTTGAGCTAGGTGTTTTGTTATGCCTGATATACTGCCCAACGATGCATTTTTTTTTTTTTAATGAAGAACTACCTGTGTCAAAATACACAAATTGAACTCATGCTTCTTTTTATCTATCTCTTGTGAGAAAGTTTTGATTGTCAATAAAACTGGTATACTAGCAGTTGCCAGAAATCTGTTTGCTTTGCACATCTTTGTTCTATGCTCTGAAGGGTATAGTCTAATCTGGTAATGCCTAAGCTGAATGGTACCCATGCTATTTACTTGCAAACTCTTGAGTTTTCTTAATTTCCCCAAATTCATTTTCATGCTTTTTGGTGTGTGTGCAGGTCACACCAAACCTCTATGGTAATCTGGTAGCAAACACAGCTGCAGGTATCGCCGGAGGAACTGGTGTCATGCCAGGAGGTATCTATGTATTCTATGATTTGAATTTACAATTCATATATATTACCAAGTCATTAGATTCTAATGTGAAATACAATTTGCAGTCATCCTCAAATGTTTGACTGATACACTTCACTTATGCCTGACAAAATTGTTTAGTAACCTATTACGAAGTACTTGGGCTAGCGCAATATAAGTGTTTTATGTTTTCCAGCATCCATATGGCATCCATATGACCTGCGGAGGCATCAAAACTTGATAACTGATTGTTGCATATGTGACCCCCATGATGTGCTTTACCAGTGCAGTATAGTTCAGTTAGATTCCTAGAAAACCAGTGAGATCTTTTCCAAAATACTTTCCGAGACTGTATATATGAATGTATTGATAGCTGCAAGTGGAATTATTTAATAGGTCATGACTTCTGTCAAAAGTTATCAGCCTTCTACTTGGCTATCTACCTCAAATTTATAAAACTTCTTATAGATTAACTGTAAAATACTGCAATCTTTGGTCATTCTATTCCTAACCAAGTTCCATTTTAAGGCAATGTCGGGCAAGATCACGCCATATTTGAGCAAGGAGCATCAGCAGGAAATGTAGGAAATGATAAAATCGTGGAGCAGAAAAAGGCAAATCCCGTTGCTTTGCTGTTGTCATCTGCCATGATGCTCCGGCATTTACAGTTCCCATCATTCGCTGACCGGTTAGAAACCGCCGTCAAGCGGGTGATCCTAGAAGGCAAGTACCGGACCAAAGACTTGGGTGGAAGCAGCACCACCCAGGAAGTTACTGATGCAGTGATAGCTCAGCTGGATTAGAATTCTAATCTTGATTCGGCACTCTTTATTTGGGGACCAAGAGGCCAATTGGGTGTCTTAAGCTATCTTCTTTTATTGTGCCATTTTTATGGACTGAATTGAGTGCAAAGAAGGTGATTTCTTTCTGTTTTAATTTTTGTTTCCTTTATAGCAATAATTTACCAATGTCATCAAATCTAGAGAATTTGGACTTGAATTTCTCTTCAGCTTGATGTTCTAATTACAAAAATAAGCTGCAATTGTACTGGTTCACAATTATTTTTCACATCTGTTTTTGAAATTTATATTTCATTTTTAATTGTGTAAGTTTGTTTCAAACATGATCTTTGTGTATATGATGATGCTCGGATAATTTTTGGTATGCCACTGTTTTTTGCTTTGGTTCTGGTGTTGTAGGGTTAATTAATTATCTCATTAGATGCAATTTTTATTTTTAAAATTTATTAATCATAGTGAATAAAAGTAATTATTTAGAAAATTAAAATTTTGTTTTTAAAATATCTATTCTAATTTTTATCATTGCAGTCAAATTTTAGTTTAACTTTATATAATTTTATTCTTCAAATATAATTTTAAACTCTATATCTAAAAACTACCATCCTAATTTTTACCCAACACTTTGTAATTACATGTATCTTTGTTGCAATATAACTTCAGTTATCATCCTAGAATTTGCATGCATCTTTTAAAATACAAAATTCTTTATATTCTTTTTATTATTATTATTATTATTATTATTTACTTTTTTATTTTTTACTTATTATTATTTGTTGCTAGAGAACCAACTAAGAGTTGCATATATGATTATCACCATGGTCACACATTTTCATTAACTCTTAAGAATTGCATCATATAAAAATTGTACAGTAATTAATAAAATGAACTTTAATTGAGAAAAAAAAAAAAATTTATGTATTTTTCTCCTTCCAAAAACTTGAATTCCATACAAAAATTTTCTCAGGAAAACCATTTCAATTTTTCAACCTCTCAACTACGTCGTATTAACCAAAAACCAAAAATAACCAAATTTTTTGAAAATAATTACCGTTGTAATAACATAATTAAGAAACAAAATTTTCTATGGGCAATAAAGAAAGCACAGCTCCAAATGGACTTCTTTCACAACAAAACCCTTCCAAAAGCCCTCCGTCGATCCGCATCCCTCGCTTTTCCCCCTTCTCCTCCTCCTCCTCCTCCCATGGCGGCAGAGATGCCTTCTTCTGCCTCTCCTCCTCTTCCCATTCCCCCTTATCCGATCTTCATTGACACTAACCTGGACACTCATCTCGCCTTGGGCATCTTCTGGGACGACACTGTCGCCGATCTTAAGCGTAATCGCTTCCCTCATCGATCTTTTCCTTCTAATCGTGTTTTTACGTGTTCGATTCAAACAAAGATGATATCTTTATGCATATTGTTGTTCCTAGTGTGTGATTTGGTGGTGTGGTTCGTTGTTTGGTTTTTTTGCCTCTTAATTTTCGTTGATAGATTTTTCTTGTGTGGGAGTTTGGATGTTCCGGAACTGATCTTTGATTTGGTTGAGCAGGAAAAGTAAGGAGTGAGCATGTTCTTTGCTTTCCGGACATCGGAGAGATCACTGTTCGAGCAATTAAGGTATCCTTAATGTTGCTGTTTTGATCTCCATGGTTTTGGTATTGTGGACGAAGTAGTATGCTCCATTCTCTCTTTTCACATCTGCATGCATTTTATGTTTTTCTTTATCTCTGTTTTTTTTTCAATGATGCTTTGTGTTTTGATTATTGTGTCTGAATTTTTATCTCTGCCAAAAGAATTTATGTGACATATCACATGGGTTTATTAGCTTATTTATAATGCTGGTATTGTGATGATTGTGGTTATTGTGGCAACTTTTTTGATGTCTGCTGAAAGAATTTATGTTGCATGTCAAATAGGCTTGCTTATTTTAGGCTGTTTTCAATGCAAAGACAGGTCTTTTCCTGTACTTTGCTCTTGGCTTATTTTGTTTCTCCTTCTTACTGAGTCTTGGATGCATTCTTTGAATTTCAATACCTTGTACCTGCACCATCTACTCAACTTCATTTCAATATTGGATGGAGTAAATTGTGTATAATAAACTTCTGGTGGAGCTTTGTTGTCTCTGTCCTGAAGTTAATTTATGACATAAAGCTTCAAATTTTTGTCTAATATTTTCATTCCATATGCCAAACTTTTTTTTTTTAATTTTGTCCAGTTGGATTTGTTTTTGTATTTATTATATTTTATTGGTTATTCTTATCCTTGTAGGTAAGGCGTGAAGCAACTGTCTACAACTTGTCAGACTTGATGCTAGTAAGAAGTGCTTTTAATGGGATTAATGGAGCTTGGTTTCTCATTGTTGATGCAACACCAGCCAGTGTTATACAACACCAAGCGGGAAGTGCTGACTGCATTGTTACTGTGAATAATGGGCTACCAAGGAATCATGATCAATTCCAAACAGAACCTAATTCTAGCAGTTTGCCTAATCATCTGATTCTGGCTGATAAGGATAATGTGCCGGAAAAACTGGCACTAACAAATGATAAAGATGTTGAGTCAGACCATATGGAGTTAGGAGTAAAAGATAAACATGGTGAATGTGAAATGCCTCTTCAGGAACTTGAGCAAAGGCCAGGTCACAATGTACCAGTTAGCGCAGAGCCAGTTAACGAGACAAATGTGGTGGTTGTTCCAAATGCTCCACGCACGATTGGCCTTTTAGTTGACCAACCAGAGAATGATGCAAGAGAGGAAGAATGTGGTAATTCTGGTGTCAGTGTTGATGGTGAGCTTACTTCTAGTATTGTTGTGAAGAATGTAAACACTAAGAAAAGGAAAAGTCTCATACAGAATGATCAAGTAGATAATATTCCTGTGGAGAAGAAAAGCCTTGAGGGAAAGGATGAATCTTCTGGGAAGCCTTTTGATGATTCCCCACCAACAAAGAACTTGGAAGCTTCTCACTATAGCAACAAGCCATCAGTCGATACTCCAAAAGCTAGTTTAGCAGACAAACACAAAGAAATCCCTGCTTCTTTAGAAGCATCAGCTAATGAAGCACTTTATTGTAACCTCCCATCAACTGAAAACCCTGATAACACAGAAAAGAAGAAGAAAAAGCGATCATCTAAGCTTCACAGTGAAGCTGAATCTGCAGTTCCCTCCAATGCTGCTGACACTAAGTCACCTTCCAAAATGGGAAAGGAAAGTACACAAACTGGTTTAGCTGATGAAGCACCACATGGTAGCCACCCATTAACTGAGAACACTGATAACAGGGAGAAGAAAAAGAAAAGGCGATCATCCAAACTTAACAATGAAGTTGATCCTGCTGTTCCTTCCAACACAGTTGACACTAACTCGCCTTCCAAGATGGGAAAGACAAGTGCTGAAACTAGTTTAGCTGATGAGTTGTTAGATTTGAATGATGCTGCTGCTGCTTTACAAAATCAAGCTTCTGAAGTTATTCCTGTAGATACTAATCATTCAGTCGCTGTTATTAAAGAGACACCTGCATATCCATCAGTTAGTGGTCACACAAATCTGAATGATAAATCTAATGCAACAGCTGCACATATAGAATTCAATGGTTATAGCGACCATGCAGAAGCAAAATCGGAACTTTTGACCAAGTTGAGTCACACCAAGAAAAAGACCAAAAGTAAAAAAGCACCTAACAAGATTGACGCTTCACCTGAAGAAGCAGCTGGAAACAATTATAACGATAAAAATAGTTCAATGCATACCAAACTCGAGAGCGCAGATTGCTTTCAGCAGGATTTGTCGAAGTCTAAATTGGTTGACTATCCACTCAGTGAACCTCCAACTGAAGATAAACCTGCTGACCCTTCAGATAGCACATATGCAAATCTGAATGAGAAATCCAATGCAGCAACTGCCCATAAAGAAAGGGATGGACACAACCATCATATGGAAGATATAACTGAACCTGCAACCAAGTCAAGCCACAAAAAGAAAAAGACAAAAACTAAGAAGGAACAAAACAAGATTGATGCTCCCAGAGAAGTTGGTGAAGAGAAAACTCTTGAAGAAGCAGTTAGAAAAATTGATAATGACCAAAGAAAGGAATCTCATGCAGTAATCCTTGATGAAGAAATTGCTGATGATGGAAATTGTATAAAGCAAGGTTCTGAGGATCTGTCACATACTAAAGGTAGAAGGTCAAATCAGAGGAAGAAAACTGAGTTGCCTGACCAACAACCTAAACAGTTTCAAACTCCAATAACTCCTGATGCTCAAGCCCTTGAAGAGCATAGTTTGAGAGACCAGAAAAATGGTCAAGTTGAAGCCTTCAAAAGAGTAATTCCTAATGAAACTGCAGCTCCGAGAAGTGATTCAGCGCCCGTTGTACTTAAAGAAAAAAAACCACGTGGTAGCAAGAAGAAATCATCAAAGGTGGATTTATCTAATCATGAGGCCACTGTAGATGAATATGTTCCATCTTTGGGAAAGGATACTGCTGAAGTGAATGATGAAGGAATGTTGGAAGCTACCCAAAACAGCCTTGGTAAAGATTCTAAAATGGCAACTGTCAATGGAGAAGCTGTATCTCTTGAAACTCCTGCAGAAGTTCATGGTAGAAGATCACGTCTGCAGAAAAAGAAATCAGGTAAAACTGAACTTTCCAGTCTCTAATCCCCTAGTTTAAACCTTAATTAAATTCCAGAGAACTAATGTACATGTAAAGGTTCAGGTACTGAAACCACAAAAGTTCTCTCAGATGGAACCAGGAACAATGTGTACCATGCTTAGAACTCAGTAGTTGATGCTTATAATAATTGTCCCTCTGAAGAGAACAAACTTTCCCTTTTTCGCAGAAAAGACAACGGAGGAAACTACGACGGGATCACTGCTAGATGCTCATGATGACTTTGGTAAGGAAGCTGCCTGTGATATTTCCCATAATGTAGACCATGGGCGTATTCAGGATGGTTCTCTTAAGAACGCTGTTGAAGAAGCTCTTAACAAGGTGCCCTCTGAAGTAGATGGTGAACCTCTTGAGAATGATGTGGTCGATTTCATCAAACATTTTGTTCCTAAGGTGAGCCAAAATGAATCAGCTGAACCACAAGAGCTTGCACCTATGGAGACACAAACTAGGAAACCTCGTAAGGAACAAACTTCGAAGAAAAGGAAGTTAAGCAGTCATCCGAGAGATTCTTCCAACAAGGCGGATAATTTAATGTCAAATGAGCACCATTTGCATCAAAGCAAACCAGAGGAAACCAATTTTGCCCTTCATGATTTGGCTGATCTGGCAGAACAGTTGTCAGAGAAGGGCCGCAAAAGTAATAAGGCAGATAATGAGAAACCTAAAGAGGATGTGGGAAAAACTGAGGTTTCGCATGGTAACAACTCCCCTAAAATAGGATCTCCAAGCAAATTGCATAATAAGAAGATTGCAAAGAAGCTGAAGGAACCTCGCTCTGGCATGGTTCATGACTTGTTGACAAGGGATGAGCGGAATGTGCATGAAGAGTATCCTACAGGGAAGCTGCCTGTCTCTGGGAGTAATGCCAAATCTCTCCCATATTCGGAGAGCAATGATGTCACAAAGCTAAAAACTGCCAGCACAGGCATTCAATCTGCCCCTGTTAATCAGGCTCGCTCTGGTGTGGATTCTGATATTTCTCTCAAAGAAGGTGTGGCAGATCGGGTGGCATCGGATGATAGCACAGAAGAGGACACCTCTTACCAGAAGAAGCGGTATAAAGTTGCAGTTAGGAAAATTCCAAGTAAAAGATATGTGAAGCTTATGGGAAATTCGAGACAGAAAAATGGTGTGCAAGCTACTTCTAGCACTATCTTTGATGACACTGTAAGTGGCAGTTCAGATGATGATGCATTTGAATTTAGAACTAGAAAATCGACCTTGGAAGATAATTCATTTACTTCTGCTGATTCAGATGGGGACTATATGAACACGTCAGGTATCCATGTTCTTCCTTCGTTTATTTATCTTTTTTTTTAAATGTAAGTTAGAATTGATGGTGACTTCTATTACTAAAAATTTGGTTGCTAATTACTTGTTATTGGTGTGATATGGTTGATTCAGAAAATCATTTTGGTTAATGACATTTGGAAACTTTTGTGTTTCTTTTGAAGTGTTGAAGATATCAAACTTTACAATTTTATTTTCCAAATCATAAATTCTATGTGAATTGACAAATTCTACATGCTCAATTTTTAGGTGTAACATGTTTGCAACTAAACATTATTGTTAACATCTTTTCTGCAGGAGTAGTTTCTGCTGCTGATGATAAGAATAGCAAGGAAAGTGATGCAGATGGCTTCAATTTGTCACAGTAAGTTAACTCATTGACATCCTATCAACCCATTCTTACATGATTATTTCTGTAACTTTTCCTTGCCTTAATTATTTATTGGATTTCTCTTAAATATATGCTACTGCAAATTGTAAGTGTTTGTGTAAGAGGTGCTCAATGATTCTATGGGTGTATAATTTTATGGTTCTTCAATATTAAAGTATTACTTCTTCTCTGCTCTTTGAGGTCCTAATCTTCTTAAATTATCATTTTGGATACATACAACCTTCCTGTCATAGAAAAAGCCTTACGCAGACCTTTTGGTAAAATATAGAAATGGTTTATGAACCAGATCATCATGGCTCTGACAGAAATTGCCCCTTTGGGCATTCAATTAGGCCAAAATCAGTCATGTTGGACTTCCTTTCAGGTGCAGTAACTATGGGTTATTCTCTTATATGCAATGTGTGAAGACCAGTGTATATATATCACGCAAGTGAAAACTAGAAAAGTTTGGCTTTTCTTATTGACACAGCATACATTTCAGGACTTTCAAGTTTATAATTGCTGGCAAGCTCTATTCTTGGTAGTTTATTCTATAAATTCACAATAGAAAATGGCATCTACATTGCCGTTGTTTTAGTATCTTTATATTGATGTTTCATAATTTTAGATTAGATGTGGTTATCGGGCATGCATATGCAGTTTGGTTTTGTCAGTTCTTGATGGTGTCTGAATCTGGCCATCCTGCTTGGATGCTTTTCATTCAGTCATGATCTTGCTTAAATATTTATGCATTTTGTTTGCCTGTCACTTAAAATGAGCTTCAGTTTAGTTTAGAAGAAATACCTGAAGTGGCTGCAAAGTGAGATTTGTGCAATATGAACATATTCAAGCTGAAGATAGAGTCAACAGAACATCCATCATACTTGTGATGGACTGTCTGGTAGAAGTAATCAGACTATTTGATTTCTCGGACTAGAATTACATGCTTATTTTCACTGGTGAAAAATATAAATTATTTAGGTAAAACTCATGTTTAAAAATTATTAAAAAAAAGAGTACATTGAGTATGAAAATTGGGGAATTAACAAGTGAAATTAAAAGCTGCAATTTTTATTTTGTTGGATTAACAAGAAAAATGATTATCAGTTAAGTCATTTATTCGAAAGCTAGAGCCAAGCTCAACATGTCTATGTTACTAGCAAATAAGATGATGAAGATTAACCATAACAACTACAATTATACAAATTGAAATATTCGGTGAGGGAAATAGTTTAAGGTTATATTACCATGTAGGAAAGTGTTTAATAAAGAATTACTCCCTCTGGTCCTTTTTACTTGTCCATTTTAACTAATTCACAAAGATTAAGAAAGTCCATTAAAGTTAGTTGGTAATTTAAAATTTATAACAAAGTATATTAGCTATCCAAGATTACTATTATTTAAAATATGATTTAATAGAATGTGTAGTTGAATATGATTTATTGGAAGTTGTAAAAGTACATTAAAAATAACGGATAAATATGGAAAACCAATATTAATGCCTCATAAATTTTCTAAATGGGCAAGTAAAAAGGACCAAAGAAATTCTCTAAAATTGACAAATAAAAAGGACAGGAGGGAGTAATTGGATGGCAAAACAGTGAGAAGTTCAAACTTTATGTAGTAGATTTGCAAGCTTAGCCAAGATAGAACTTATTACAACTTAAAATTAGAATAGACATTACCCTTTATTAGAAGAAAGATTGCCAAATGCTTTCTGAACTCTCAAGAGAAGATAATGTTATCAAAGGAAAAATGAAAGTTCTTTCAAAAGAACCAAGAGGATGGTATCTTTTGATTTTTGGAAATTTGAGTTTTTGATCATGAGGGGGGGATGGTTGCTTTTGGGTTATGTTCAGATTTGCAACTTCAGATGCCACATCAGTTTCAAAAGGTAAATGAATGAGAGCCTTGAAGAGCTGGATCTCAACACAAGTCCTGCCATAGCTTAGGACTCAGCTCCTGAACCAAAAATAACCGTCAATGTATATGGCTTGAGGAGAAAGCCAAGCTGTTCTGGCTTGCCTTTTGAAATAGGTTATGAAAGCTTGTGAGCAGCTTTCAGGTTGAGTCAACTACAAGTTCCATTGAGGAGAATGGAAATTGAATGGAAATTGTCTTTGTCAAAAAGGTTAGAAGTTTCAAAACTTACCGAAGGAGAGTGGGTGGTGCTGCCAGGCCTCCAATGAATATCTCCTACTTTATTTATTGTCAATGATCAATGGTTGAAGAATTCGTAGAGATAGAGGAATGGATTTGGAAGTATTTCAAAGCTTTCATTATTGCCACAAACAGTGAAATGGATGATTTGATTGGCTGGGATGCTATTTAAACTGTGTCATTTTATTGTAATAGGTCATGTAAGTGATAAAGAATTGAGAGGATGAATCATAACCACTAGATTGATTATCCCTCTTCTTACCTGCAAGACCAGTCCTCACTGTGGAAAATTGTTCCTTAAAGGCAATCTGTCATTTCCATCTCTGGTTTCCACTGACGTATGCAGGACTTCACTCCATTTTGTTCCAATTTGGGAATTTCTATTTTGAAGTGCTTTTGAAGCCATTAAGCACTCATGGTCCCACATGGGATTTTCCATTTCACATGCTATGCATATTGACAGAAATATCATTTTATTACAAATCCATTGAGTTGCTTTTGAAGTCATTAATTGTTGTGATTTAGGAGGCTTTTGATCTATGAATGTCACATGGGATTATAATACATTTGTTAAAATTAATCATCTCTCTTGTTGTGGATCAAGAAGAATTCAATTAATTTGTTCTTATTGGCATTCAAATCATATTTTATGAATATATAACAAAATAATATTGGCTGTGCTGAAAATGACTGAACCAATGATATTTAATTAGATTTATGGGTTCATTGTGCAGAGTTTCTAGTGTAAAATCCCAGATGATAAGTACAGAACATTCAAATGTTGTTCATATGTTTATGGTACCAAGACATAGATTTACATACATGAAACGAAACCAAGCTTTTCCATGTTTAGACTAGACTTTCCCTTTCTACATGCTTATTCTTGTTGACTACTGATATTTTCTTAATGGATGCTTCAAGCATATGACCAGGATGTTCACTTGGCATCTTGTTCCCTGAGGAAACATAGACCCTACCTGCTTGTGGGATGTTACCATTGCCAAAGTTGATTTATGTTTAGAAATTATCAAATCATTTCACCAAATGCATTCGCGAATCCATTCTTATCAAATTTTTACACTGCTTTTGTTTCGTTTTATCATTCAATTGCCCTTTAATTCTCTTTACATGGACAATATGCCTCTAGATTGTTATCTTGTGGCAATATGTTCTTTGTGATTCATCAGCAGTTCAATCTAACCATCTGTTTTTCTTTTTCACTATAACTTCAGATCTTCAAACACAGCTAGGAAGAGCATGCCCCTCAGCAGCATACTTAGAAGTTCGAGTAGCTACCGAAAGGTGAAGCGTACAGGGTCGCAAAGTCAGGCCGAGGACTCCGAAAGCCAACCTGTTGATATGGTGTTGGAAACTCAGCCCGATGAGTGACGAAGCTCAAGAGTCTTTACCCGTCTTTTTGTCGAAGCATTGATTTTGGTCAAGCATCTTTTTGTGCCGTTTTGCATTTTGATGGAACAACATGTTGCTTCAGTGTTTCAGCCAAACAGTGGTTTTCATTTCCTATAATTTTTGCCCCCTATGTTGTGTTTCAGCATACATATGCTTATTACAAACAAAGAACACCCTGTTGTGATGTCTACAGGGACCCATTTTTGCCCAAGAAAGTAATGAACCATGGTGCACTTTTACTGGTTTTTTGAATGAATTGTTGTTGCCTGATTTTGTTATCTTTTATTTCTCAAGATGTGATTTTTTGTCACAAGACCAAGTCATGCTATGTTAGGATAGACCATCATGAGAAAGGGAAATTTGCATATTTACCCCTCAAAAGGTTGGAATCGCATGTCTATCCTATAATTACCTGCATGAATTATATACATAAATATATACATATCCTTGTGTTTAATTTTCAATTGATCTTTTAGAGAATTTCATGCTCTCTTCTCATCGCTTTCGGATGTCAACGGATGGGATTCACTAGAGATGTATTTCTCAATTCCAACTTTAACTTGTCAAACTCATTCTCAACTTCGTCCCTAAGTCCGGGTTCAGGTAAAATTTTTTCCTCGTCTTCATTTCCGTAGGATTCGAGAATTTCTCATTCCAGATTTTTTTTTAAAACATTTATTAAATACATCAAATATATTTATTTTTTAATAATATATATTTTAATGTAATATAAATAATTTCCTTATATATATATAATATTAAAATTATATATTCTGAGGAGAGATGAGGAAGAAATTCTCCGTTCTCAGTCCGGCCCTGACACCAATTTATATTCCTGCCCCAGCCCCGACCTTGTTTTTTGAATTTTAGCCCTGATCCCGTTTTTTGAATTTTAGCCCAAACCTAGTTGAGTGGAGAACGGGGTCCTAGTTGGGTCCGAGACAAATTAACAACCCTAATTTTCCCTCCAATTTCTCTCTTTAAAAAGTATAACTTGCTTTTCAAAATACTTAATTTAAGAGTCGATCTGCAGTAAATATGCTATTACTTATGGTTTATGAACATAAACAAGAAAATAAAAAGCTGTTCATACCGCTGTAAAAATCATTATGTATAACTACAAAAAAATGTTTTCTGGGGGTGTATACAATGAGCATTCTTTCATAACAGCATCTCAGCAAGTAACCACCTTTAAAGGAATATACCGCCAATTTCATATATATATACATATTATGTAATTACCCACTTTCAAGGGGTATATATACCAAAAACAGGGACAAGAGTGCAAAAAAACTAAGGAATGCAACCTGAACTTAGTGAACAGAAGAAGCATTTCACTGGATTTACTCGTACAATTTCATTCTTGGTAGAATGCTACAATGTAACAACAACAGTATATATCTTCTCATACTAAATACACTTCATTGAACTCAAACATTTGATGAAGAATTAAGGATGGACTTCTCCTTGATCATTAACACCCTTGTTGCTTGTTTTTATTCCAAATGATTTTTGGCTAAAAAGTCGGCCAAAACCACTTATCGATCTTTTTGTCGATCGAGAACCGTTGCTGGATAGGCTACCGCCAATCTTCTTTTCTAGCTCCTCAGATAGAGTCTTCACAAGGCCATCAAATCGACGTTTGAATGTCGGATACCTTGAGATAGACTTGGTGATACCTTGCAACCTGACAAGAACAAAACAAGACGGTAGAATTCATTTATATAAAGAGTGCGACAATGCCTCATTTAAATGGATATATGTAGTTACCTGCGAGCAAATGCACCGATCTCCGCTTGCCTCCGCTCATTTTGTAATATCATTCCAACATCAATATCGTCAACTCGTTTAGGATCTCCAACTAACAAGACTAGCTTGCAAAGATAGTTTTCTTCCTCTTCCGACAGATTCACAGACTTGATTTGATCCTTGAGGATCAGCAAGGGTTCTAAGAACCATTCATAGAATCTGTCTTTAGGTTTATTTTCTAGTGTTAGCTCTGTCTGATCGCCTGGAATTATAAAAATCAGTAGATGAATCACTGCCTTAGGTATGTTAAGCACATAATTAAACTAGAGATCATTTCGAATCTTTTCTGTTGATGGAACTCACTTAGCAGCAAACCATCAGAGTTGGCCTTAATAGATCGTAGAAGGGCTTGAAGGATGCAATATGCTGGCAAACCAATGGCTATAATTCTGCTTCCATCTTTGTTGGACTTTGTTTCTTCGATATCTTTAGCTGTTATTACCCCTTCAGCAATAAGAGCCTCACCATGGCTCTTGCACTCTATAAGCAGTAGCCCGAGTAACTATTAAGCAAAAGAAATGTTCAGTCTGTGTCAATAATTCCGTAACGTAACCTTGTCAAACATGTTCTTTGTCAGAGATAAATGTGCATAAATTTGAACCACATGCAATCTCACATCTTCCAGCATGCAATGTTAACAAGATTGGAGGGCTATTTGGTAGGGTTTGGACCATATAACTCAGAAATTTGCAGTTTGAGATCATGCAACTATTTCCACACTGTCATATTATCCTTTTAGCAGGAATATATTCATTTACAATTGCTTCTTCTTATGTTGTCACAGATCAAATTAAATTTCATAATTTCCAGCATGCTCATTTTTAACGTATCAAAACATGCACAAGAAAACAGAGACTGAAATATATGAAGCATATCCAGAGAGGAGTTTAATTGATTCATAATTAGAATAAAAAAGTACTGTCAGAACAAATATGCAATAATAATTTGCAATTTCATACCTTAATTGGCTTATATTCAAGCACTTTGTTCTTAAAGGACATTGTTTTATGAAGTGGCTTTTTCCCTTCTTGCTTTTCCGTATTGAAGGAGGTGGGTCTTGATAAAGTGGCAGAATGTAATAATTCCTGTTTCCTGTACTGAGGCCTACAAACCAAAAACACATAGCTTAGTCAAACTCCTAACTGAAGAAACCATTGATTAAGTGAAAGAGTCATGCATAGCACCTCGGAAAGTAAGATCCTGCAGGCATGTCAAGAACATCATTGCTGTACTCATCGAAGATAGACAAAGAAGCAACGACATACGCCAGCCCCTTCTGAATTGATGACTCCTAATAGCAACAGGACTCCAAGTTTCAAGACATGCAAGACTCGGTAGGTGAAAATGTTGCTGAATTTTCTTTATGTGTGGTGAACAAATGGCTAGACTACACATTTTATGCTAAATTTTTGGTAAAAGACTTAAACTTGCCTCCATGGATTTCACATCAAGATTTTGAGCAAGCTGATACAGGTGATTTGAGACTAGCACTAAATGTAGCTCATCCTCCACCCCACTTGCACAAATCTTAAGGCACAATTAATGTTCAAGTTGATAGTTTTACATATAAGACTTAAGACAAAACTTGTATTTCAGCACAAAATTATCTACAGATCTGCTAAGCATGCTATGAGGAAGGAGACTGACCTGGTATGTTACGACAGCTGCATAACCACCTACAAATAAACTCGATAAGCTTGAAGCTGCAACTGCTCCAACAACTGCAGCTGGCCAAAGGATAATAGCAAGACCAGCAAATGGTACGCATGCTGTCTCCAGAAATGGTCCTTCTCGGCCTATAAGATCCTGAAACAATCTTTTCCATCCCTTGAAAAGCATATAAGGACTCTTGCAAAGTGCAATTAGGGTGATCATTGGCAGGTCAATAATGATACCGATCACACCAACAATAATGGCAACCAAAACATATAACAACCTGAAAGAATTTACAATCATTTGAGAAATTCAAGTACATTGGTGCCGGTAATTTATTTTTACTTGGCAAACCTTAATTCGTGTGGTTCTCCATTGGGAGGATCTTGAAGTCGAAGGTCATCCATAAGCGAAAAATATGAATTAAAAGCCACATCTTTCACATCCCTGACCACAGTAAAACTTCCTTTGACAGTATCCCATGTCCCATCCTACAACATTGAAACAATATCATCAGCTGAAGGGAAGTATACTGAATAGATATTACACAAACATGCAAACTAATAGGCACTAATGAAAATATATACTGTACCCAGAAACAATGGAAGAACATATTTGTCTTTCCTTCTCCTACAGCCTCAAAGGTAGCGATAATTGGTGCAAGAAAACCATATCCCAACCCTGCTAATATACTGCTCAAGACGCCAATCGGTGGCCACACAACAAGGATTAGAGATATTCCAATACAAAGAACAATCTTCAGAATAGGCCCTAGCTGTTTGGCTCTGCCTTCAAAAAACCAAAGCCAATTATGAGAATTACATTTTGAAGAAGGAATACGAAATATAGGAGCAAATATCTGATGGTAAAGATCCAAAGGCTACCTTAGTATACAGTAGTATGTCCAGATGACGTGTGCCGGCCAGAGACCCAAAATGATAGCAGAATTTCCAATGGTCATTATAAGGCATATAAATGGGCAAAGTAAAGCACCTGATGAAAATAAAAAAATTAAAAAAAAAAGATGAAATGATAGCGTTGCATATGATATTCCAGTGGTTCTTACTAACAGTAAAGCAAATTCAAGCAACTCCCCACCAAATATAAGCAAGGTTTAAAATTATATGTGAAAATATATAATAGGCAATTCAATGATGTACATATACATGATAAATTGATCTAAACTAACAAAGAAAAAGTCAAATATCTTTTGAAAATTAGCATTGTTGACCATATCTGCTTAAGCAAGCATGACACAACAATATATTAGAAGACTGAAGATGAGAGTGTCTCTCAGAATCCTTCCTGCAGATATAACGGACAACAACACAATTCAGAGGGTGGAATCTAATTTTCACACTAAAACTTATAGGATTTCCAAGGGCCTTAATTTATTACAATTTGAGAATGTATTAAAACAGAAAGAAAGCATGGGGAGTCATCAAGAGTAGGAGTTTACATGGAATTCAAGGAATGGAAAGCTAAACTCTGAAACTTAATGCAAGCTATGTTTGAAAAGGCTAAAATTGATAAAATAGGAGGCTAAAGAATGTCAAGTTGGTATCCAGCCCGTTTAATCAGCACAATAATACAGGAGACGGGATTAGGAAATGGCTAAGCATAAACACAGCGTGCATCACAAACAAGTGCTGACACTACTAGGCCAGGTTATGGACATCATGCTAGTGTTGCATCCTATACATCTCCAATCTAGCATCCATTATTGAGGGTTGGGATAAGTGTGTTGGACATTTCGACTAAATCATTACAAAGTTGCTCCCAGAAACCTGCCTAACTGCTGTACATCAAAATAATTCCCACGTATCAAACAATGTTCACCATGGATCCTTGAGATGTTGAAGATACCAAACAAACAGTAACATACAATACAAAGGACAAAGTGGAAAAGATTTATCAAACAAAGAAAGATATCACACATGCAAAAGAAATTGTACATGTGATTAAAAAAGAAGTGAATGGTACAGCTATTAAAAAAAAAGGGGCACCTCAGAATATAGGTTTTTGACTTTGAAGCAAGCTCAAAACAAAATTAGTCAAATTCATTCAACTGCTGAATTCCTTGATATAGATCAATGAACCAACAAAAGCAGGTTAAAATTCATTCCAAAACTGTCATTAGTCACTAAAATCTGGCAAATAAATTATACTAAAAATTCATTTTTTGCTCATCACCAAACAATTCAAATTCACAAGGAATGCTAAAAATGAGAATTTTTTTTTTTTATCATTCTCTCTGACAAAACACCAATATACTTCACATTCAACAGAAAATCAAAAATCAGTTTTTTTTTAAAAAAAAATGAAGCAAAGAAACTACTCATCATTCAGATTCACAAACCAAGAAACACAAAACCCTCATTGAAATCAAAGAACTCACCTTTAACAATTCCCAAAACCAGCAATCCAATGAAAAAGGGCAAGAAGTACAGAAATCTCCAAATAGAAGCAAAGAACCCCTGTGACGGCTCCATTATACTGATCAAAACTCACCACATCCACTCCCCAAATCAAATGCACCAAAAACCAACCTGAATCCACATCAGAAACCTCTCTTATCCTCAGCAAACTAACAGATCAATCCTCACTTAAAAATACTGCGAAAAATCAGTGAAAAAGTGGATGGTGGGTGGTTACAAAGATCGAAGATGTTGGTAGTTAGCCAAACCGATAGAAAAACCTCAAGTGGTGGAAAGGGAAAGCGTGGGAATAGAAAGGCATGAGCACTAGTAGAAGAGAAGGGAAGCTTCATCGGAATCGGGTGCTTGCCTCCATGCTTTGCTTTTTGAAGCTAATGTTCTTGTATTTTATATACTCAAAATAGTAATTAAATATAAACTTATATTCCGTATTTTTATACTTATCCCATTTTGCTTTATTTTGTTATTTTAACTTGTCTGTTATATATTGTGTAAATATTAAATAATTTTTTTAAAATTCATAATTTAATATATATGTATAATTTTCAATAAATTATAATCAAATAAACATTAAATTATATACTCCATTAACATAATTAAATTTTTTATAAAATATAGATAGCAATCTAATTTTAACCAAAATTTTTTAATAGATGTAATTGTGCAAATTAGATAAATATGATACATAAAAAAACAGAAAGAGTAATAATTTTTAATTTTATAAGGAACTAGAAGCAATATTTTAGGTTTTTTTGGGTTTTCATCCTAGTTTTTATTATATTTATGAATATGTTATCAATGACTATATTGTGGTTTTCTTTTTTAGAAGGAATTTTTAGATTTCAAAAAAAAAAATCAGTTTAATCTTAAGCGTTGTGAAAATTATGAAAATGCCATTTTTTTTATAAAATAATTTAACAGATATTTTGAAGAAAATTTAAAGATTTATGCAAGTGGGCCGGTATTTGAACTATTTATATCTTATATGAATATATTAAAAATATCTGAGAACATGGAAAACTCAGAGCTGTCAGTGGTCCACGTGGATGGCTCCGAAGAACGAAAAATAAATTATATATTTTTATATTCTTTTATATTTATATCTTAAATAATTAAAATTTATATGTAACTCCGGCCACTCTTAATATATTAATAGTAGTTCATATTCTTCACGAGAGCACAAATATCTCGACATAATAATTCTGTCTCCTCTGATATGACTTGTCCATCACATATAGTTTATCTATATTTTGTTAAAAAAAATTAGGGTTACATAGTTTTTTTATGTTATTTTTTAAATATATTTATTTATATTTTTAATATCTTAAAAGAATGGGATTGAATTACGAAATTTATTTTTATTTACTTTTTGTTTATCACTTGTGTGAACGTTCAACCAGTATGTTAAGAAAAATATAGAAATATGCTGGTAATATTCTAATATTTTTATTTAAAAATTAGTGCAGAAATTTAATTAAATTTTACCTATGTTGTATTATTTAAATATATTAGGGGAAAATCAATTTTCTAAATATGTATATTATATCTATAGATTGGAATTATAATGAACTACAATTAATCATATCAAAAATCAAAATTATAATATATATATATATATATATATATAATGTTTGCTTCTATTAATCATCATCACTTGGTTGGAAGTTTGGAACGTTGGGTCTCAACCAACCGGACCTTTTTTATATTTTTCACCACATTTCCCCCATGCATGAAAGCTACAATTTATATAGTGTGTGTGTATATCTTTTTAGAATATTTAATGGTCCCTAAGAATAAGTTGAAATCTAGAAAGGCAAGTGGTGTCCGCACTATATCGTTTGGTATTTTGGTATCCACATAAATATGATCTAGAGCTTGTATATATACCATTATCATTATCATATGAATCTTTTTTTTTCAATTAATATGGAGGAGCCACCAGTCATTAAGTATTGAGTTAAGAGATATTCAAATGTGGACTTTGATTTGAAAAATATACATTGCATCAGCAACTCTACCATCCTTGCAAAGATTTGATTTGAAAAATGGTATTATAAATTCTAGCAAGGTCACACTAATCATTACAATTAACTAAAAGATTTGACTTAAAATAAAAAATAAAGAAAAAAACTAATCCCCTCCTATTGCCCTCTAAATTCTATCCCCGACTTCACTTCATCTTTAAAGTAATGTAACATGTGTGCATATGACGTGTTTAATAAGTGGTCATAAACAATTTCAATCTCTATATCATTATTTACCCATTGGAATCTCATCAATAGCATCCCGGATGAAACCAAATCAATGGTTGGGTGCCCAAACTAATACAAATTAAAATTTTATACTCAAAGTGAAAAATAACTATTGTAGGGTAAGCTATTCATATTTGAATTTACCTCGATTTTAGACTTATAAAAAGATTAAAACACTACTATTGTTGTAAAATTGATTATTATATAATAATTTTATATCCACATAAATATCTAGAGCTTTTATATATAATATATATATATAGAATCAACATGATTCAAAGCCTATTGGCACAATTTCTATACGCAAATGAAAATCAGACGTCCAATTTTCTCTTCACACACATTCCTAACGTGTGACTTATCCACATTTATCAATATATATATATATATATATACTTTTGCAGTAAACTATTTTTTGTTATATTATATTATTTAACCATCTTAATTAAATAAAACCTTTATGTCATTTGGTAAGCATTGCACAGCTTCCATGAGCAAACGAAGATTATTATCTCAAACATTTTAGTTAACAAAGATCAAGCGCCGAATCTTCTCCTCTCACACATTTCAAACATGTGACTTATCCACATTTATCAATATATATTTGTGCGGTTAATTATTTTTTGTTATATTATATCATTTAACCATCTTAATAAAAAAAAAATCTTTATGCCGTTTGGTAAGTACTAATTGTTAATTTTGAATTTTTATTATCTCAAACATTTAGTATCATTTCTCCGGGAACAAATCATAAATGCTCATTTTTGTTGGTTGGGCTTCGCATGCATGTACGTGAAGAAGTTTAGGCCCACTTTAATAAAAGATGTTTTATAAAAAAAAATTGTAAGGTCTAATTTTGTCTATTTTTATTATCGAAGAGTTTTGAAATATTTGATGACTGAAATTATGATCGGGTTTTTTTCCACTTCAGCTCAAATTTTAATCAGATTATTCTACATTTTTCATTGTAGAATTAAAAATATATATTTATTTTAATTCTTAAAATAACTAAATTTGTTCATTTTACCTATTCAATTCAATCCAATGCAATCAGTCATATTTGCTCATGCTATCTCAATAAGTGATTTATGTGTGCAACCACATCGTATATCTCTGAATGGAGGAGATTAAACATCCAAAATTATTCATTCAAATAAATATTTTTTTTATAATTAACATGTATTTTCACACCATTATGCATGTTGTCAAAATAGATTAAAATCAAGAAAAAGCAAGTGTTGAAATTGCATATAATAAGTTAAAATATCATTCACATTAATCACATATCTCCAAAAAAAAAGTCAAAATCATAGTGATTAAAGAGAAGATGCTTTAACAATCAATTAACATCTCATTCATGTACAAGATTACCTAATCTCTCTCTACATACATAACATCACACTCACATGAAATTAATTAAATATCAACAACCATCACAACCCAAACCTAAAACATTGAAAGAGAGAGTCTCATGTTTGTTGTCAGTTGTGTAATTAACCATAACCTCAGCCATGCAATGCATGCATGAATGTGAGAAAATGAAAGAAGTCTTAATTAATTAATTAATTAATACTCCAAGTCCAAACTAGACTTTAATGGCAGCTGAATGACAAGGGCTTGCCATGACTTGGTTTATTTTTTCTATGGAACTTAAATGGTTCTTTTTTTCTTTGAAGGCAGGGGTCCTCCAACAAGAGCACTTTGTCATTGTCCTTGACCCCCACCATGTGTAGATGATCTCCATCCTCTCTTTCTTTTCCTTTGAATAGGATCCTTTGGGCTCTTGCCTCTAAACCAGTCACCATTGATAGCACCATCTTCAACTCCCCTTAATTGCCATTTATTAAAAAAATCATTAAAGTCAATCATAAATAAAATAAGATTCAAATTACTAGGATACCCTCCCTATACAAGGGAGTACTTCTAATATAGATATATATTTTACTAATAGGGATAGATTACCCTAAAACACATATTTTTTTTATAGTAATTATTACGAGTCGAACTCCCGCATGTGAATCAAGTGCTTTAACCTTCAATCATTATAAAATTTATATTTATGAATTTAAAAAAATATATATTTTTATCTTATCCTTGATTATTTTTTTAAGATGAATGCGGAGAAAAAAATGTAAAGAATAGTTTAATTTTTTTTAAAATTTAATTGTTTCTTTGTAAAAAAAAAAACTATATAAATAAATATAGGTTTACAAGGGTATATTTATAATTTCCATTATTTCAAGGGTGTGATCAAGTACATATAACAAAAAATTAATTTATTATAAATAATAAATATAGGATGAAGATATAGTTTAAATAAAAAATAAATAAATAAATCCATCCCTTGATGCATTGTGAATACTTGGTTTTCATCATTTTCTATGATCCCCAATTCAATTAAAAGCAACAAAAATGCAAGATTGAGAAGTCATACAAAATATATTAATCCCAACATTTGTTTGCTTCTTTAAAGCACATTATTCTTCATTATATATATATATATATATATGTAAAGAAGAATTATGAAAAGAGAAGAAAAAAGAAGGGAAGTGAGAAATGGCATACCAAAAGTAGAGGTGGCAGAAATGGAGATATCATGTGAGAGTGAAGCCATAGAAACCCTAACCCTAACCCTAATGATCTCTGCACCACCCTTGCCACTTTCTCTCTTCTGAACTAGCATCCCTCCTGGCCTCAACTCCCACTCTATCTCCTCTCCACTATTACCACCACCACAACCACCACCACTTAGCTTTGAGTTTGAACTGCTACTGCTACTTCTCATGAACAACTTAGTCTTTGTCTTGAACTTCATCATTTTTGACACCTTGAATGCTTGCTATCTTAGTGATATATCTCTATATATATATACACAAACACACACGGAAAGAGAAAGAGAGAGAGGGGAGGTTTAATTCGGAGAGTAACTTTGGAGGCGTGCCTTTAGACAGGTAAAGGAGTGGCATTAAAAGACAAGCCACCCCCTGGCTAAACTAGCCATCAAAGTATGCTCCTTTATCAAATAAATGTATTGCCTTTTAGATGGATCACATTCTTTATTATTATTATTATTATTATTATTATTATTATTATAGACTTGATTTATTACATCTTGTTCTTTCTAAGTAGAAAAAGTTTTTCTTTATTTGTCAAGAAGAGTCGGATACCACGAAGATAAATAAATAAATCTAATCAAATTGTAAAGTAATTAATAAACTTAATTATGCACTTAAATACCATTTCCATTGATAGATGTAGATCAAACATATTATCTTGACTAGATTCAACCCAAAACTTTAAACATATCAAATAAGAAACCATGATTGAACATTAAAATCCATATTTTTTAAATTAATAAATGTGAAATAAATTATTATTGTAATATCTTTATCATAAGGGTGACATTCAATTATGTTTCATGTATCTAAATTTAAACGGCTTCTCAAATATTATATATATATATATATATATACACACGAAACATCATCTGTGAATGTTTGTAGATTTAAAAAAAAATAAAAGAGAAAGAACAAAGAGAGAGAAAGAATAGGGGTAAGAGCGTTAAATGGTGATTTACTATTTAAGTCGAATTAATACGCCGAATGACATGGATGTCAAGTTGGCATCCATGTCAGCATCCACATCATTCTTTATCTACTTCTTTTTTAAAAAAATTTAATTTTTTTATAATCTAAACCGTTTGTTTTATAAAAAAAACCCTAATTAAATCAAATATTATAAAATCTTTAACCCAAAATTCAAAAAACAAAAACCTCAAATCCTAAGCCTTAAACCTTAAATAATAAATCGCAAATCCCTTACAAGGGTTTGCGGTTTATAATTTAGGGTTTAGGGAGGGGGCTTCCAATTTATCGTTTACACTACCAATGAAGAGAATTAGTTTTTTTTATAAAAAAAAATAAATGAATGACGTGGATAATAGTATGGATGCAAATTTGGCATCCACATCATTCGGACTACCAATTTGGTCTAAATATCATTACTCATTATTTATATTTTAGTTTTTAGTACAAATAGATTAAAGAGAGAAATAATGTTATAAGGTCTAATAATTAAAGAATATATATATATATATATTGTATTAAGGGGACTAAAAATTTTCACTTTCCTTGGAATAAAAGAAAGTTAGGATTGATAGGGAGTTAATCTTGGCGAGTTTGAAGGATTGGGCGAAGAAGTTTAGCTTGATTGCCGGGCTATTAATTACATCATTTTTATATGCATGTCATTAATGTCTTATAATTCAGATTAAGTAGTCTAAGTTGTCATCTATTAAGTGATCATGATATCTACCAATAAGCATGCATACGGTGGCCATGCAAGTGGAATCCACATCACCTTTCTTGTTTTGTTTTCTAAAGTTAATGCATATATTCTCATGAATAGGAACAACAACAACAATTTATTTGCTTGTTGAGAATATAGAACACAAACTGATAAAAGCATGATGAGGTTTTTTTTAGCTATTTTAGAAATAATTTTTCATCATATAATATGTTTTACATAACTAAAATTAGTTGAATAATTTATGATTATTTAAGCTAACAAGAGCCGAGTTAGTAAGAATTATACTATATTATATATATATATATATTTATTTATTTATTTTATAAAGTGAACAAGCTATGTGTTAATATCATGTATAATTTTTTTAAATATATCTTATGTCTAGTCTCATAGTGTATAATTAGGGATTTGACCCCTAGTCTCTGTCTGTTCATTCACTACAAGAAAAACAGAAATTTGGCACGGCAATTTTGGCACGGAAATAAGCCAAAAACCGTGACAAGACCCGATTTTAACACGGATTTTTGTAGCGGAATAATGACTCAGTGCCTATAACATCTCGTGACAAATATAATTTATCACGAAATAGTAAAACCGTGACAATTTTGTCACGAGTTTTAGAGTATAGTTTTTATCACGGTTTTATTTGTCACGATTTTTTTAGCACTGACTAATGTTGTCACGCAGTTTTAAAGCACGACTTTTTTTGAGTACAGTTTTTGGGGACGATTATTTTTGTCGCGATTTTTTAGCTGCAGTTAGTTGGCACTATTTTTTTAGCATGGATGATTTTTGTCACGGTTTTTAGCACGATTGATTTTTATTACGGTTTTTGACACGATTCTTGTTATGCTTGTTTTTTTAGCACGATTGATTTTTGTCACGATTTTTTTGGCACAATTATTTTTGTCACAAAGATAATTTTTTGTCACAATTTTTATCACGGTTTCAAATTTAACATAATTATTAACACATTTTTTTGTCACATTTTTTTGGAGCGGTTTTTAAATTTAGTATTGATATTGATATGATTTTTTTATTCACGAATTTGACACAATTCTATTTTTAAAAAAATAAAAATAAATTACAATAAATTTATTTAATATTAAACACTGCATTTAATTTCATCAAAATATAAATTACAATATTGGTAAAAATATGCAAAATGTTATTACAATCATAACATTATTATAATAATAAGGTCCAATCTAACATAACCCTATACATCATCCTATGATGGAAATACTGAACTCTCTTGGCATTGGAGGTGCTTATCGGCATGTATTTGTGACTCTTGTCGGTGTTCAAGGGCATGTGGCATGCGAGTAACATTAGACATGCTAGAAAGGTTGATCAATACCTTGCCTGAAAGGAGGAAAAAACTTTATCACATTAAGTGGCTAAGCAATATAACATATACAAGCATAATTAAGTAGAGCCCACTAAATTCTTACGTTTTTCACATTCATTCTTATACTTCATATTTGTGAGTGAAGCTCAAACCTTTGTTCCGACCATAATGAGGCGTTATATCCCAAAAAAACTCATCACGCATTATCATGAGTTTTTGTTACGGTTTTGTTGATTTGGTATAGTGCCCTACAAACATTAAAACTAATGTTACACCTAAGAATCCAAAAAGAGTGCAAGATACAATCGATTTGGTTTACAATATACTCTAAGCGCATAACATCAACTAGACCATTAATAGCGAGAGAAAAGAAGGAGCGAGAAAGTCAAGTCTCCACTACCAAGAACTAATTCTTGGAACCAAGAACAAAAAGCGATCCGATGGTTTCAAATAAACAAATGATTATAAAGTTGTAGCTTCATACTTCCTTGTGATAAACAGTCTTCTATCCCAAGGTTAGGTACCATCTATCAGAATCAAGAAAAAGAAACATTGGGATTCTTTGGTGCAAATCACCTTTTTCATTAGCCTACAAGTTAATCCTGCTATTTCCTTGAAAGCGATATGTTCAACTTACAAATATATGAACAGACTACAATGATCACTTGCCATGGATAATACTCTCAAATGGAAAGTACTAAACACATCACAGAAATAACAACATACTCATAAAAGCTTTAAAATCAAGCTTTACCAAATCATGCACTATTATTCATCTTATTATTGTAATTGGCTTCCTTCATCTTGGAATATTCATGCACTATTATTCATTCTATTAATTCTATCATATGAAACTTACTTCTAAACAACAAATGATGAAAATACAAAGAAAGAAATCAAAAGACATGAAACTTATATATATATATGTATATATATCTAATTGCAAGGGAGAGACGAGCGAAATTTCTATTATTGTTTCTACATCGATTAATTTTAAAGTCAAATAAACAGAAAGCTACAATTCTATATACAAAACAACTGCAGAAATCGGTAGTACACTAATAATTGAGTTAATTTAAACCCAAATGTTTTTGTCTTTATTTGGTCATAATTAGAATAACATATGTAAAAGCATAATAAAAATTATGCAACATGAAACTCGACATCGCATAAAAGCATACCGATAAACTTATGATCCTGCAATTGCTTTTCGTTAGAGTTTGGTTTTGCAACAATGCGATAGAATCGTTAGCACTCTTTGTGAGCCAAGCGATCCCAGACCTTCACCACTGTGTTCATCGATCGGCAACCTCCACAAGTATGCTAACATTCTCATTTGAAAATCTGAGATGCATGTACATCATCATTAGTCATAGAGAAAGAAAATGCATTACGTATATCTGAGAATGTGCATATTAATACCGGCATGACCAATAGGTCCATCCAAGGTCGAGGGCCTTCAATGAAACTAGGCGTTATTCTTTGCACCATTAGTCACGAGAGTCATCATCTCGCCAAGGTTTTGAAACCTGAATAATTCACAGAATGACTAAAGTTCTTTCTGTGTATTTGACTCAAAATCATCAAATAGAATGAACATTTTGTGAGTGACAAGTCTTTCTATCCATAGAATGTCCAAATCATAAAATTTCTATCCACAAAAGGCCATAAATTTAATAAATTGGTCCGTGTATATGTATATTGATCGAGTATATAGCATGTAAAGTCCAAGCCAAAAGGAATATCGAGAAAATGAATTCAAACACGAGCGAGAAGAGGTCGGTCATTGATGGCGACCCAAAGGTTCCAACCGAGCAAAATCGACTATCTGAAAAAGCAACTGAAGATGATTACTGAAAAGCGTTAAGTTTAATAAAAATAAATACAAGTTGAGTAGAGCGAGGCGGGCGCACATAAGGAGTGGAGAGGATGGCATCGGTGGCAAAGGCGGTGGCTTTATCTTCATTAGCGAGGTGGCGGATGGCGGGGTCGGCGGTGGTGGTGACCTTGAAGAAATTCCGGGTCTTGAAACTCTCGAGGCGACGTTCGTTCTTAGGGTTGAGCGATCGTAGGAGGCGCTCATAAAAGCTTCGAGGGCACCACAAATCGGAAGGTCTTACGGGGGGTCGGGGGACGGAGAAGGAGAGTTTGGTGAAGGTAGAGAGGGGATGCGATCGAGGCATTATCCATTCGAGTCGGATATCGACGGAAGATTTGAGAGAAGAGGCCTCGCAACACGGGGACCTTGGTGAGCATTAGATGGAGGGCGGGAAGAGTAGTGGTTATGGTGGTAAATCCGATCTCGGCGTGCACGCTCCTTCTTAGCCTCACGTCGGTGAGGCCCGACCTCCTCATCAGCGTCGTTGGAGAGTTGAGGAGCTGCTTGAAACCGCCACTTGGGGCAAAACTTGGGACGCGGCGAGGGCTTCCCATCGACCAATCGAAACCCATTAATGGTGATCTAGAGCTTCGGATACCACGAGAGGAGATCAAGGTTCTAGGGTTTCACCTCTAGGGGTTTTACGGAGGCGAAAGATTGGATTGGAAGAGAAGAAAAAGCTAATAATCGGCGTGTGTATATATCCCGTTTTTTACGTCAGCGGTTGAGATTGGCGGAGTGGATGGAAAGCAGCGGTGATAGCCTTCAAGTTTATCCACAAAGTTGGGCTACCAAACCCAGTTAAAAAAAGCCCATTTGATTAAGACCCTTGTTTCTATGTTAATTACAAATTTCCATATTTTTATTTATTTATTTATTTATTTTTCTTAGTGGAAAAATTAGTATCATATTGGTTTTTAAATAATGGATTTTTTTACGAAAGAAAATTTAAAAAAGGGACACGATCACTTAGGGAAGGATTATTTTTTTACCCAACTTTAACACTAATAAAAATAAATAAATTTATCATGTTCAAATTAATTATTGATATTTGTTAGTGTTGATGATATTAATAATTATGAATAAAATACTTATTTGATTAATTATATTAAAAAAATTCGAGTTTACTTCAAGATTGTTGATTTGGGGTTAAAGGGCTAAAAAGATGTTCAAAAAAATATTGTTTTAGAAGGTACCTTTCTATGTAGATGTCGTGCGACTACGATGCATTGATCATGTTAAAGTCTACGGTGTTCATGCTCACCACCAAATGAGTCTCTGACGATGAAGACATGTGTTCGAGCTTTTTCTGTCCGACCACGTTCGAGACTAGGTTGATCCATCGGTGAGGGGCTTGAGGGTTCCTTGTGATATTTCTGAGCTAAACTTTGCTCATCGAGTAGTAATAGTGACAACAGACGGTGATAGCTCGAGCTTCTTCCTACCTCCTCTACTCCTCCAATAGGTACCGCTCCTAACATGTAAATCAAAAGCCCTTTGGGCCCCTATCCTAATTAGAAGGCCTAAAAAAACAACACGGAGGGACGATGATGAAGAAGCAAAGGCGGGTGTTTTGGGAGAATGGTTTTAGGGATTTTTGTCACGATTTTTTTGGCATGATCTTAGGCACACCGTGTCAAATAGCATGCCAAATATTGTACCAAATAAAGACATTCCTAGTTTTATTTAAAATTTTTAAAATAATCAATTTTAATTATATTAGTCAATTTATACTTATCAAAATTTAAATTATAATATAAAAATTTATTATAAATAGAATATAATTATTATAAATATTGAATATCGTATGCGTAATTAAATTATGCAATAAAATTCTTATATATTTCTGTGAAGTATAGAGAGTTTATAAGAAAATATTATGCAAGAAAAAATTAAGTTTTTTTTTATTGTGGGTATGTAATTATTATAAAAAGAGTATAATTATTATGTAATTATTATAAATATAGAAATATCATGTGTATGAGTATTTATATTATCCAAGAAAATTTATACTTATCTAATTTTAAATTATAATATAAAAAAATAAGTTTTTTTTTATTGTGGGTGAGTAATTATTATAAATAGAGTATAATTATTATGTAATTATTATTATAAATATAGAGTAAAATTAAGTTTTTTTGATATAGTTTTGGGTTGTTACGTGCCAAAAAAACCGTCACAAAAAAAGGGTTGTCATGGTTTTTGGCACCAGCAAGTTAAAAGCACGTGCCAAAAACAGTGTCGAAATCATGTATCTTCGTTGTCAGATTTTGTGCACGGTTTTGGCTTGATATCTAAAAAAACCGTGACAAATAAAGGGATGAGGTGTTTGTCGCGGTTTTTGGCTACGTTATGCAGTGCCAAAAAGCATGTCAAATACCATGTACTCTATTGTCGCGGTTTATTTGGCACGTTCAGGATTGTCGGGTGCCAAAAAGCCGTGACAAATAAAAAGGATGAGGTGTTTGTCGCGGTTTTTGGCTGCGGACAATCCTAAAAGTGCCAAAAAGCCCGTGCCAAATGCCATGCTCTCCATTGTCATTGTTTTTTGGCACGAGGTTTTGCCTTGAGTCGGGTGCCAAAAATCATGACAAATAAAGGGATGATGTGTTTGTCGCGGTTTTTGTACGCAGCAACTAAAGCGTGCTAAGCGTGTCAAAATGCCATGTTCTCCATTATTCACGGTTTTTAGCACGGTTTTTGGCTCTGCGTGCCAAATATCAGTGACAAATAAAGGGATGAGGTGTTTTGTCGCGAGTTTTGTGCGGGAAATCTAGGGCCGTGCCAAAACAGCGTGCCAAAATGACATGTTCTCCATTGTCGCGGTTTTTGGCGCAGTTTTTTGGCTTCTGCGTGCCAAAATATCGTGACAAATAAAGGGATGAGGTGTTTGTCGCGAGTTTTTGTGCACGGGAAATCTAGACCCAGTGCCAAAAGTGCGAAATGACATGTTCTCCATTGTCGCGGTTTTTTTAGCACGGTTTTTGGCTTTCTGCGTGCCAAATATCGTGACAAATAAAGAGATGAGATGTTGTCGCGGTTTTTGGCGGCCGAGACTAGACCGTGCCAAAAAGCCAGTGCAAATACTTATATGCTTCGTTGTCATTTATTTTTGCGACGGTTTTTGCTTTAGTCAGTCCCAAAAACCGTGACAAATAAAGGCGATTGTTTGTCACGGTTTTGGCACGGTGTTGACACTGGATTTTTATTTTAAATTTTAGGCGAAAATATAAATAGTGCTAAATCTGGTGACAAAATTATCCGCAGTTTGGTAACCGTGCCAAATACCGTGCTAACGTTGTCACTAACTTTGTGTTGGTGCGTATATTCCGTGACAAATTTGTACGGAATCAAAAGCCGTGCTCAAATAAATCGTGCTAAAATTCTTGTTTTCTTGTAGTGATTGGTGACCCTAGTGCTAATAGG
>NC_052480.1:6170081-6293885 GCF_009730915.1 Dioscorea cayenensis subsp. rotundata | reverse complement strand
ACTGATATGTACAATAATACAGACAATAATAGTTTTCAGTTACACATAATTTTATGCTATAATTGCTGTAACAGTAGTTTAATTTACTCCTTTAACACTTCTCCTCAAATTGATGCTGATTTAAGCATCAATTTGTCCAGCAAAAATTCATGTCTACCTCTTGTCTTAGCTTTTGTAAATATGTCAGCTAGCTGGTGTTCAGTCTTTATGTGTGGTAAGGTAATAAGCCCTTGTTGTAAAAGCTCCCTAATGTAGTGACAATCTACTTCAATATGTTTGGTCCGTTCATGAAAAACAGGATTATTAGCAATTTGAATAGCACTCATATTGTCAACAAAGAGTTGAGTTGGTTCATTCAACTTCACTCTAAGTTCATCTAGTAATCTTTGAAGCCAAACAATTTCTGAACATGCTGTAGACATAGAACGATATTCTGCCTCGGTAGATGACTTGGAAACACGATCTTGCTTTTTGCATTTCCATGATATCAATGAATCTCCAAGAAACATACACCAACCTGTAGTTGAACGACGAGAATCTGGGCATCCTGCCCAGTCTGCATCTGTAAATCCTTTAACATTGAGCATAGAAGAAGATGGGAAGAAGATACCTCTCCTAATACTTCCTTTTAAATATTGGATTACGCGATGCAAGGCTGCTAGGTGAAGTTGTCGAGGATCAGATACAAACTGGCTTAGAATGTGAACTGCGAAGGAAATATCAGGTCTTGTCATGGTGAGATATACCAAGCTCCCAACAATCTTGCGATAGTGTGTGGGATCTGAAATTGGCTTCCCATCATCGTTCTTGTATTTGACATTCACTTCCATGGGAGTGTGAGCAACCTTGTCATCAGTTAAGTTGGCTTCACGAATTATATCACATGTATACTTGGTTTGATTCAGTCCTAAACCATTAGATGTATAAGTTACCTCAAGGCCTAAAAAATAAGTAAGCGCTCCAAGATCTTTCATATGAAATGATGAATGAAGTATGGCTTTGATGTCAAAGATTCCTGCAGTATCATTTCCAGTAATGATAATATCATCAACGTAAATAAGCAAGATAATCATGGCAGCAGAAGTTTCTCGCAAGAACATAGAATGGTCATGAGAGCTTTGGCGAAGCCCAGAGGCACAAATAGTGGTATGGAATTTTTTAAACCAAGCTCGTGGAGCTTGTTTTAAACCATATAACGATTTTTTTAGTTTGCAAAACATAACCTGATTGTTGTGGTTGTAATGGATAACCAAGAGGAAGCTTCATATAGACTGTTTCCATCAAATCTCCATGAAGAAAAGT
Organism: Dioscorea cayenensis subsp. rotundata; assembly: GCF_009730915.1. Classification (NCBI taxonomy): domain Eukaryota; kingdom Viridiplantae; phylum Streptophyta; class Magnoliopsida; order Dioscoreales; family Dioscoreaceae; genus Dioscorea; species Dioscorea cayenensis. Next base: position 6,292,583 of record NC_052480.1, on the reverse strand, counting down.
ATTTTTGACATCTAATTGATGCAAACACCACCGATTGGTAGACGCCAATGCCAAGACAACACGAATAGTAGTCATTTTGGCGACAGGAGCAAACGTTTCGTCATAATCAATCCCATATTCTGGCTTATAGCCTTGAGCAACTAGCCTTGCTTTGTAACGATCAAGACTACCATCAGCCTTCAATTTGACTGTATATACCCACTTGCTACCAATGACTTGACCATTTTGTGGATCTGGACAAAGCTCCCATGTGTGATTATCTTGCAAAGCTTTCAATTCTTCAGCCATAGCTTGTTTCCAACATTCTTGCTCCATAGCTTCCTTGTAAGATGAAGGAATAGAAACCTATGCCAAAGTAGACAGTAAGGCTGATTTGGGTCCACAATGTTCAGGTGAGTAGCCATATCTTTTTGGCGGTACAGATTTGCGCTCTGATCTTCGAAGAGGAGGTGCATCTTGTTGTTCAGGTACAACTCCTATGTCTGGCATAGATTCAGATGTAGCAGGGAGGATAGATGTTGGGCATGTGATGGAAGGTTTAGGACGACGAGCGTATTGTTTAAGAGGATGTGCAGGTAATGATGGTGGTAAAGTGCAATCAGAGGAAGAAGGATGAGAAAAAGAAGTGATGGATGGATCAAGAGAAACAATACCTTGAACAGAAGAAAGAGGTGAAGTCACAGTAGTCCCTTGGTGCTCGTCATTCTGATCATTGGAGTCTACGAATGAGGGTAGGAAAGATACTGCAGAAATTGAGGATGATGTGGGTGAAGAATAATAATAAGAGTTTTCTATGAAAGTGACATGCCTAGAGATGCGAATTTGTTGCTTAATTGGATCAAAGCAAACAAAACCTTTTTGATTATCAGCATACCCAAGAAAAACACACTTAGCAGCTTTGGGTGACAATTTATTTCGCTCATGAGGTGGAAGAAGAACAAAACAAATGCAACCAAAGACAGGAAGGTGAGAATAGACAGGAGGATGATCATATAAACATTCAAATGGAGACTTGTTGCCAAGGTGATGACACGGTTGTCTATTAATGAGATAAACAGCTGTTTTAATAGCTTCTACCCAAAATCTTGAAGGTGTTGAGGACTCAACAAGCAAGGCACGGGCAAGTTCCAAGAGATGTCTATTTTTCCGTTCAGCAAGCCCATTTTGTTCAGGTGTATAAGGGCAAGAATGTTGGGAAACAATGCCATTGGCAGAAAAAATTTTTGATAAGCCAGACTCACGATATTCTCCCCCCGAATCAGAACGAAAAATTTTGATACGGGTGTTAAATTGAGTTTCTACCATGATTACAAAATTTCTTATAATGGAAGATACCTCAGATTTGAAATGCATAAAGTAAATCCAAGTGTATCGAGTAAATTGATCAATAAAAAGAATGAAATACTTGTACCCCATACGAGACACTACTGGAGAAGGACCCCAAACATCACTGTGTATTAACTCAAAAGATGTGGTGTAAATGGTACGACTAGTTGGAAAAGAAAGTTTATGAGACTTGGATAATGCACAACTATGACAACTTGGATGATTATTAAAAACAAACGATTTACTAGATGGAAACATAGTTTTCAAGAACAATTGTAACCGATAATGATCTGGATGACCAAGCCGGCGATGCCACAAATTCCACAACATAGATTTATTAGGCACAGAAGAGGCAATCAAGCTATAAAGAGGAGTACTTTGATCAGTTTCGAGCACAAAGAGACGTCCATGCTTACGCCCCTTCCCGATCAGTTTTCCAGTTTGTTGATCCTGAATCCAACAACCATTACGAAAGAAATGTAATGAGCAATTTTGATCAACTAATTGACCAACAGAAATAAGATTAGTAGTTAATTTGGGAACATAGAGCACATTGGTTAAAGGGAAGGAATTTTCAGAAGAGCATAGAACAGTTCCTGTACCAGAAACTTGTAATTTTTCACCGTTGGCAGTGATAATAGGAGCATGAGAATCATCAGGTTGGATGGATTTGAATTGGTTTTGTTGACTACTCATGTGATTTGAAGCACCTGAATCTATAAACCATGTAGAATCAGGAGGAGTTGTACCTGAGAGGCCTACAGCAGAAAAGGCATTCGCAATAGCACCTGAAATAGTGGAGGCAACAGAATCTTGAATCATCTTTTGAATTGATTCAGTGGTCAATCGTGTCTCACCAAGGGAATTAGGCGTGACAAATGAAGTATCTGTACTAAAGAAGGCTTTGTGTCCTTGTCTTCGCCCTTGCAATAGACGACATTCAGATATAATATGGCCTTTTTTCTTGCAATAGTTGCAGAAATTTTTCTTCTTGCAATGTGAAACGACGTGGCCATATTCTTTGCAATCATGACACTGGATTTGGCTTAGGTCTTTGAACCGTCCCTTTGGTTTAGTATTTGAGGAGAATAAGGCCCCATCAAAAATGGTAGTTGAATGATTGAGTGTGGCTTGTGTACGAAGACGAGTTTCTTCTCGAAGAAGATCAGCAATAATTTCATCCAAATCGGGTTGTGATTGGCGATTTAGAATACTGGCACGAACATGTTCAAATTCTGGTCTCAATTTCATCAAAAATTGCATTGTCCTCGCCTTCTTGCGTTCCTTCAAAACATGTTGGAGAGCAGCTACATCAATGGAACCAATTGTTACCAAGTCTTGTTCAGACCATAAAGCCATGAAACCAGAATAATAAGCCTGAACGTCTTTGTCCCCTTGAGTATACTGAGAAATGTCATATTCCAATTGAAACTCTCGTGCTTGATTTGATTGAGAGTATAATTTCTTCAAGTAACTCCACATCTCTGAAGCTTTCACAAAGGCACGAAGACTCAAAGCAGTCTCTTGGTTCATGGAGTTAAGCAGCCAAGAAATGACTTGAGCATTCTTTGTCTTCCATTTTATCTTCTCTAGGGCTTCAGTAGGTTCACATGTAGTACCATCTAAAACCCCCAAGAGATCCTTCCCTTCAACAAACATACTGAAACTGAATTCTATAAAGGATAATTCTTCCCATCGAACTTGACAATACTAATATTTTCCATAATTGGATCACAAAAACAAAAGTTAGAGATCAAAACTCTCAGGAAAAAAATCAGGACCAGAGATCAAAACTCTCTAAGAAATTGAGTAGATTAGATTGCTATCTCTGATACCATGATAGAAATGGAGGAAATGTTTCTAACTTTTCATTGTACAACCTTACAATTATATATACAGCTATAGATAACAGTAACTGATATGTACAATAATACAGACAATAATAGTTTTCAGTTACACATAATTTTAGGCTATAATTGCTGTAACAGTAGCTTAATTTACTCCTTTAACATCTTCAACCAAATTGCTTCCATTACTAACGTCCGATCTTTTCCCCGTTTTATTTCTACAAGGTTTCTAACTGTAAAGGCTGGCCTGCCGTGTGAAGTTTTTAACTTTTGAATTAGTCTAAGATTAACTAATTCATGAAAATCAATCTTGAACCCTTTTATGTCTTCCTCATTATATATCTCATTGGTCTAACAATAACAACTTATTAGAATCGGTTAATTCTATTTGAGCATACACTTTGCCTTTTGCCAAAATTCTATTGGGTTTTCATCATAGCATTTCTCTAGCTTAAGGCTCAAAAGAGGTTGAGAAGTCTTGAAATTTTGTGATTTTTGTCCTCATCGCCACATTTGCTAAACTAGCTAATCTAATTTTCTATAGTATGCTTTGAGAAAATTTGGACCAAATCAAAGACATTTTGGTGGAGGGACATCAATTTCAAGGAAGCAAACGGAGGCACAACCCTACTCCTCCAAGTACTTGCTCACACTATTGTTTAACTATTTATATGGTGATGTTAGGGTCATTGAAGTTGAAGTTTGTAAGCACCTGCACAAGAATGGTGGTAAGTTGAGTTTGAATGTTGGGAAGATTTTGGCAGGTTATGATGAGAAGATGGGTGTGAAATGAGTAAACCAGTTAAGTAGTGCACTTAGAGTTTATGAGTTTGTAAGGGAAACAGCAAGAATGAAAAGGAAGTTGAAGTGGCAGGATCGTTTAAGGTGTCTAAGGGTTGAGAAGAGATAATTGCTTTTACAGAAGGAATCCCTTCTTGATTGTATTCGGTTAGGAAGGTCTTATGTTATGTTTCATAGTTGCTGTAAAATGAGAGAATATTTTATATCATTTATAAAGGGTAAAGGCCCTATTTATACATAATTATGGTATAGTAATGGCCTCTATAAATAAAGAATCAATCAACCATAAATAGAGAACCAATCAGCCATGAATAAAGAATCAATCAAATCACCAAATCAGCCATAAATAGAAAACCCAATCAAATCTCCAAATTTTATCTAAGAGAATATTCACATCTATTTTTGAATATCCTAACACTCCCCTCTAGCTGGAATATAAATATCATATGCATAAAGCTTATTGCGTATATGCTAAATTTGAGGTCCTCTTAGTGCCTTTGTAAAGACATCTGTAGGTTAATTGTTGGCACTGACAAACTCGGTAAACAATAACCCTTTCAACCAACTTCTCCCTTACAAAGTGATAGTCAATCTCAATGTGTTTGGTCCTTTCATGAAAAACTGGATTAGATGCAATGAGTGGGGCAACTTGATTGTCACATATGATTTCATTGGAGTCATTTTACAAAACCTTAACTTTTCTAGAAGTTGTTTGAACCATGTAAGCTCACATGTTGCACTGACCATGGCTTAATACTCGGGCTCTGCACTTGATCTTGCTACTAGGTTGCCTCCAAATAAGACGCAACATCCTGAAGTTAACCTTCGATCAGAGGGGCATCCTGCCCAATCTGGATTTGAATAGCAACTAATCTCCATATGCCCTTTATTCTCATAGATTAAGCCTTCTCCAGGTGCTCCTTTGATGAACTTCAATATTTGAAGTGCAGCTTCCCAATGAGTTGAGATCACATAAGGAGTTTAAAAACTAACACACTACTCCCACATCAAATGAAATGCCTGGCCGTGTTACCATGAAATAATTAAGTCTACCTACTAATATTTTTATTGATCTGATAGTGGCTCCCAGTCCTAGTAGAAGTTTAACATTGGAATCCAGTGGAGTGTCATCTGCTTTAGAATCTTATAAGCCAACCTCCTCAAGAAGGTATAATGCATACTTTCTTTAACATGTGTAAAAATTCAAGGCATATTTTACACACTTAACACATGGTAATCACATTACCAAAACATTCTGAGGCAATATATCATCATCGCAAACCAAACAGCCTTTAAAGGAGACAAGTTCTTAAGTGGTTTTCCAACAGAAGACTTGACTAAACAACTATTTATTTTACGGGAAGATATTTCTTTTTGTGTTTATATAACGGTAAATGATTGAAACTAATTGTGATGGAGACCAAAAACATATTTTCTAGTTCAATTGGCTAAAAAGAGGCTATTTATTCAAAACAAAAAAGCTATTTTGTGCGAATTAATTTATTAAACCCATGGTTTTTAAAATCGATTGAGGCGTCCTTGAGGCACGCCTCAACAAGGCGAGGCGCAAGGCCAAGGCCTCAAGGCGCACGCCTTCAATCAATTTTATTAATTTTTTTTTAAAACAAAATAAAAAGTATTTATTTTATAAATAAAAATAATCTATTTTAATAAGATAAGTGGTCTCTCGTTTAAGATAAGTTTCAATTTTATTAATTTTTTTTAAAACAAAACAAAAAGTATTTATTTTATAAATAAAAATAATATATTTTAATAAGATAAATGGTCTCTCGTTTAAGATAAATTTCAATTTTATTAATTGTTGAAAACAAAACAAAAAGTATTTATTTTATAAATAAAAATAATATATTTTAATAAAATAGGGCCTTCTGTTGGAAATAAAAGGATCCTTTCAAAGAAAGTAGGGGCACAAAAAAAAACTATATACACAAATATGCATGCTTTAAATATATATTTTTCTAGAGTATTCACATATATACCTACTGGGAGATGAATAAATTCTATATTTTTCAAAATTTTAATTACCGGAAAACGAAAAATATTTACTTTACAAATAAAAACATAATGTTCTTTAATAGGAAATAAGTTACGAGAAATAAAGAGGCTATTTCTAAAAATATTGTGTTTTTGAAAACAATATATTTTTCAAATTTTTTGATTGCCGAAAAACAAAATATTTATTAAGATAAATAATATTCTTTAATTGAGGCTTACGCCTCAAAACGCCTCGAGGCTTACGTTTCGCCTCATGGTTGAGAAGCGCCTCGAAACCCGCCTTGGGTTTTTAAAAACCTTGATTAAACCTCTATAATTATTTGATGAGTCATAAGTTGTCCATACCTTGATAGTTCCGCAGGAATAAGAGTAGCATCTGAAAGCTCGTGCGCCACTAGATGTGATCCACAACGAATGGGTCAAATATCCCACAATGAATGGGTCAAAAATCTCCAAGTTAATTTCTCTTCAATTCCCTTTTGCTGATTAACAAAACATCAATCAATGTCAGGCAGTGGAAACAACTAATTAATCAAGAATCACTAAATTACTGAAAGCAGATAACATGGCAACTTGATAATACCTATCAAAGCAACTAGGTAAACCCTCGTTTATTAGTCTACACAAAATAATATCCGTTGGGTCAGTCAACCCATCAATCCGCATAAGCGAGATAGCTTTGAACATATAATACAATATCTAAATACCTAATCTCAACCTCCCCTAATGTCATCAAGCCATGGTCCATAGTTCAAGAAGATTGCATAAAATCATTGCAAACCACACATGTACTAGCGCACACACTCACCTACACACGCATATACATAGAGTTTAATTTTGTGAATAAATGTTATAATGCATGCTTGCCTTTATGTACTCAAAAGTCTTTGGCATGAGCTGCACATAATTGTAAAGTTTCCAAGAAACTACTTACTGCTAGTAAAGTCTGAGTAATATGCTCATCTGATATGCAAATATACTCTTTCCATCCGTCTATAGGCAACTAATGAGGACCTTAGGTTAAGACAAAATCTCATATAATTTCCAATCAAATCTCAAACAATTTCAACTGATAAAAACCAACATCTACTTATCTTAAGAACCTTAAGAAACAAGCCTTGACAAGAAGAAAAGATCAATAAGATATAATTTTGCAACATGCTGCTTACTTTAAACTGCTTGCCAAGAAAATACACATTGCTTTCCAAAATGTGCTAAATTATGCAAATTTAAATGACATGCAAATATGCATGAGAATTTATAGTTAGTATCCAAATAGTTGAACTTGCAAATTATTTTTAAAATTCTCCTTTTTTTTCTCTTATTTTGTTTTATTCCTCAAAAAAATGGCAAACATTTTAGAAAACAAATTTTAGAAGAAACAGAACATGTTTGCTACAAATATAAACAAACATAAATATTTGTTGTTTTATATAATCTTAGAGGCAATGTTTAAGCAAAATTTATCAGGAACTTATGAACTATACATGTGGCAGTAAACAAAATTTTAATGAGAAGACGTACCCAATCGTCGACACCTTTATAAGCATATGTATTGTACATGTAGGCCAACAAAAATTATCAATATAATTTAAATAAAAAAATTAACTAACCAAAAAATAAGGTATAAAATTATTACTTACAGTTATAAGGATAAATTTTCAATACTAATAAATATAAAATTTTAAAATATGACCTTGATAAGATTTGAAAAATAGACAAATAGAAATTTATTTATTTTAAGGCATAATAAAGAAACAAATACAGATTGTTATTTCATGCTAGAATGGGACTTATCAACAAAAAAAAAATGTGTACGACAAACAAGTTCTCAAAGATATTATATTTTTAACGGAACTTAAACCAAGAAATAGTAGCAACTAACAGCCCCAAGTTGTACATGAAAATGAACATATTAAGCCCAAATCTGACATGTTTTCAAGCCTTAAAAAAAAAAGAAAGAAAAAAAATCTTATATGGAAAATGAGTAGACAAATATAATCGACAAGAAGCAAACTTGCAATTATTTAACCTAATTTAAAGTGAAGCAAAATAGGTGCATAGCAAGCAGCACACGATCTTAAATTGAAATCTTTCTTTTACGAAATGACTTTAATGTAACAGAAGGATATCCAAGGATAAATTTAAGCAGACCAATGAAAGACAAATACTAACACAATAGGTTGATCCCCAACACACACAAACAAAAAAACAACAACAGCTAGACAATGGCCACCAATCAAGATAAAACCATCATTAACATGTCAACCATCATTCATACACAGCTGTACATTTCAAAGTTTCTAAAACAAATAAAAAAAAAATTGTTTTTTGATGTACAAGTCTCAAAGAAATAAACTTTAAAATATCTCAACATCATGAAGCACTACTTACTCTGCAGTGCTTCTGAATTTGGGGAAGACTATGTCATCACCAACCATAACTTTAGTATGCTTTCTGACTGAAACAGCACACTGGAGAATAGAAAAACACACTGTTATATAACAAGCACACAAGAATAACCCATACCGAACTTCTGTAAACCATATAAAAGAAGAAATTCAAGTCAAGTGATGGTCTGAGACCCTTATAGGATGCACTTTTTGGATTATAACAATGTTCTTTTGTGTCATCAAAACTGCTTCTAGCATTATATGACTAGATGCTATCAGAACCTAGTGACCAATTTCACATCCACCAGAAATTTCACCTGGCAATTCTACTTGACTGTGATGTAACAAAAAGAGGTTATGAGAAACAAATCATGAAAAGCATGTGGAGACATTACTTTTGCATATAAGCCATTCATCTAAAGCAGTCACAACAATAAGTACAAGCATGAAGAAAGAATAAATCTCTGCAGCCCTTTGGTATACATAATAGTTGCATACTAGTATATGTTGAATACCCATGATCAACCAAATGAAGCAGAATAGTTCGACAGGAAACAAATCTGAATGAATTCAAAACATTGTGACAAAAATGTAACTCAAACAATACCTGATTTTTTGTGATAAAATCAAATCAAATCAAATCAAATCAAATCAAATCAAATCAAATTAAATGGATAGTTCTCCATCACATATTTCTTTCCGCAATCGATTAATAAAATTTCCAATGAACATGATCATAGTTGCCAAACCAAAGCCATTGCTCAATTATGGCAGCACAAGAAAATAATAACAAAAGTAAATACAACAAGCAATAGGAAAAAACAAAGTTGGTCCATCTTCACACAAACTCAGCTTTAGGTCAATCCTTTAAATCTGATTTGACCTTATCAGTCTCAAATTAGAAGCCTAGCAAACTTTTTAAAAGATATTTTCTCTGTAACAAATAGAAAAGTTATAATTATTAGGGTTTTTTGCTTGCATACCACTAAAAATGTGGGAATTTGCTTATTTATTTCTGTAAAAATGATATTTGCATATAACAATATTTATTATCCATGTTTAATAGATGATGGGTCATCCACTATCTCTCAAACAATAACTAGGAAAGAAACAAAGATGCATGATCAAAGACATCAAAAAATTAAAGAAGAAAGGACAAGTAATACATCAAGAAACATAGACTAACATTAGGTGATTAAGACAACAAATCCTAAAAAGCAGAGAAGTTGCATTGGTATAGTTCTCAACAATTGATCGTTGAATTCAGGTACTATGTAATTTAACATGATAAATCATGAATTCTCAACAATTAATTATTAAGTTAAAGATAACTGTCTAAGTTAACATGATAAAATCACCAATTCTCAACAACTGATTCTTGGGTTAAAGATACTACACAATTTAACATGATAAATCACAAAACTATAAGCTATTGTTGACCTGGCAACCATAAAAGTATGCAGACCTTGTCATGTCCTTACTGAAAAGAAATCCAGGCCTTGAGTGCACATAAATTGAAAAACTACTCTCTTCCTCACCCTACAAGTATTCAAAGCTTCGCTAATAAATCAAGAACCAACACTCCACAATTACATGAGAATAAAAGGAAAAAACTGTAGATAAATAACAAAAAAAAAATTGTAAATGGTTCAACCTTGAAGAAGGCATCCCAGGCCGAGTCCAGGGGAAAAGGGCGTGTTTTGAACAACCACCTGATGTGAACCAAATGAAGATTGTGAGGACTCCTCTGGTTCGTGTCTCCCTCCTATTCTTGATCAAATCCTAAACCCATTCATTCTCCTGAAGAAATCACACAGATCTTCAGAAACCTTCCAAGATGAAAACCCCAATTAGTTAAAACACACACTCACACACCCACACAGAGAATCCAATCATTTCAAGAAAGCACCCCAGGCCAAGTCGAGGGGAAAGCTCCTCAGCTTCATGTCGATTAAACCCTAACACCATTCTTTCTCCTGAAGAAATCACACAAATGTTGAGAAACCTTCCAAGATAAAAACAATAAAAAATCCTGTAATCAAAGAAAAAGAAGGTTCACAATAACACTTAAAATCAAGAGAGAATCATAAATCTAACGAGAAATCTTGTTATAGCCTAAGATCTAACCTGGTTTTCCAAGAAGGAACTCGTGATGAAGATCATTTCACTGCCTCGGAACCTCGGCAACGCGGAGACAATCTCGACCATCGTGGTTCTTGGGGAACGAAAAAGAAAGAACTAAATAAGACGTTGGAGCAGCGTTTAGAATGGTGACTGGGACTATTTATAGACCAAGCTTGTCAGGGAGTAATCTCTCCACGGTCGGCAGGCATGGCTTTCGAATTTTCCATAACAAAACCATGGCCATTAATGGCATAATTGCCCTCGTAGTAGTCAACAAGAATAAGAATCTCAAATGGGATTTTGGGGGGTTATTTTGACACTCCAATTTAATGTAGTAAATCAATGGCTTCATAGCCAATTGGCAACGGATCTTTTGCAATTTGCATAAGATTTTTGCTTCAGGAAAATCCATGATCAAAACATACAAGAGCACGATGTTGTTGAATTTGCGAATACGCTCCATATTAGTGCACGTTCTTGACTATTAACTTTAAATAGGGTGTTTGCTGCTTACTGTCAAAATTTTTTTTAATGTAATCAATGTGTGTTATTATTATATCATCCTGTGATTTGTTAGCCTCGTAAGTCATAATGATACTCCTTTTTTTGTTTAAGGACAAAGTGAGCAAAGGATAGCCACAACGGGAATTATTCATTAAATTCATACTCGTTCATCCCTGATTGGGCTACAAAGAACTAGGAGATTTTTTTACATTTTGAACTTTGAATGATAAAAGTTCCTATAAAAACATTTTTTTCTTAGTGAGAGTAATTAAAGTAATGATTTATGTGATACTCGTCACCGAATTTTTGACCTCGAGCTTTTTACAATTCTGTGCATGCATTAGGGTAAAATGGTCATTTTGCACTAGTGGCGATCCTCGTATGATTGCACAATAGGTTGTGTGTGAAAAATCGATTGAAAACCAAGGGGCAAAACGGTCTTTTGGACTCATTTTTTCCTATTTTCTATTAATAAGGGCATTTTGGTAATTATCTTATTTAAAAAAAAGGGGAATTGAATGAGGATAAGAGAAGCAACGTGACTTCTCTGTTTCTCACTTCCTTCTCTTCTTCTTTGTTTTCATTTCTTTCTTCTTCATTCGGCCGAACACCTATTCTTGAAAAAAAAAAATTGTCAGCAAGCTTTTTTGGCTAATCAACACTACTATTCTCTTCCTCTCATTCTCCGAGCTTGTAGAGGCTCGATCCAAGGGTTTTTTTCTTCAGTATTTTTCTCGTGATTTCATCATTTTTTTGAAATCTTTGAAACCCTAGAAATAAACCTTGATTTAAGTTGTTTTTTTGGGCCCTATAGTAGCATCAGTAGCAAATTCAAGTCACGTAGCATCGAAAAAAACTTGGCCTTTTCTTATATTTCTTTGGTCCAAATCGAAGCCCTTCTTATATGGAATCCATTGGAACTAGTTTTACTTTAGTTTGAGTATGTTTGGATCTAAAATGACATCGTTTTGCCCTAGATCCCTAGTGTTACATATTTGACATGTAACTAAGTAATGGCCTAAAAACACTCTTCAACATTAGCCGCCGTCGCAACTAAGTTGAGAGCCATCAAGGTCTTGGCACCCTTGACGTTGGTCCATCGGCCCCGTATGGTGACCTCGGGATTCCGATGAATATCCAATCAGGGCTCTATACTCCCATTTAAACATGACAAATCACCACTCAGGTCCACCACGCCACCTCTAAAGGCTGGCCTGTGGGGACCCACTACTGCAGTAGTCAGGCCTTAGCCCGCCGTCACCATCTAAATTATCATGTAGATGTAGCAATAATACAATCTGTATAAATCATACCACAGGGTCCTTATCCAGGACAAGCATTCACACATCAGAAATAAACGTTATTTCTACAAAGCCAATGCCAAAAGCATAACAATGCATATAAACTTTCATAAAGTATTCCGATCCCAATTTGTCAATATGTTCAAAAACATTTTCTATCCAATTGCCAAGAAACACGTGAAGCTTTTCAAGTTGATTGAAACATTGCTTTAGGCAATAAAACCAACCAATATTAAATACCCTAAAATATCCACAATCCAGATGAACAGTAATGAAAACCCTGTTTATAATGATAAACATCAAAAGTATACTTATAAAAGCGAAAGGTTTTACAAATCATTTCTAAAAGCAAATGCTAATAGTGTAGAGAGGAAACATTGAGTTTTAAAATACAATAAAAAGTCATCAGAACAAACATGGCTTTTGGTCTAGTTAAACCTCAAGTTACTTAGGATCATTCTAGCTTTCTCCTTTTTGCAGCTCACTAAGTTTTCCTCCAAGTACAAGATTAATCCCCAAATTCTAGTCAACTACAACATCCAAGTCCTTTAAAAGTCATGAAAATGTGTTCATCTCATCACGTATATTTACACATTCCAATATATATATATATATATTGATCTAATCCTACTTTACACATCATCAGGCATTTACTTCCACAAGTCTTTACTATTAACCCTTTCTTATGCTCAATCATATCTTAGATCCTTATCATTGTGCCATTACCTCAACATTAATATTTACTTCATCTATAATAATCTCATTGTCAAAATACTCAAAAGTTGACTATCTCCTCTTAGGAACATTAAATCAAACTATTATTAGAAATTCCTAAGAACATTCAGTTTTGAAATCCAACACTGGTCACATATAACTCAAGCTATTCATCATCAACTTTCTAAAGAAATTCCATTTAAAATAATGATCATAATCACTGACATCCACCCGATGAGCCACAATATGATCAAACTACAATTAAGCACACTACACTATGCTCGCAAGAACAAACCTCATCAACTTTGGTAATCCTACAACATAAGTGTAATTAACATTACATGGGGCATGCAAGAAATTATAAAATGATCAGGATTTTCCACTCATCAATTAACAAATATTAGAAGAAAGCAATTCATTAACTGATGATAAAAATATTCTCTGATCTTCTTTCAGATGAAGCTCTAAAATGATATAGATTCATCAATAAAGGAAAATAATTTGAGAAAGCAGATAAATCAATTAGTTACCAAAACGAGAACAGGCCCAGTGCTGCCAGATGAGCTTTAACAAATCATTTACAGATAGACGATAAGTAGAAGTTCCAAAATATTGACCAGGTGGACATGAATGCAATTGCAGAGAGAGGAACCAACCTGAAATGAAAATAAGAAACATTAGGACAATCTAAAACTATGAAAGCAAGCAAATTTGAGGGAAATCCATCAACCGTGTTCAGATCTAGGAACAATTAGCATCACCAAGATCACCAGTACAAATGACTCCATGGTTAAAAGAAGAATTAAGGAAAAAAATAGGAATCAATTAAAACCTTCGAAAAAAACCACAAAAAGCAACCAGATCATCAAAATGAGATGATTTATTGTGGAGATAAGTGAAAAACCGAGATTGAATGAAACAAGAGGTTGATGGTGTGCTGGTTAACGATCAACGACAGCAAGCTCGGATGGATCAATGGAAAAACCCTAACAAGAAGCGGCCAGGGCGGGAAGAGGAGCGAGAGGGAAAAGGGAAAGTGGAAAAACCCTAACAAGAAGCGGCCAAGAAAGGGGAGCGAGAAAAAAAAAGGACTCGTCGTCGTCCAACGGGAAAATAATAACATTCCCGGCGGTTGGTTACACAACTGACGCCTATTACACAGCGTCCTCGGCTGTTCAAATATAAATGGCGCCAATACTGCAGAATTCACGGCCATTTTAACCAAAAACCGCCACCAAATGAAAGATAACCCTGGCCATTTATTTAACTGCCGTGTAAACCACCACAATGTGCATCACTGGCGGCCATTTAGGTAAAACCGCCGAGAAATGAGTGCCGCAAAATCACTAATTTCTTGTAGTGAATTGGTCTGGGAGATGCTAGCTAATGGCTTTATCAGGCCTAATAGGAGCCCCTTTTTCCTCACTAGTACTGCTTATTGTTCATGTAAAAAAAAATTGCATATCCTGATTCAAATCGAATAAAAATTTTAAAAATTACATACAGTTAAATCATAATCGAATTAGGACAACATGTGGTTCAAATAAATAAATTTCATTATATTTGGATATATTCAAGATAAGTCTAGATGACATTTTCGAGATAATCTAAAAATTAGAATCTGAAGATCAGCCGAGAGCAAAGATCTCAAGGTGATCTAAAATATCTAGATCATGAGATCAGCCGAGAGCACAGATCTCGAGACGATCTAAAATATCTAAATCACAAGATCAGCCGAGAGCACAGATATCGAGGCGATCTAAAATATTTAAATCACAAGATCAGCCGAGAGCACAGATCTCGAGGTGATCTAAAACATTCAAATCACAAGATTAGCCTAGAGCACAGATCTCGAGGTGATCTAAAATATTCAAATCATAAGATCAACCGAGAGTACAGATCTCGAGGCGATCTAAATATCCAAATCATAAGATCAGCCTAGAGCACAGATCTCAAGGTAATCTAAAATATTTAAATCGCAAGATCAGCCGAGAGCACAGATTTCGATGCGATCTAAAACATTTAAATCGCAAGATCAGCCGAGAGCACAGATCTCGATGTGATCTAAAACATTTAAATCACAAGATCAGCCGAGAGCACATATCTAGAGGCAAAATATAAATTACAAAATTACCCCTTGAGACCATATCTCGAGGTAAAATGCAAATTACAAAATTGCCCTTGAGAATTTATCTCAAGGCATAAATACAAATTACAAGATTGCCCTTGAGAACACATATTTCTAGACAATCTCAAATCTTAGGATAGCCCAAATGCACATCCCGAGGAAATCCTAAATTTAATGTAGCCACATATCGTGGCAACCTGAGAAAATGCGAATCCTGGGGCTCCCAAACACATATCTCGAGGCAGATTGAATTTTATTAAAATTTGAAAATTTAATTAAAATTCTAAATTTTGATTTTATCCTCTCTCGAAATTTTATTAATTAAATTAAAAAAATAAAATTTTAAATTTTAAAAAGTTTATCCTATCTTTTGACTCGGTTCATTATGGGCTATGATTTCACGGAGGTTTGGGTTATGATTTTGCGGAGAAGTTTGGTGGTGAAGATAAGACCAAATGAGTTCTTTAAAGAGGAAGGAGGAGGTTGAACCCAAAAAGAGGGAGGAGAAAAAAGAGAAGAAAAAAAGAAAAAGAAAGGAAAAAGACAAGAGAAAAAAAAAAAGAAGGAAGCTTGGGGGAACCGGAGGCCAGAAAAAAAATTTTAAAAAAAAAGAAAAGAAGAGAAGATTTGAAGAAGAAAAAAATGAAGAATAAGAGAAGAAAAAAAAAGAAAGGAAGAAAAAAGAGAAAACAAAAAAAAAATCAGGAGGGGAGAAGCATAAAAAAAGGAGCAAAGGAGAAGAGAGCCTGGGGGGGATGCGGCCAAAAATAAAAAATAAAAAAAAGAAGAGAAAAGAAAGAAAACTCGAAAAAAAATCTCCTGATGCCATCTGTTGCTCATCGCTATGGCTGCTTGAGTGGCTGAAATAATGCCGCCAAGCATGCCATCTGCCGTTCACCACTGCTTCTGCTCACCGCCGTTGTTACTTGAATGGCTGAGATAATGCCGTCAAGTATGCCCGATGCTTTTGTTGGTGTTGTTACCGCCACTTGATGCCGTCGTTGCTGCTGTTACTGATATTGCCCGATGTTGTTGCTTTTAACATTATTGCCCGATGATGTTGCCCGAGTTGTAAAGATTGAGAAACCTGAGAAACTAGAAGATACTGTGAGGATGGTGTAATCAAGGCATGAAGAGGCGTTGAAGATAGATGAGTTTGAGGTGCTGTTGCCATCGCCAACATAGTTGCCGCTGTCATCCTTATCTGTTGCCTGCGGTCGTTCTCGATGACGTACCTACGAAAACGGAGGAGAAACAAATAATTTGAAGATAAAAAAAGGAAAAAAAAATGAAGATTTCAAGAAGAAGAGAGAAAGCCACAGTTGTTGCTGCTTCTATCATCAACATCATTACCTGCTACCATTGTTAATTACCACCGTCGTTGCACGGAGGGACAACATTGCAGTCGTTCATCTTCGTGACCAGATCTTGAAGGAGATGGCCTCCGCTCATCAACTATTGCCGTCGCCGTGGCCGTGGCCGCAGCCGCAGCCGCAAGTGCCACTGCTCGCTGTGAAGACCACCAAAACGGATCCGTATCTCTGCTCTTTGCTTGTAAAGTCCGAATCTATTATCCCGCTAATTACTTACCGAGAATAGAGCTCCATAACCACTATAAGAAGATGATTCCAAATCCAAAATAAAAAAAAGAATCATCACAGTGCCGGTTTCTATCTCTCTCGGCAGTCCATCCCTGTGAAGCCATCTCTCCGGTGATTGTTCTCCGATCTCTCATCACCCTCTCCGATGGCATCGATGACTTCCGCTCCAAGACCTTCACCTGCCCCATTGATGCCGTAGTTCTCAGTAGCTTGATGGCATTCATGGTGTGTTGTCGTGCCCTTTTTTTTATTCCAACTCCGATTCCCGGTCCAGCATCGCCAATTGGAAGAGTAAACAGAGCTCTAGGTTTCAAAAAGAATCCTTGCTCAATGATATCAATGCCCGATTTCTCTGGAGTCAATGACGGATCCTGTCACGCTCTCCACCGACCAAACATATGACTGTTCATCCATCAAGAGTTGGCTCGACTCTGGTTGCCTCACTTGCCCGGTTACCGGCAAGAAGCTCACTAATGCATATATGATGGCACCCAACTCCACTCTCCGGAAACTGTGGTGGAGCAACTTTACCTAGAAAACAACATCAATGAACCAAATAATAATAAAGATATTCCTCCAAGACAATGAAGCCCGGTGGCTCTGCCGCCGCCATAGTGATGAGAATGACTGTTGCACACCTCGTCAACATGATCTGGACTTCTTCGAGTGAAGAAGTTAAAGCTAAAGCTGCATATGAAATCCGGCTGTTAACTAAATCCAATCTATTCAACTAAGATTGCTCCGTGCAATCCGGTGCAGTCCCTTGGCTACTGAAACTTTTTTCTTCATCCAATCCTTCAGCTTAAGAACACTCAGTCGCTGCACTTCTCAACATCTTTAAAGTGGAGCTTGTCTGCATTGCTATCTTCGAGAATGGTGGTCTGCTCACATTGCTCAGAGTATCAAGGTTGAAGCTCAACAGAATACTGTTGCTATCCTTTTCTACCTCTTCTCCATTGATGAGTACCTAAAAAATTATTGGAGAAGCACCGGAAGCCATTCCGGCATTGGTTGATCTTTTAAAACGTGGAACGTACAGAGAGAAAAAAGAATGTCGTTGTGACACTGTTTGTCCTTCTCATTTTTCCCAGAAACCTCCCAAAAGTCATTGCCACCACGTGCATTATAAAGAAGAATTTAAAAAAAGAGCCTTGTTTGAAGAAGGCCAGCCCAACATTGTCCAAGCAAAATAAATGAATAAGAAAATAAGTTATAATAAATTATAGTGGGTTCTTTTCATGTTGGCCCCATCTTAAACTATATATTTATCATATATAATCAGATGGATTTTTTTTTCGGGATCTGCGCATGTTTCTTTTCCAAATCCTGTTGGTGTGCCTTAAATCATCCACAATATATATATATATATATATATATATATATCCTGCACTTCATGACTAATACCCATACAATCGTTGGAGATGTTTTCACTATTTCTGGAATCATGCAATCAAAAAGAAGATTGAACTTGGCAGGTATAATGTAAAGGATCATCTGTTTCAGAATGAATACCCATGTTCTAATTTTTTGGGTCTCAAAGCCATGTGAAACTATTGCAATGCAAATGAGAATTTGAGAAAACATGTATGCATGCATACTGATGTGCATGATCCATTTTTTTAAAAAAAGAATTTTAAGAAAAAAAGGACGCACCACATGAAAATGAATAAATGATATAAAGAATGATAGTCATGCATGCACATATATACTCACGGGCCTCACTCCAAATATATATATATATTAAAATCATGGAAGTTGTAATGATACCTTATGGTGATTTAATGTGAAAAGCACCTGCTCTTCATTTGGTGTTGATGTGATTAAAATAAAAGAAAAGAGTTGAAAATAATGCCATGCATATATACTCATGGGCTATCATTCGGGAATGAATAAATGATGAGCATTGATCGTAGGTCGCATCAAGAAGGAATATACATGGGAAGAAATAATAATAATAACAATAAGAAAAATGGCAAGTGAACTGGATCTCGGATGGTCTGGCTGTGTGGGGCTTAAACTAAAAAAAAAATCTCTTATAAAAAATGAGGGAAAGAATGAGAAAAGCATGGAATACTATCCTTGCATACGTGCATGATTAAAAAAATATATGAGAGAAAGAATCAGAAGCATGCATACTCACGTGTTCGTTTTTTTCTCAAAATAATGAGAAGCATGTTACTATATACCCACGTGCATCAATAAATTTTTTTAAAGATGAATATGAGCATGGCATGCATGCATGGGCACTTAAGGCAAAGTCATGCTTTGAAAAGAGTGCTTCATAAAAAACCTGCACCCATATATAATCAAGAAATATATATAATCATGTATAAGAATGGCCCATGCACCATGCAACCCATGTCCCATTCTCAACATCAAGGATGTAGCTGGTGAATTCATCAAGGCAAACAAATGAAATTAATTGAAAACTGAGACCACCAAAACAAGGTTAAGGCATGGTTATGCACCCGATTCAAAACCTCATATTTCTTAGGGTTTGCTTTTATTATCAGTTGTCATATCTTGAGGCAGCGGTAATTAAAATAAATGAATAAATATACAAATCTCAAGGAAATAATGAGATAATTATCTTAAGACGATAACAAGACATGTAATGTGATGATAATTAGGCACAGACGGCGACATGAGATAATATGTATATCTATATATATAACAAAAAAAAAAATCAAAATCAAAACCAAAACAGCCGTCAAGATTCAAGATATGAAAAGAGTCAAGACTTAAAATCCATATAAATCGACAATTGAACACAACGGTCTCGAGACCTCAAAAGTCGAAGACCAAAAGAGTTTCATAAGTCAATGTTTAAAAAATCAATATAAATCGACAATTGAACTCAGTAGTCTCAAGACATCAAAAGTCAAAGGCTCAAGAGTTTCACAAGTCAAGACTGGAAAGAAGCTTCACAAGCATGAAAGTCGAAAGCAAGTTTATGGTTCATCAACATTGAGAATTCATGACTTGAAACCCAAATTAAAATGCAAATTCAGGGCGCTAAATGTCCAAGACACAAGTTCACAAAGTTTCTAAATCATGTCCGAAATTCAAATTCTCAAAATTTGACGAAGACTAAATGTCAACAAAGTCAAAGCATGTTTCACGGCAAAATAGTCAGAAGGAGATAAGATGCTACAATCATTGTTTACTTGGGCCCATAAGCCTAAGTGGCATCAAGATGATTCAAATTCCTTGTATTGACAATGAAATTTGTAAATTCATATTTATTAAAAATGAATGAAAATTTATTGTCGCAACTTATTTTTTTTCACACTTATTCCTTAATCGGAGGTTCCTAAGATTTCTAATCTAGGGTAATTAATAATAGAGGCTTGCCTCTATTAGAAATGAAAGAACCCACAAAAAATAAATATGATATTTGTGCTTCGATATATCGTCTGGTGTCTTTTTCATGATGCCAGATGCTTATTTTGTCGTGTCTTAAACGCCGCCACTATGAAAGACTGGCTCCCAATTCCCACGGTGGAGGAGTTGCTCGATGAGGTCTCTGGCGCCAGAATCTTTTCAAAATTGGATTTGCGAGCGGGGTACCACCAGGTTCGGATCCACCCGAATGACAATGAGAAAACAACATTCGGACCCTATGACAGCTACTATGAATTTTTGGTGATGTTGTTCGGCCTCACAAACGGCCCATCTACATTCTAAATCATTAATGAATTCAACTTTTAGTCAAGTATTGCGTAAATTCGTCCTCATATTTTTCGATGATATTCTAATCTACAATTCGGATTGAGACTCTCACCTTCTTCATCTTTGTGAGGTATTCACCAGATTACGAGCTCACCATTTATTTGCCAAGTCATCCAAGTGTGAATTTGGATGATAAAGCATTGGCTATTTGGGCCATATTATCTTTGAGTGCTGGCATGACCATTGATCCGAACAAAATTCAGGTGATCAAGGATTAGCCTATTCCGAATTATGTCAAAGCTCTAAGAGGATTTCTGGGCCTCTGTGGTTATTATAGGCGATTTGTCACCAAGTATTCCCAACTTGCATTTCCACTGACGGAACTATTAAGGAAGAATACATTCATGTGGATACTTTCAACCCCTCATGCCGTCTGGCAACTCCAGCAGGGCTTACCCAAACTCCGGTGCTGCAGTTGCCAGATTTGTCCCTTCCATTTGTTATCCAAACGGATGCATCTAGCTTCGCACCCAGTGCAGTTCTACTTCAAAAGGTACACTCGATCACTTTACTTCAGTAAGAAATTAACAACCAGGCTACATGCAGCATCCACATACGCTAGAGAAATATTCGCCATCACAGAGTCGATCCGGAAGTGGCGCCAATACTTATTGGGCCGCCGTTTCACCATCCAAACGGTTCACTAGAGCCTTCGTGCCTTGATACATCAAACCATTCAAACGCTAGAGCTTCGCAACGTTGGCTACATAAACTGGTGGGATTCAACTTCATCATCGAGTACAAACCTGGTGTATTCAATGGACTTGCAAATGCGCTGTCACAAGTAAATAGAGTCTCGTACCATACCATGTTCTCGGAGTTCTCAGCCACAACCAGTGATATGGGAAGTAATCCATCAAGCCTACAACAATCATCCTGATACCTTGAAGTTACTCATTGACGTCGCGAAGGATTTTGGCTCTCATCCAAATTTAACACTTTGTGACAGTTTGCTGTTGTTCCATGGTATGGTGTGGATTCCGCCAAACTCGGCCTTACAACCACTATTATTGGTGGAGTTCCATAATACCCCGACTGGAGGACACGCGAGGGTCTAGGGAACTCTGGCCTGCATCATGGGAATTTTTCATTGGCCAGATATTAAACACACTGTTCGCAACTTTGTCTCTAAGTGTACAGTGTGCCAGGCAGTCAAGCTAGTCAATCATACTCCTTAAGGACTCCTGCAGCCATTGCCGATTTTTGGGAAAATTTGGTACTCCATAGCAATGGATTTTATCACTAGCTTGCCACAGTCATGAGGAAAGACAATGCCATGGTAGTGGTCGATCGGTTGTCGAAACACAGCCACTTCTCGACTTTGGGGCAGAATTTTACTGCACCACAAGTAGCTAAATTAATGGTGCGAGATGTAATCAAACTCTATGGGTTACCTGTACAGATTATTTCTGATCAAGATCCGATCTTTATGAGCTATTTCTGGAGTGAATTATTCAAGCTTCGGGGTACTATGTTGGCCACGAGCAACGCATACCACCCTTAGACCGACGGTCAGACAGAGGTCTTGAACAGGTATTTGGAAGACTATCTCAAATGTTTTGTTGCCGACCATCCTCGCTAGTGGGTCAAATACTTGCCCTGGGCTGAATGGCACTATAACTCTGTATGGCACTCAGCTATCATGATGACACCATATGAGGCTGTATTTGGGCGAGCATCGCTATCGTTATAGGATTACTTGAGTGGTAACTCTACTGTGGTGGCCATGGATGATGTCTTAACTAAGCGCGCGGAATTTCTTTCTACTTTACATGAGAATTAGAAACATGCACAGGTGTGTATAGCCAATCAAGTGAACATAAAGCGAACGGATATCCAGTTTTAGCAAGAGGATTGGGTTTGGTTAAAGCTGCAACCATACTATCAAGTGACTCTGGCATGCCGAAACTCACATAAACTGGCTCGTCATTTTTATAGGCCGTTCCAAATCACTGAAAGGATAGGGGCAATGGCATATCATCTCCAATTACCCTCAACAACTAAGTTGCATGATGTGTTCCATGTGTCTAAATTGAAGAAATTTATGGGTGATCCGGTTGCTGATAATCGCATACTTCTCACTGAATTTCTAATTCAACATCCCTTGCAAGAGCCTGAAGCTATACTTAAAAGGTGGGAGATATTGCAACTGGGGAGAAATTTTAAAGAGGTGTTGGTTCAGTGGAAAGGGCAATCAGCTGATGATGCCACATGGTAGGATGAGGATGCTTTTTCAACAACATTTCCAGATTTCATCCTTGAGGGCAAGGATGTTTTCCAAGAGGGAGCAATTGTTGCAAGGACATTGGAGAAAAGGACCGGCTTGGAACATCAACAGGGCAGTTCTAATACCAGGTGAAGCTTCAGGATGAATCGGGGAAAGAATGACAACAAGTTTGAAGATTTCGTTACTGGCGCGATTACTTTAATTTCGTAATTAGTAGTTTAATGAATGAATGTAAATTTTCTATTATCAGTTTGTTACAAGGTTGTTACATTCACTCATAGTGTTCTGGCATGACACATGTTTGTTAAAATGCCAGAGATGCTATATAACTAAATGATTAATGAGAAGGATGGCATCTTTGGTCTTAATTCCTTTCTAATTCTCTACCTCCTTCTTCCTCTAACCTCCTCCTTCCTCTTCTTCTTCTTCTTCTTCTTCTTCCCTGAATTTCTCATGAAAATCCTTTGCCTAATACGAGTGGTTGTAACACTCTATCTTGGTTGATAATGCTATCTCCGATGTAAAAAGAATGGGTTAAGCAGATTTGAAATATTTTTCATGAGGGTAATGAATAAATGAGGGGACTTCCTGGCAAATATCGCTCGATTTTGTGGTATAGTTAGGTTATTTATGTCAAATCTTGCATAGAATCTAGTTCCATTATTATAGACAGAAATATTGGGAAGGCATATTCTAAGGATTTAAGCGGTCTATTTGTTTCTTATGTAATCGGGGAAAAAAATTATGAAGTTATGGTTAACCAAAAACTATTGGCTTGAATTGGATTAAATCATAATAAAATTATTTAATCAAACCAAAAAACTCATAGTCTAGCTGTATGGCTGAGGGTTTGTGAATTGAACGATTAATTTTCAGCCCTTACGCACATCCCTAATGTATATAACGTTTGACAATTTGCCGCTTTAGTAAAAAAAATTATTTAATCAACATTAAGAACAACTTATGCATAGATAGAATGTTTATGAACAACTCTTTTCCTTTGGGTTTAAGTCAAATATTTTAAAAGAGAGCAAAATAAATGGCATACTATAGAAACTTTTAATAAATATCTTTTAAACCATATATATATATATATATTTCTTTTCCCATAAAAGGACGACCAATGAATCTTAAACTAGAAACATTTTAACAAACAATCATAACAACATGGTTTTTTTAATTGAAAGTTGCTAGAAATGACAAAATAATTTAATTTTCATTATAAAAGTAATCTATTAATTTCAAAGGTAAATTCTTAGCTTAAATTCCTTTGGAGACAATAGGTGAAACCTAAGAAAAATGTGAGAAATCAATCATTTCTCCAAGGTCGAGGAGGAATATAATTCAGTAATAAAGTATCACATAGATGTATTATAAATCATCAAATTAGTATCTCATTATCCCTAAATGCACCAATGAACAGTGAATGACAGTAATCTGCAATACCGATATATTGATGGTTCTTTTGTTATCATATTCGAAAAGCTTATTATAAGGGTAGAATTTGTGGATAAATGGCTTTTTGTATAATTACATCCTTCAACTTTTAAAAGAGAATGGAAACCTAGTAGTCAAAACCGGGTTGGACCGGACCCGGGCACTAGGCCGGTCCAGTTCACATGGTTCCAACAACCAATTTTTTTTAAAAAAAACCTAAACCTAATATCTATTATCACTGAGTGTTGGCTTAACGGGTTTGATTGAGGAGACAGAAGGCGACGGGTGGACAAGGTCCAGAGGAAGATGACCGAAAATGAATGTCGCCGGCGGCATCAGCATAACGAAGAGGAGGAGAAGATGAAAAAGGAAGAGTCAAAGAGCATGAGGGCGAGGGAAGCGGGAGTGAGGCTTGAATAGGAGAGAAGAGATAGAAGAGTAGGAGGTGAACAAAGACGAAGAAGAATGGGGCTGAGATTTTTTGAAGGAGGTCGAGCTTGGAAGCCCGCAACAACAACATAACCACCACCGTCGCCGCTGCTACTCATGCCAACAATGGTGATCGATGATCCATAAAGCCAAGGAACTCTCTTCCTTCTTATGCTTAGCCGGAGGAGCAAATCATTTTCGTTTATTTAATTTTGTTATTTATTTTAACTACTACATTAATTTATTTTGTTATTTGTAAACACTAAAGCCTCGCAACGAATCAAGCGCTCCCTCAGCTTTCCTGAGCACAAGAGTTGTTGAACTTTCCGGAGACACTGGGCTTAACATTGATCGGGAGTAGTCCACTTCATCTTCGAACTGGGTTTGGCCTGTGACTCCAGACGGTTGTCTTCGCCGACCTAGTTACCCTTTCTTTTCTCAGTTTTGTTTTATTTTCGGTTGTCTGTTGTATCCCTTACCCACTGGTGAGGTTTTCAGTTTAGTCTTTCTTTCTGTACGATTTTCTTTTTTTTCTTTTTTAGTTGTACTGCTTATTTCTGCTTTTAAATAAAGCGTGGCTTATCCACTTTATTAAAAAATAAAAAATAAAAAAAATAGATACTAGCTGTGATTCTCTCATTTGCGATGATAATATAATATATGTTTGTTAATGTTAGCCATTGCAACTTAAAAACCATGTGAGTTTGATGATGAGAATGATTCGTGAGTAATTTGATTAAGTATGAATGAAAAATAGACAAAAAAAATTATACATTTCCTGTTATTACATACAAGCCAAAAGAAATAGCTATTTTATTATTTGCTATTTAATGTATTTTATTTTATATTTTTATTTATCAAATCCGGTTCGACCCGGTTCGACCGCGGTCGGATCTCTTAACCCTTGAACTTTGGCCTTCTCCAGTTCAAAGGTCCGGTCCGGTTTCAACTACCTAGATGAAAACTTACCCTTATTTTATTTACTTTTTTTAATTTAGTCATCGTTATGGTTTCGCAAATGTCAGGGATAAATCACAAATTTTGCTCATTGTTCTAAATATCATGTGTTTGTTTTTATTTATTTTTATTTTTTTAAAATTTCTTTATCTAGGCTCCCACTTCATAATTCTAAAAACAAATAATTAAATAAACTAGAATTTTGCTTATATATTTATACTTAAAAAAACCAGTAATCTGAAAAAAATATATTTATGTATATACACATGTAAAAATTCACATGAATTTTATAATTCTTTTTAAGAATATTGTACACACTACTAATTTTGGACATATGTTAAGTAGGGAGAGAAATGAAATATCAACCACTCTTATGCAATGGTTTTATTAATGTTTTAGATTAAAAAAATACATAAATACAGGGAATAGATTTTTTTAATTTTAAAAGAATTTTACACACATATATTGATCTATGATTTTATATATATACCCACTTTTTAAAATTATTTACAAATCCATTCAAATATTTATATACAAATCATACATGATTAATCATTAAAAATCTTATATTTTGCTGTAATGCTCATTTGTTTAATATACTTTTTTTATATCGCAAATCTTGCTTATTTTAATTCTATGGTCCATGCAAAATTTTAATTTCTGCACTAATATTAAAAAATTATAAAATTCAGGATTGAACTCGTGCAAGTACTTGAACCAGCCTATTAAAAGAAAGGTTTAAAAAAAGAAAAAAACATTGAAAAGGACTTTAAACCTACATCCACATCCACATGAGCCAAATAAATATTAATATATCATTTGTTAAGATGGAAGAGCCCACACACTACTCAATTTATTTTTCCAAGGGGGACTATGTACAAACATCCATTATATTTTTATATTTGGATTACTTGTGAGAATATTTTAAAGTAGGTTGATGAAGTTTAATGTCATCACCATAGTGTTTGTTCCCCAAGATGTTGTAGTATTTTGCATTTTTGGCAATCATTGGTCAACATCTGTGCTTCTCAAGACCCAAATCCTCTAACCAAAATTATTGCATGAGTTTAATCTATTTTAAGAAATTACTTGGATTTGGAAACATTTCAATTTCAGGTAGAAAATATGAGGAGAAGAATTACAGTACTTTTCAAACAAGTAGTTTGGACACAATTTATTATTGAATTTTTAATTTTACCAATTGACCATTAACCTCTAACTTTTTACTTGTCACTCCTTAAAAATAGTGAAATTTCTTGCTCCTCCTCGCTTTTTACAATATCCAAAAATCACTTATTTTAATTTTATTTTAGGTGTTAGATATAAATATACAAAATATGAATTTTTTTATTTTTTAACAATGATACAAGAATTGTCATGATGTATGCATAGAGACCGGAAATTGAGCGTCCAACCTATGAGAATCATCACCACCACGGTATTTAATTTGAGATCTTTTTTAACGTCTCATATCAAGCTTCTTGTAGTGAAACTATGCAGCCGATAAACTCTTTAGCAGATTATGCTTTCTTTTTAACCAAAAATCAATTGTATACCTATTTATGATTTACAAAATAAATCATGAATTCTTCATTAAAAGAAACATTTATGTAATATCTAATCAATGAGGTTTTTAATAAAATAATATAAAAAAAATTTTTGCATATAATTTACTCCCAGTTAAAACACCAAAATTTACTCCAAAAATGGGGGAGTAAAATAAAATTAAAATGGTGTTATAAAATATTTCTCACAAGTCACAAGTGAAGAGGTTAGAGGTGACAAGTACTTTCATTATTTTGCAAGTTGCAAGGCATAGCAAATAAATTGCTCTTTTAAAATTTACCAATTCACTAACAACAATCATGAAATATCTTCAAACAAGATTTATTTGAATTTTGGAAATGTGCAATAAACAGAGCAATCCATTTAATGGGAAAATTAAATTAATTGGTTAAAAATAATAATTTATCCTAATACCTTAATAGACAATAGGATAAAAAAAATGCATGCAAAGATTATCTTTATATATATATATAGCTTTTTAGAGTGATATGGAGCTTTTCATTGAACACAAACATTTCACTATATACACATATATAGACAAGGAATTTAAACACATGAACAACATACTGAGAAAGAGCTATGAACAATAATAAGGTGGATGAGAAGAGTAGCATTGTTTGGTGATTGATGAAATGGATAGTACAACTTGGAGAACTAACTGAGGTCGATGTCAACCCGCTCTGGGTCACCTCTTTCACTCTGCTGGGCAAGGAGTTCAATGCCGAGCTGCCCCTTGTCACCAGCCCCGAATGCATAGAGGTTGCCGGAATCTGTCAGAGCGAATGTGTGCGCGTTCCAGTATATTGAGTTGGTGAGGCTGATCTGCACCACCTTCTCTTTGATTTGCTTCAGTGAAGTAACTAATTGTGGGCTGAGCACATTCCCATGCCGATTTGCCTACAGGATTCAGAAAGATATGTCAATGCATGCATAGATGATATTGTTTTTTCTAAAGTGAATTTGCCTCGTTTTTGAACCAGGCAAATCCCTGATTTTTTTTTACTGTTTACACAGTGAAAACCATATTATACAAGGGTTAGGGCTTTTGGGATGTGTTTTTGTGTGTGTGTATATATATATATGCATGTATACAGTATTGTACAGTGCAGCACAGCTCACAAAACCAGGGATGTGACTTTCTTTTTCGTTAGATTTATTAGGGTGTTATATATTATATTAGGTTAGTCTTTGTATTAGATTGTTACATTATATAGTTGTATTCAAACTTCACGAACAAGATAATTGACGAAGTTATCATAGTCCACATGCATAGAGAAACAAGATAAACTTATTGGCAACTGGTTTTGTTTTGAGACATAGGCAGTTTTGATCTTAATCTATTACTCATCTCTATTGAGAAGGCATAAGGTCAGCATGGATAGTTTGAATTTGTATAGGAATGGCATATTAATTGCTTGAATTAACCTAAACAAACAAGAAATACCTGAATAGCAGTACATACCTGTCCATCTATGGCAGTGGCATGACCCAAACTAGAAGATTCACCGCACCCAAATGAATAGACACCTCCATCCTGTGAGACCACAAAGGTTGTGTAATCGCCGGTGGCAACATGGACTGCCTTTATCTTGTTTAAAGATTCCACTACTTTGGGGGCAGACTCACACTCTTCATTCCCGTGGCCCAAGCAGCCATAACGACCCCATCCCCAGGTACACACCCTCCCATCTCGTCCCACAACAGCTGCATGCCAAGCTCCTGCTGCAACCACCACAGGCTGCAAGTTCAAAGCCTGAAACCGCTCGATGAGCCTTGGATACCTTTCATCTGTCCTAGAACCGTGTCCGAGCTTTCCCCCAAGCCCACAGCCAACAGAATACACTGACCTACATTGCAGTTGCAAGCCCAAGGGGCAGTTAGATCAGATTCTGACGAACAAGACATCAACGTGAATGATGTTTCACTTAATAACAATGTCTGATATGGCATACAGAAAAACTGCAACAATTTCCAACATGAAATCTTCCGATCATAGCTTAAATAAACACAAAAAGGAAACAATTTCAAAAGCCGAAAAGCAATGATAAAATATGAAACTAAGGAGGAATTCAGGACATGTGGAAAACTGTAATTTTGGTTATAACTTACATGCCACTCGGTTGGCATGTCAATGCAAGCAAATAGCAGTAGCCAGCAGCAATCTGTACCACTGGAATGTGCTCGAGAGGGCCCATGAGTTGATGAGGCTCCAAGTCATTTGAATCAGTTTGATGGCCAAGTGTTGCATCACTTCCCCAAGAGAAAGTATACACCCTGCCCTCTCTAGACAGAACCGCGGTAAAAAAATTTCCGATTGCTGCTTGAACAACAAATATGTCTTTTAATGATTCTACGGGCTGTGGTGTTGTCACAAGCTTAGATCCTTGCATTCCATATTCAGCTTCTCCAAAGGAATCTTTTCCGAACGCATAAACCCGGCCGGCATCACTGATCAGCATTGTCCTTCCAGCTCCAGCTGCTGCTTGAATGATCCTGATGCCTTGCAGTGATCTGCAATGCACCAAATTTATTGTGTTCTTGGTCTTCTTTCATCTGCATTGAGTGTATGAAGCAACTGGAAATTTTAAAAGGCACCTGATGAGACGCGGCCTCCATTCCTCTTCCAGGGTGCCATGGCCAAGCTGGCCAGAGTTATTGGAACCAAAAGTATATACCGCCCCTTTGGACGTCACAGCAATGCTGTGTCCAGGGCCAGCAATCGCCTGAGACTTCTCTCGGCGGCAACAAACTTCACCTGCCAGCAAATACCTTAGAACAAGTTTCCAAGAACCCCCACACCTTTGTTTTAAAACATCTCTTTCCTCAAGTGACAAGGGTTTGAAGATGGCTCTCTTTTGGCACATGTCCAATGCTGCAAGCTCTGCTATGGATAGTTCAAAGTCAGGTGCAAAGTTGGCAGGCTGCTTGAAAAAAGAGCACGTAGCCTGACAACAAGATCAATATTAATTAGTAGTTTTATCAATCTAAACACCAACAAAACTAACAAATGGTTGGTCACTTGCCTCTAAATGGGCTAGATCCTCAGGTTCCAAATCACAAGCAGTAAGGACATGGAGAACAATGGAAGGGTTTGCAGCCAAGGGGAATTCACCAGGAGTCAAATTGCCAAAGCAATGGCGTTGCAAGCGTTGGAACGTTTGCTGCAACGGGGTGATGAGGGAAAGGGGCTGGTCTATGATGTTATGGTATTGAATGGGAGGAGTGGCTCCACTAGTAGTGGCATCCATTGGGCACTG
Organism: Dioscorea cayenensis subsp. rotundata; assembly: GCF_009730915.1. Lineage (NCBI taxonomy): Eukaryota > Viridiplantae > Streptophyta > Magnoliopsida > Dioscoreales > Dioscoreaceae > Dioscorea > Dioscorea cayenensis. The sequence goes on along the minus strand of NC_052480.1, from coordinate 6,262,223 downwards.
CTTGCGTTTGCAGTGCCCCGGGGCGTACAATGAAAAGAGTTTGTGATACTGACAAGAACCACATTGTCAAGACTTAAAACACCACTCTGGAAATAATGCAAAACTGCCTACAAAGGCATTGCAAACTCACAAGTATTCGTTAGAAGTGTTCTTCTGTGAAGTAGTTTTGACAACGTACTAGTCAAGTCAGCTGATATTGATCATAAAACCTATATTCATTGCATTTTGCATTGCTGAAAGTAATCACATAATGCTTATAATCACATAACACATTTGTAAGAGAAAAACATATAAGTTAACAGAAGAAGAATTAGCATCCAAGCAGATCATATGGTGAAAAATAAAAAGAAGAAGCAAAACTTTCATATAAGAATAAATCATATAAGACTATAGCAACCAAAGTGTGAGCTTGAGGCAATCTCTAAGATGACAAACTTGGAAGCAAGCCAATTGGAATATAAAAAAGGGAAGGTGAACCAAAGAAGGGAGAGATTGGAAACCAAAGATCCACAACCCAATGAGAAAAAACCATTAAGAAAAGAAAGCATATTCCAGGATGAGAGAAAAACACATCCAAGAAAAGGAATTCCACTCGCAAAAGTTTGCTTTTCTGAAAATAAAAAATCGAAATCCGATCATCAAGTATCACATTTCAACAGACAAAAAATAAAAATTAATAATAAAAAAAGTATGATTTTTGGATTTCCAATTTGACAAACAAGCTAAGAAGTTACAGTCGTCACGTTTCCAACAGAGATTGTTGAAAAAGCAACCATTTTCCAGATCAGATCTCTACAACCGAGTGAAGAGCTTCTTAAAACGAATCAAAAACACCAATTTGAACAAAAACACAGAAAATTTCAGAGAAAGCAGCGTAAAAACAGAAATCAGAGAACCCTAATCCATAATCAGGAAACAAAAACACAAGAATTCAACAAAAGGCCCAATCTATCATCCGAAACGAAACAGATCATGGCAAAAAACCAGAAGCGGAGGTCAAACAAGAATAGAACTCCACCAAATCGAGCGATCCCAGCTGCATCTGCGAACTCCTACTCCACCACTGCCAGAACTCCCCTTATCCACACATTTGTTCCCCGTTTTCTCCGATCAAATACTCAAAAAATAAGAAAAAAAAAACAAGATTTTGAGGACGGTTTCAAGGAAAGTAGGAGAATGGAATCAAATCTATAGAAAAATCGGAAGAAATTGGGGAGGAGAAATCGAAGGGGAAGGAGATGAAGAAAGATGAAAACTTGGGTTTTTTTTTCTCCTTTTGCGGGTTCGGTGTGTTTATATATATGTGAAAGGGATGAGGTGGAAGCAAGGCGAACGGAGCGCGAGTCGGGAGTGACACGTCAGCAAGAGAGGGGTGTTTTCGTAAAAAGGGGTTACACTTGCCGTGCGGTTAGACGGAAATTGAGGGGAGCTTGATGCATTCCCTTGTTTTCTATTTTTGGATTTATTTTATTTTTTAAATCATCATGATGAATTGAAGGGATGGTTTTATTAATAATTTTGTGGTTTATTTCTTATTTTTGAAATATTTGGTTAAAACAAAACAGTTGTATGTTCCACCATTGATCTCGAGGTATAGTAAAACCTCAAGTTTTTATGATCTCACATTACCAATCTTGAGCCATCGATTACCTATCTCGAGGTAACTAATTTTATATGTTATGGGCCCATCACCTTGAAGTCAACATTTCAATTTTTTTTTTTTCTCTTTTTAAACCCGTGAGACTTCTCTCTGACTTGTTTCTTAACCTAATTGAACTCTCATTTCTTAACTTCACCATTGACCTCACCATTAGCCATGTCGAGCCCTACCATCGCCTTAGGTTTGGAGTTTGAAAAGGAGATCCAGCAACCCATAAATTCCTCTACTTTGGGCTATCCTCTTTGAGCAAGATAGTTGAGGGCGTGAAGCTCTTCACTTACATATCTTGAAAACCAAGAGAAACTTGAAGTGGATGTTGTGCTACACTTCTTTTAAGCAAATAAGTCTTTTGTAAGAGTTCTTCTTGCTTCCTTCAAATCTAGGTTGATAGATTGTGGTGTGGTGTTTTAGTTTGAAGTTTTAGTTCAATATGTTAATTCTTCTTCTTTGTTCATAGTTGTGAGATGTTATGTATTACTGATACAGATCTTCCAAAATTTTTGCAATCTATAACCCAAATTACACAACAAAGTGATTTAGAACCAAAAGATTTCTTGTAGTATGCAATGCAATCTTTCAAGCGCACCAAATTTCACTAGAAATTAAGATAGCATTACTAGATAATCAAACTAACAGTAGAAGAAAATATTAAAGGATCCAGGATCCTGGAGATCAACTCAATTACACGCTGAATAAATAGGAGGAAAGCAAGATTAAAGGATGAGAAATTCCCTATTTTTCGGAATAAGAATTTTACCCAAAATGAAAGCCTTTTACATCATCTTGCTTCTCTCTACACTTGCCACGTAGCCCTCCACTTTAGCATTTAGCTAATTACTTAAGTACCCTTACTTACTTAACAACCCTTGATACTTGTTAAGAGGTTTTGTAGATTTTCTAATCATTTAGGTTGTAACAGTCCCTCCCCCTTAACTATATCCTTGTCCTCAAGGATTCAATGACTAGATATGTAGGAACTTCTTCTGAATTTCATAATGAAATTCCCAAGTTGCTTCCTCTTTTGATTTGTTTGACCACTACACTAGCACCTTGACATCTGCCTTGTTGTTTCTCTTGACCAATTGCCAATCAAGAATTGCAGTTGACTCCTAATGGTTGTTTCTGTAGACAAAGTAAATTGAGGAAGAATTGCAGACACTGACTGATTCCCCATCTTCTTCTTCAATTGAGAAACATGGAATGTGTTATGTATCTTGGCTTCAATGGGCAATTTAATCTGATAATCCACTTTCCTCATATGCTCTTCTACTTCGAAAGGACCAAAATATTTTGCAACCAACTTGTGATTATCTCTAGCCACAACAGAATGCTTCCTATAGGCTTTCAATTTGATAAAAACTCAATCACCTACTTGGAATTCGCGATCCATCCTCTTTTTATCTACCATTTATTTCATTCTATTCAGAGCTTCATATAAGTTCTCTTTAAGACTCTTTAGGATTGTCTCTCGAGCCGACAAACTTCTATCCATGACTTTAAATTTTGAGCTTCTAGCCATATACAGTAATGCATAGGAGATCCTTTCTCGTACATCACTTCATAGGGGCTAGCTTTAATTGATGAGTGAAAACATGTATTATACCACTACTCTACAAGAAGCAACCATTTCACCCACTCCTTAGGTCTTTCTCCAGTCATACATTTGAAATACTATTCTAGACATCGGTTCACAACCTCAGTTTGCCTATCACTTTGAGGATGATATACTGATGAATAGTGTAATTAAAATCCCAAAAGTTGGAATAGCTCTCTTCAGAATTTGCTTACAAATAATGTATCTCCATTACTAACTATAGAATTTGGCAAACCATGTAATTTGTACACATTGTCCAGGAACAATTGAGCCACCATCAATGCAGTGTAGGGGTGTGCAATAGCATGAAAGTGCTTATTCTTACTCAGCCTATCAACAATCACCATAATTGTACTCTTTCCTCATGAAATTGGCAATCCCTCTATGAAATCCATATTGATTTCTTCTTAAACTCTTTTCGAAATGGACAATGACTTGAGTAAACCCAACGGCAATGTATTTTCACCTTTGTTTTGTTGACAGACATCATACTCTTGTACAAACCTATATACATATGACTGTAAACCCTTCCAATGAAAGAAATTGCTAATCCTTTCCCTTGTTGCCTTCATTCCTGAGTGACCCCCTATAGTGCTGGAATGAAACTCCTTCAACAGTAGTTGTTTTAATTCTTTGTTATTTCCCACCACAATTCTACCTCTCCTTTTGAGTTGATTTTGGTTCTATTCATAATGCGGCTTACAATTGGGATCATTCGTTGCTCAATTAGTTTGCTCAGTTCTAAATCTTTTTCCCAACTCCTTTTTATTTGATTCCAGATTTCATAATTCACCACTAAAATTGTCATTAAATTGAATTCTCTCGACAAGTCATCCGTAATAATATTTTCATACCTCTTCTTATATATGATTTCAAAATCATACCCCATTAGTTTACCCACCTACTTTTGCTGGTTTGGAGTGTTTATCCTTTGTTGCATTATGTACTTCAAACTTTGATGATCTGTCTTGATTTTGAAGTGCTTGCCTAATATATATGGTCTCTATTTTTGCACAGCCATTACCACTGCAAGCATCTCTTTTTCATATATGGATAGCAACAAGTTCTGACCAGATAAAGCTTTGTTCATAAATGCTATAGGCTTTCCTGCTTGTAGTAGCACTTCTCCTACTCCATAATCACTAGCATCTGTCTCTATCACAAACTCCTCACTGAAATTCGGTAAAGCCAATAAAGGTGCACTGATCATCGCCAACTTCAGTCTATTGAATACTACTTCACTATCATCATTCCATCCGAAACTATTTTTCTTCAATAAGTTGGTCAGTGGCTTTGATAGTTCTCAATAACCCCAAATAAATCCTCAATAATAACCCAATAGTCCTAGGAATCCTCTTAATTCCTTTATAAATTTGGGTGTTGGCCATGCTTTAATTGACTCAACCTTTTGGGCGTCCATCTTTGCCCCCTCTTTACTAACCATGTGACCCAAATATTCAATCTTCTTCATAGCAAGGAACACTTGCTTCTCTTGGCATACAACTGATGCTCCTGCAGAATCGGAAACACTGCTTTTAGATGGTTTAAATGTGTCTCCCATTACTTGTTGTACACTAGGATCTCATAAAAAAAGAAAAAAACCAAACACAAACTCCCAGAGATGCACTCTAAAAACATCATTAGTGAGATTTTGAAAAGTAGACGGTGCATTAGTCAAGACAAAAGGTATGACTAGAAATTCATAATGACCGTCAAGGGTTCTGAATACAGTCTTACATATATCTTCTTCCTTCATTCTAATTTGGTGATATCCTAATTTTAAAACCAATTTTGAGAAGAATTCAGCACCCTAAAACTCATCCAGCAACTCTTCTATCAATGGAATAGGGAATTTGTCCTTAATTGTACTTTCATTCACCGCTAGATAATCCATAGACAATCTCCAAATACTGTCTTTTTTTTACCAACACAACCAGTGATGAAAAAGGCGATTACTTGGCCTGATAACCCCCTCGCTAAACATTTCTGCAACTAAGCCTTCCATAACACTTTTTTGGAATGTAGGATATCTGTAAGGTCTTACATTAATCGGATTAGTTCCCTTCCTTAATATGATTTTGTGATCGTGGCTTCTAGTTGGTGGTAAATCTGAAATCTCCATGAAAATGTCTCCATATTTCAATAATAATTGCTTTAGTTGCACATTCTGTTATGTGTCTTGCCTTTGAATTTCAACAGTACTGCATCCTTCATTGCTTTGCACTGCCTGCAGAGACATAATCGAATTGAATATAATTGTGGGGGTAATTGCAATATCTTGGCCAATCCCTTCCCTTGCATTATATGTATTCTAGGCATAGGTGATCCCCTGAGCACTATTTTCTTATGATTTATGCCAAATTCTTTCCTTAACTACTGAAAAATCCCACAGAATTAGGCCCCATTGGACTAGCCACTGAATTCCTAGTGCTATTTGTCATCCATCCAATGGCAATACTAGTAAATATGTTTTCAACTCTTGACCTTGCATCTTCCATCTCAATCTAGCACACATCTGGTCACTCCTTATTGTGTTTCCATCTGCAACAACAACCATCAATGGGGGACAACTGCTCACTTAACAACATAATTTTTTCATTGTGAATTCATCTATGAAGTCGTGAGTACTTCCTGAATCTATCAAAATGTGAACCTTCTGCCAATTCATTGCCCCACAAACTCGCATAGTTCTATAATCAATCAAAGATGGTATCCCAGCCAAAGCATTTAAAGAAATAGTATGTGACAAGGACTCTTCTTCCGCTTGCTCTGCTTCTTCCCCTTGTTATCTTCAATATCTTCTGCTGCCAATACATCTTTTGAATACACCTCCAGTTTATACATTTGTTTACCCTTGTATTGGTGGCCTGAAAAATACTTTTCGTCACATACAAAACACAACCCCTTCCTTCTTTTATCTTCAAGCTCCTTATCAGTTAGTTGTTTATAAGGTCTCATTGCATTACCTTTATAGCCCAGTATATCAGTTTTGTCGCCATTCCTTTTGCTAGCCTCCTTCACCACTGAGGGCGTAAGTAGAAGAGGAGCTGAGTTAGTACTCCTGAATAAATCTGTCGCGCCTATGGGCATTTTCCAACGCACCTTATTTAAGCTTTGCTAGACCAATCACTTGTTGTTTTGATTTGGGTACAAACATTCGAACAATGTGTCGAATTTCCTCTTTCAGGTCTGCTAAGAAACAACTCACCATGTACTCCTCAGACAAGGAAACTCTATTGATTAATCCATCAAACTTGTTTAAAAATTCTGCATCAACCCCAACTGTTTCAAATTCATAAGTTGTTCCATGAAATTATCATGTACTTCACTCCCGAACCTGGTGGTCATAGCAGCCACATACTCCCCCCATTCAACAACTACTCCCGACACCCTACCTTTGATGAAACCTTGGTGCCATTACAGAGCTAGACTTTCCATATGGATAGTAGCTATTTTGACCTTCATTCCCTCTGGGGTCTCATCAATATCAAAGAATTGCTTACATCTAAACAACCATCCTTGCAACCCCTGCCATTCAACTTTGGAAATAGCTAATCTAGGTTGGATTTCCTCGGATTGTCATTCCACCTGATCTTCGAGTAAGCTCTTCAAATTTTCCTCAAGATTTTTAAGTTCTTGATTTTGGTCTCCATGGCTAGATCAGTTCACACTCCACAGATCCGTGATCAATAAGTCTCTGATACCAATTGATACAGATGTTCCAAATTTTTGTAATATGTAACACAAATTACACAACAAAGTGATCCGAACCAAAAGATTTCCTGTAGCCTGCCAATGCAATCTCATAACTGCACCAAACTTTACTAGAAATTAAGATAACATTACTAGATAATCAAACTAACAACAGAGGAGAAGATCAAAGGATCTAGGATCCTAGAGATCAACTCAATTACATGCTAAATAGATGGGAAGAAATCAAGATTAAAGGATGAGAAATTCTCTGTTTTTCATAATGATAATCCTACCCCTAAACAAAAGCTTTTTACATCAGATTCCTTCTCTCTACGCCTTTTATGTAGCCCTATACTTCAGCATTTAGCTAATTACTTAAGTACCCTTACTTAACAACCCTTGATACCTGCTAAGGGGTTTTATAGACTTTCTAATCATTTGAACTGTAACAATTACTTGATAGCATGCGTTTATTTGCTTAAGTTATTTGATTGTTTATTTTTAAGGATGCACACAAAGTCTTTGTTAAAATGTTAATGTTCTTGAAACTTGTTCAATGCCTATTGTATGGCTAAGTGATCTTGTGGTTGGATGTATGGTTGAAGCTTATCATTTGTGCTTATACTTAGTGATTGTTACCTTGACTTGTGTTAATTCTAAATATTTGGAGTAGTTGGTGTACTACAAGGTTCTAATGTTAAAATCCATTCTTATAAATTGATTCTTATGCGTAAGTCTTGATTTCTTGATAGTTACATTTTGTTGTTGCTTTTTATGATTAGGTTATTAAGTGTTGTTTTGTTTAGTTGTGCATTTTAGCCTTATTTTTGGCTCGGTAGGTTAAACCTTTCATGGCCCTTTGTTGGAACTCGAGATATTTTTATTATCTTTTCTATAAACTCCATTGATGGTTGTGTTTAGTAGTTGCGTTCACTCTCTTGTTTTACCTATTGAAAGCTTAAGTAAATCATTAGAAGTCTCACATCTTCGTACATGATGCTCTTTACGGATTACCACCACTTGGATTGGTTTTCATTGTTAGTTGGTAGAAAGTTTCTAAGCAATTAGAGTTACTTTTATGTTTTTAGGACTATTAAAGAAAGATTAGTCTTATCTTCAAGTGTGAGTCAGAGTTTGAAGACCTCCATGTAAGTAATCCACATATAAATTATAAATTATTTTCATTATTAATATATATATATATATCCATTCTTTTTTATCTTGAAACAGTTGGCTAAGTTTCTATATAAATGTGAGATCATGCAATTCTTTGATTATATAGTACGTTATAGTGTCTTTGCTTACATGAGAATTTTGGAAGAGTTTGACATTATAAATTCTCTTATATTATGCTACGTTGGTTTGATAACTTAGCAATATTTTCTATTGGCAATTATTGACAATCTACTTCTTTAAAAATATTGCTTTTGACACATATGGTAAAATTTATTTCGTTATAAACATTCTTAGTCTCCAAATAAGCTATGTATTAGCCTTGTTAATGGCGGTCAACATTAACCATGTCAACATGAATTTTGTGAATTGAAACTATAGTTTCAAACCGGACAGTCAGTGAAACAATAATGGTCTCTGTCTCGGGCCATTAAGGTAAAATAAATGGATTTTGATAATTTTAATGCAGGTGTCACCAAGGTAAAACAATTGGCCTTAGTAAATTTGGGAGACGTATAATCTTGGAATTATGTTATGGAAATATGTTATGTTTGGAATCCATGTCTTCTATTAAACTTTTTGATATAAAGACTTATATTTAATAATTATCTTACCTTGATTTTTTATTCTTAAGAAATCTGTATGTTTTGAAAAAAAAAAAATACTATAAAGAAGCTATGTTTCTGTAAAGAATTATGAATGTGAAACCTATATTTTGATAATTATTATTGCTTGCTAGCATTCGGTACCTATGATTTATGTTCTACTTTTTATATACATATTTATAAATTTTGTTACAATTAATATTGGAATTTGAGCTTTGAACTCTTATGATCCTCAAATATTTTAGTAAATTACTTGCTAGTAGAGATGTCAACGTAGCGGCGATTCATTGGGGGATACATTCCTCGGCTGTGGCCGAGGCCTTAAAAATATACTTCCATCCCCAAACTCAGCCCCGAATCTGAATACGGGGAATTTTTTCCTCCGTCAACGGGGTTTTTCAGGTTCGGGGATTCCCTAGCCCCGATTAATAAATTAAAATATTATTATTTCAAATAAAATTTATAAAATATTTACTAAAAATACCATAAAAATTTTTAATAATTGAGAAACTCATTTACAAATTACGACCTAATACAAAATACTAACATGCACAATCACCAATAAATTATTTATAAAATTTAAAAAAATTTAAAAAATGTAATATAGTTAATATAATTTTAGGATTTAATTTAATTCTTATACTAATGTTAATTTAATTATTAATAATTTTCTAATTAAACAAATAAATATATGGGTATTTTTCAATTTTTATCTAGATATTTATAATATAAAATATTTTATATATAATTTATATTAAATATTTAATATTTCTTGGTTGGGGCCGGAAGGGGAGGATATTCCCCGGCCCGGCCCCGACCCCGACATGGAATTTCCGGCCTCGGCCCCAACTCCTGAAAAAATTCCCCAACCCCGACCTAGATGAAATGGGGAATCGGGTTCCCCATCAAGGCCGGACCCATTGACATCCCTATTTATGGGAGTGTTAAGCTCATAAAATTGTTTTTAATTTCTTACAAATCAGGATTATGTTCTAACGGTAGCTTAACCGATCATCGAGTATTTTTCCGCCCATTATAGCTGAGTGGTTATTTCTGTTTTGGTATAGTCCTTGAACAATGCATTTGAAACTTGTTATAATGTTTATTTGTAATTTGTGGCTATGTTAGATAATTTTTCGCTGTGAGTCGGGTTTTTAGGACTTGCGTATCTGTAATGTTTTCGCCCTACGGGTGTACAACTGTTTGTCAACTGCTAGACCAATTTCAAAGTGTAACACATGCCTGGCCAATCATTAAAGATAGATCATCCACCAACTAATTGTTTCATTAGTGCTATAGTGACTAACTTAACTTTTGATGAGGTAACCCAACTTTAATGGATCCTCTTAGCTGGTCTCTCTATGATGTGCTTTGTTTATTTATGTTCCTTGTGACTTTTTTGCTTTATTTATTTATATAATTTTTTTAATAAAATTATAATTTATCTATTTTTATAAAATAATAATAATAATAATAATAATAATAATAATATACTTTAACTTTTTTTTAACTTCAAATTTCACTCCACTATAAAATATAAAATTTTATGAAATAGTACAGGCATCCAACAAAATCAGGGGAAATTTAGTACACCATATTACTATTCCATCACTCCCGAACCCACTTTCATGGACCCGGGACGTCGACAAACCACTGTACACCTACAAAGCCGAAAACTAAGTAAAACATACAAGGCCCTCAAAACTCGATCCAAAACAAAAACAAAAATCAAACTCAATGGATTGCAAAAATACAAACTTATTCAAATAAAACATAGGCCCACAATAAAAAGGACTTATTACATGCTAATACTCGACGATTGCTTAACGATTCCCACTAAGCTATCCGCCATTCAACTCTACTCTTGATTTGAAAAGATATTAAATAACAAATTATGAGCTTGACAGTAAGCACCCACTAAAAATTATAGGGATCATTTACAAAAATCATAAATTATCAAAATCAAAATCAGAAATCAAATTTATTTCAAATAAACACAGATGTCAAAACTAAGCATATAAGTCCCCCAAACAACTATTGCTAAAACAAAATAACAGAACTCATATATTTACCCTCGGTGATCCGAGCCAGAATATCAGAGCTCATAAGTTTACCCTCAGTGACCCGAGCCAGATTTATCAGAGGCTGTTATTCTTCACCGACGGAAAGCGGTGGGAAACCATAGTGTCTATATCAGAGTACATGTCAACACGGTCAGTGTTTAACCCTCGGTGATAGGGTTATTGCAAAGTTAGTTTGAGGACTACGAGTGCTGTGTCAAAATATTTTATGTTCACAAAACAATAAATTATCAGAATTCATATTGGGCAAAATGCAAGTTATTTGCAGTTAGGGCTGTAAACGAGCTGAGCCGAGCCGAGCTTTGCCTTGTTCAAGCTTGGCTCATTACTATTTAATCGAGCTTGAACTCAAGCCGAGCTTTCTTCGAGCTTCATTTTTTATGTTCAAGCTTGGCTTGTTACTATTTTAACCGAGCTCGAGCTCTAATCGAGCTTCTTTCGAGCTTCATGCTCGAGCTCAACTTGTTAAGAAAATTTGAAGCTTAGACTTAGCTAGCTAACTTGATTAAGGCTTGACTATTTTTTTTATATTTTATTTTTTTATTTAGTAAACTTATTTAATGAATCATTATCAAGTGTGACTCAACTCGATTTGAGTTTGATTATATTAATGATTGTTACAAATAAAATTGTAAATGATACTATAAACGAGCTTTTAATTATACAATAAGCGAGTTCTTCACAAGATTTAATGAGCCGAGTTTGGTGGTGTTCAAGCTTGGCTCGTTTATCTTATGAGCTCATTTAACTTAATGAACTAGTTGACCTGAGCTTTTAATGAGCTTAGCCTTCGAATAGTAGTTTATCTTATAGCCCTATATGTGTAACTCAAATTGACAACAATGACATAGTCACATATACACCTTAATATACATATATTTAATGTAATATATATATATATAAACGAGCTCACAATCGAGCTTATAAACGAGCTTGTTCATGAGCTTGGTCACGAGCTGTGTTCGCGAGCCAAAACGAGCCGAGCTTTTGGCTGCTCAAGCTTGGCTCGTTTATTAATCGAGCTTGAAAATGATGTTCAAGCTTGGCTCGTTAACAATATGAGCTAAACACAAATGAGCCTTTATCGAGCCGAACACCGAGCTACTCACGAACGGCTCGGCTCAAATACACCCCTATTTGCAGTCTCGTGATCCCATTTTTTTTATCATATCAAAATAAACCAGTTATTTTAATCCAAACATGAAATAATTAAAAAATATTAATAATAATTAATCAGAAATAAACTAAAAGATATCTGAAATTCAAAATTGAAATAGTAAATTTTTAGATAAGCTGTCTAAACTTTAGAACTTAAATAATCTGAATTTAAATAGATATTCAAACCTTTCAGATAATTCTAATCCAAAATAAAATGTCACTAACTCGAAATTCCAAATAATTTAAAGTAATTCTGAAAAAAATAATAAATAAATAATTCAAAATATAAATCAAAATGATCAGTATTTTTTCTCAAAAATCCAAAAAGTTCACAAAACGAGAACTTTCAAGTATATACATATAATTTGATTTATATGTGGGATACTTACCTGATTAACGCTACTCCCAAACCTTACACCTTTTGGCATGTCCTATATTTGGGAAGAGATTCTATTAGCTTTCAAATAACAAATCGAGGCTAACAAGCAATAGTATTAAACAAAAAAATTTTTAGAAGGGTACAAATGCAAAAAGTTTAACTATTATTCTATACTCCCAAATATTGATTATTGAGAGGGTACAATAGCAATTACCCACTCTAAAATCCATATCAATAATTCCAACATGATCAATGAGTACTAAAACCCTAATAACTTCACATACACATTTCCAATCACAAATTTCAAAATTCTGAGAAAAATAGACACCTAACACTATGACATATCGAAATTAACACAACTTAGAATACTACACAATTCATAACATTCAATTGAATGTCCAACTATTTCTGCAGGCTTGTAATTCAGACGTATCCCTTTCACATTTCAACAGACAAAAAATAAAAATTAATATTAAAAAAAAGTATGATTTTTGGATTTCCAATTTGACAAACAAGCTAAGAAGTTACGACGATCACGCTTTCCATCGGAGATTGTTGAAAAAGCAACCATTTTCCAGATCAGATCTCTACAACCGAGTGAAGAGCTTCTTAAAACGAATCAAAAACACCAATTTGAACAAAAAAATACGAGAAAAATTTCGAGAAAGCGAGATAAAAAACGAAATCGGAGAACCCTAATCCATAATCAGAAATAAAAAAACACAAGAATTCAACAAAAAGGCCCAATCTATCATCCGAAACGAAAGCAGATCATGGCAAAAACCAGAGCGGAGGTCAAACAAGAATAGAACTCCACCAAATCGAGCGATCCCACGATGCATCCGCGAACTCCCTACTCCACCATCGCGAACTCCCTTTATCCACACATTTGTTCCCCGTTTTCTCCGATCAAATACTCAAAAAAATTAAGAAAAACAAGATTTTGAGGGACGGTTTCAAGGAAAGTAGGAGAATGGAATCAAATCTATAGAAAAAAATCGGAAGAAATTGAGGCAGGAGAAATCGAAGGGGAAGGAGATGAAGAAAGATGAAAACTTGGGTTTTTTTTCTCCTTTTGCGGGTTCGGTGTGTTTATATATATGTGAAAGGGATGAGGTGGAAGCAAGGAGAACGGAGCGCGAGTGGGAGTGACACGTCAGCAAGAGAGGGGTGTTTTTGTAAAAAGGGGTTGCACTTGCCGTGCGGTTAGACGGAAATTGAGGGGAGCTTGATCCATTGCCTTGTTTTCTATTTTTGGATTTATTTTATTTTTTAAATGATCATGATGAATTGAAGGGATGATTTTATTAATAAATTTGTGGTTTATTTCTTATTTTTGAAATATTTGGTTAGACAAAACATGTATGTTCCACAATTAGATCTCTATAATGAAGTAAAACCTAAAGTTTTTATGATCTCACATTACCAATCTTGAGCCATCGATTACCTATCTCGAGGTAACTAATTTTATATGTTATGGGTCCACCACCTTAAAGTTAAGTTTACATTTTTTTTCTCTTTCTAAAACTGTGAGACTTCTCTCTGATTTGTTTCTTAACCTAATTGAACTTCCCATTTTTTAGCCTCGCCATTGACCTCACCGTTAGCCATGTCAAGCCATGCCATCGCCTTAGGTTTGGAGTTTGAAAAGGACATCTAGCAACCCATAAATTCCTCTACTTTGGGTTATCCTCTTTGGGCAAGATAGGTGAGGGCGTGAAGCTCTTCACTTACATATCTTGAAAACCAAGAGAGACTTGAAGTGGATGTTGTGTTACACTTATTTTAAGCAAATAAGTCTTTTGGAAGAGTTCTTCTTGTTTCCTTCAAATCTAGGTTGATAGATTGTGGTGTGGTGTTTTAGTTTGAAGTTTTAGTTCAAATATGTTAATTCTTCTTCTTTGTTCATAGTTGTGAGATATTATGCATTACTGATACAGATCTTCCAAATTTTTGCAATCTATAACCCAAATTACACAACAAAGTGATTTAGAACCAAAAGATTTCTTGTAGTATGCAATGCAATCTTTCAAGCGCACCAAATTTCACTAGAAATTATGATAGCATTACTAGATAATCAAACTAACAGTAGAAGAGAACATTAAAGGATCCAGGATCCTGGAGATCAACTCAATTACACGCTGAATAAATAGGAGGAAAGCAAGATTAAAGGATGAGATCCCTATTTTTCAGAATAAGAATCCTGCCCCAAAATGAAAGCCTTTTACATCATCTTGCTTCTCTCTACACTTGCCACGTAGCCCTCCACTTTAGCATTTAGCTAATTACTTAAGTACCCTTACTTACTTAACAACCCTTGATACATGTTAAGAGGTTTTGAAGATTTTCTAATCATTTAAGTTGTAACAGTCCCTCCCCCTTAACTATATCCTTGTCCTCAAGGAGTCAATGACTAGAAATGTAGGAACTTCTTCTGAATTTCATAATGAAATTCCCAAGTTGCTTCCTCTTTTGATTTGTTTGACCACTACATTAGCACCTTGACATCTGCCTTGTTGTTTCTCTTGACCAATTGCCAATCAAGAATTGCAATCGACTCCTAATGGTTGTTTCTGTAGACAAAGTAAATTGAGGAAGAATTGCAAACACTAACTGATTCCCCATCTTCTTCTTCAACTGAGAAACATGGAATGTGTTATGTATCTTGGCTTCAATAGGTAATTTAATCTGATACACCACTTTCCTCATATGCTCTTCTACTTCGAAAGGACCAAAATATTTTGCAACCAACTTGTGATTATCTTTAGCCACAACAAAATGTTTCCTATAGGCTTTCAATTTGATAAAAACTCAATCACCTACTTGGAATTCGCGATCCATCCTCTTTTTATCTACAATCTATTTCATTCTATTCAGAGCTTCATATAAGTTCTCTTTAAGACTCTTTAGGATTGTCTCTCGAGCCGACAAACTTCTATCCAGGACTTTAAATTTTGAGCTTCTAGCCATATACAGTAATGCATAGGAGATCCTTTCTCGTACATCACTTCATAGGGGCTAGCTTTAATTGATGAGTGAAAACATGTATTATACCACTGCTCTACAAGAAGAAACCATTTCACCCACTCCTTAGGTCATTCTCCAGTCATACATCTGAAATACTATTCTAGACATCGGTTCACAACCTCGGTCTGCCCATCACTTTGAGGATGATATACTGATGAATAGTGTAATTGAAATCCCAAAAGTTGGAATAGCTCTCTTCAGAATTTGCTTACAAATAATGTATCTCCATCACTAACTATAGATTTTGGCAAACCATGTAATTTGTACACATTTTCCAGGAACAATTGAGCCACCATCAATGCAGTGTAGGGGTGTGCAATAGCATGAAAGTGATTATTCTTACTCAGCCTATCAACAATCACCATAATTGTACTCTTTCCTCATGAAATTGGAAATCCCTCTATGAAATCCATATTGATTTCTTCTTAAACTCTTTTCGGAATAGACAATGACTGGAGTAAGCCCAACGGTAATGTATTTTCACCTTTGTTTTGTTGACAGACATCATACTCTTGTACAATCCTATATACAAATGACTGTAAACCCTTCTAGTGAAAGAAATTGCTAATCCTTTCCCTTGTTGCCTTCATTCCTGAGTGACCCCCTATAGTGCTGGAATGAAACTCCTTCAACGATGAGTTGTTTTAATTCTTTGTTATTTCCCACCACAATTCTACCTCTCCTTTTGAGTTGATTTTGGTTCCATTCATAATGCTGACTTACAATTGGGATCATTCGTTGCTCAATTAGTTTGCTCAGTTCTAAATCTTTTTCCCAACTCCTTTTTATTTGATTCCAGATTTCATAATTCACCACTAAAATTGTCATTAAATTGAATTCTCTCGACAAGTCATCCGTAATAATATTTTCATACCTCTTCTTATATATGATTTCAAAATCATACCCCATTAGTTTAGCCACCTACTTTTGCTGGTTTGAAGTGTTTATCCTCTGTTGCATTATGTACTTCAAACTTTGATGATCTGTCTTGATTTTGAAGTGCTTGCCTAATATATATGGTCTCTATTTTTGCACAGCCATTACCACTGCAAGCATCTCTTTTTCATATATGGATAGCAACAAGTTCCAACCAGATAAAACTTTGTTCATAAATGCTATAGGCTTTTCTGCTTGTAGTAGCACTTCTCCTACTCCAAAATCACTAGCATCTGTCTCTATCACAAACTCCTCACTGAAATTCGGTAAAGCCAATAAAGGTGCACTGATCATCGCCAACTTCAGTCTATTGAATACTACTTCACTATCATCATTCCATCCGAAATTATTTTTCTTCAATAAGTTGGTCAGTGGCTTTGATAGTTCTCAATAACCCCGAATAAATCATCAATAATAACCCGATAGTCCTAGGAATCCTCTTAATTCCTTTATAGATTTGGGTGTTGGCCATGCTTTAATTGACTCCACCTTTTGGGCGTCAATCTTTACCCCCTCTTTAATAATCATGTGACCCAAATATTCAATCTTCTTCATAGCAAAGGAACACTTGCTTCTCTTGGCATATAATTGATGCTCCTGCAGAATCAGAAACACTACTTTTAGATGGTTTAAATGTGTCTCCCATGACTTGTTGTACACTAGGATCTCATAAAAAAAGAAAAAAACCAAACACAAACTTCCAGAGATGCACTCTAAAAACATCATTAATGAGATTCTGAAAAGTAGACGTCGCATTAGTCAAGACAAAAGGTATGACTAGAAATTCATAATGACCGTCAAGAGTTCTGAATACAGTCTTACATATATCTTCTTCCTTCATTCTAATTTGGTGATATCCTAATTTTAAATCCAATTTTGAGAAGAATTCAGCACCCTAAAACTCATCCAGCAACTCTTCTATCAATGGAATAGGGAATTTGTCCTTAATTGCACTTTCATTCACCGCTCGATAATCCACGGACAATCTCCAAATACTGTCTTTTTTTACCAACACAACCAGTGATGAAAAAGGCGATTACTTTGCCTGATAACCCCCTTGCTAAACATTTCTGCAACTAAGCCTTCCATAACACTTTTTTGGAATGTAGGATACCTATAAGGTCTTACATTAATCGGATCAGTTCCCTTCCTTAATATGATTCTGTGATCGTGGCTTCTAGTTGGTGGTAAATCTGAAATCTCCATGAAAATGTCTCCATATTTCAATAATAATTGCTTTAGTTGTACATTCTGTCATGTGTTTTGCCTTTGAATTTCAACAGTATTGCACCCTTCATTGCTTTGCACTGCCTGCAGAGAACATAATCGAATTGAATATAATTGTGGGGGTAATTGCAATATCTTGGCCAATCCCTTCCCTTGCATTATCTGTATTCTAGGCAAATGTGATCCCCCTAAGCACTATTTTCTTATGATTTATGCCAAATTCTATCCTTAACTACTGAAAATCCCACAGAATTAGGCCCCATTGGACTAGCCACTGAATTCCTAGTGCTATTTGACATCCATCCAATGGCAATACTAGTAAATATGTTTTCAACTCTTGACCTTGCATCTTCCATCTCAATCTAGCACGCATCTGGTCACTCCTTATTGTGTTTCCATCTGCAACAACAACCATCAATGGGGAACAATTGCTCACTTAACAACATAATTTTTTCATTGTGAATTCATCTATGAAGTTGTGAGTACTTCCTGAATCTATCAAAATGTGAACCTTCTGCCAATTCATTGCCCCACAAACTCACATAGTTCTGTAATCAATCAAAGATGGTATCCCAGCCAAAGCATTTAAAGAAATAGTATATGACAAGGACTCTTCTTCCGCTTGCTCTGCTTCTTCCCCTTGTTATCTTCAATATCTTCTGCTGCCAATACATCTTTTGCATACACCTCCAGTTTATACATTTGTTTACCCTTGTATTGGTGGCCTGAAAAATACTTTTCGTCACATACAAAACACAACCCCTTCCTTCTTTTATCTTCAAGCTCCTTATCAGTTAGTTGTTTATAAGGTCTCATTGCATTACATTTATAGCCAGTATATCAGTTTTGTCCCCATTCCTTTTGCTAGCCTCCTGCATCGCTGAGGGTGTAGGTAGAAGATGAGCTGAGTTAGTACTACTGAATAAATCTGCCACGCCTATGGGCATTTTCCAACACACATTCTTTAAGCTTTGCTAGAACAATTGCTTGCTGTTGTGATTTGGGTGCAAACATTCGAACAATGTGTCGAATTTCCTCTTTCAGGCCTGCTAAGAAACAACTCACCTTGTACTCCTCAGTCAAGGAAACTCTATTGATTAATCCATCAAACTTGTTTAAAAAATTCTGCATCAACCCCAACTGTTTCAAATTCATAAGTTGTTCCATGAAATTATCATGTACTTCTCTCCCGAACCTGGTGGTCATAGCAACCACATACTCCCCCCATTCAACAACTACTCCCAACACCCTACCTTTGATGAAACCTTGGTTCCATTACAGAGCTAAACTTTCCATATGGATAGTAGCTATTTTGACCTTCATTCCCTCTGGGGTCTCATCAATATCGAAGAATTGCTTACATCTAAACAACCATCCTTGCAACCCCTCACCATTCAACTTAGGAAATAGCTAATCTAGGTTGGATTTCCTCGGATTGTCATTCCACCTTATCCTCGAGTAAGCTCTTCAACTTTTCCTCAAGATTTTTAAGTTCTTGATTTTTGGTCTCCATGGCTAGATCAGTTCATACTCCACAGATCCGTGATCAGTAAGTCTCTGATACCAATTGATACAGATGTTCCAAATTTTTGTAATATGTAACACAAATTACACAACAAAGTGATCCGAACCAAAAGATTTCCTGTAGCCTGCCAATGCAATCTCATAACTGCACCAAACTTTACTAGAAATTAAGATAACATTACTAGATAATCAAACTAACAACAGAGGAGAAGATCAAAGGATCTAGGATCCTAGAGATCAACTCAATTACATGCTAAATAGATGGGAAGAAATCAAGATTAAAGGATGAGAAATTCTCTGTTTTTCATGATGATAATCCTACCCCAAAACAAAAGCTTTTTACATTAGCTTCCTTCTCTCTACGCCTTCTATGTAGCCCTATACTTCAGCATTTAGCTAATTACTTAAGTACCCTTACTTACTTAACAACCCTTGATACCTGCCAAGGGGTTTTATAGACTTTCTAATCATTTGAGCTGTAACAATTACTTGATAGCATGTGTTTATTTGCCAAGTTATTTGATTGCTTAGTTTTAAGGATGCACACAAAGTGGTTGTTAAAATGTTAATGTTCTTGAAACTTGTTCAATGCCTATTGTATGGCTAAGTGATCTTGTGGTTTGATGTATGGTTGAAGCTTATCATTTGTGCTTATACTTAGTGATTGTTACCTTGACTTGTGTTAGTTCTAAATCTTTGGAGTAGTTGGTTTACTACAAGTTTCTAATGTTAAATCCATTCTTATAAATTGATTCTTAAGCGTAAGTCTTGATTTCTTGATAGTTACATTTCGTTGTTGCTTTTTATGATTAGGTTATTAAGTGTTGTTTTGTTTAGTTGTGCATTGTTGAAATTTAGCCTTATTTTTGGCTCGGTAGGTTAAACCTTTCATGGCCCTTTGTTGGAACTTAAGATATTTTTATTATCTTTTCCGTAAACTCCATTGATGGTTGTGTTTAGTAGTTGTGTTCTCTCTTGTTTTACCTATTGAAAGATTAAGTAAATCATTAGAAGTCTCACATTTTGGCACATGATGCTCTATACGGATTACCACCACTTGGATTGGTTTTTATTGTTAGTTGGTAGAAAGTTTCTAAGCAATTAGAGTTACTTTTATGTTTTTAGGACTGTTAAAGAAAGATTAGTCTTATCTTCAAGTGTGAGTTAGAGTTTGAAGACCTCCATGTAAGTAATCTGTATATAAATTATGAATTATTTTTATTATTAATATATATATATATATATATATATTTATCCATTCTTTTTATCTTGAAACAGTTGGCTAAGTTTCTATATAAATGTGGGATTATGCAATTCTTTGATTATATATTACGTTATAATATCTTTGCTTACATGAGAATCTTGGAAGCGTTTGACATTATAAATTCTCTTATATTATGCTATGTTGATTTGATAACTTAGCAATATTTTCTATTGGCAATTATTGACAATCTACTTCTTTAAAAATATTGCTTTTGTCATATATGGTAAAATTTATTTCATTATAAACATTCTTAGTCTCCAAATAAGCTATGTATTAGCCTTGTCAATGGCGGTCAACATTAACCATGTCAACATGAATTTTGTGAATTGAAACTATAGTTTCAGACCGGACAGTCAGTGAAACAATAATGGTCTCTGACTCGGGCCATTAAGGTAAAATAAATGGATTTTGATAATTCTGATGCAGGTGTCACCAAGGTAAAACAATTGGCCTTAGTAAATTTGGGAGACGTATAATCTTGGAAATATGTTATGGACATATGTTATGTTTGGAATCCATGTCTTCTATTAAACTTTTTGATCTAAAGACTTATATTTAATAATTATCTTACCCTGATTTTTTTATTCTTAAGAAATCTGTATGTTTTGAAAAAAAAAAAAATACTATAAAGAAGCTATGTTTCTGTAAAGAATTATGGATGCGAAACCTATATTTTGATAATTATTATTGCTTGCTATCATTCGGTACCTATGATTTATGTTCTACTTTTTATATACATATTTATAAATTTTGTTACAATTAATATTGGAATTTGAGTTTTGAACTCTTATGATCCTCAAATATTTTAGTAGATTACTTGCTAGTAGAGATGTCAACGTAGCGGCGATTCATTGGGGGATACATTCCCTGGCTGCGGCAGCGGCCTCAAAATTATACTTCCATCCCCAAACTCAGCCCCGAACCTGAATACGGGGAATTTTTTCCTCCGTCAGCGGAGTTTTTCAGGTTCGGGGATTCCCTAGCCCCGATTAATAAATTAAAATATTATTATTTCAAATTAAATTTATAAAATATTTGCTAAAAATACCATAAAAATTTTTAATAATTGAGAAACTCATTCACAAATTACGACCTAATACAAAATACTAACATGCACAATCACCAATAAATTATTTACAAAATTTAAAAAATTTAAAAAATGCAATATAGTTAATATAATTTTAGGATTTAATTTAATTCTTATACTAATGCTAATTTAGTTATTAATAATTTTCTAATTAAACAAATAAATATATGGGTATTTTCCAATTTTTATCTAGATATTTATAATATAAAATATTATATATATAATTTAAATTTAATATTTAATATTTCTTGGTTGGGGCGGGAAGGGGAGGATATTCCCCGGCCCGGCCCCGACCCCGACATGGAATTTTTTTCCGGCCTCGGCCCCAACACCTGAAAAAATTCCCCAACCCCAGCCTAGATGAGGTGGGGAATCGGGTTCCCCATCAAGGCCGGACCCATTGGCATCCCTACTTATGGGATTGTTAAGCTCATAAAATTGTTTTTAATTTCTTTCTGATCAGGATTAGGTTCTAACGGTAGCTTAACCGATCATCGAGTATCTTTCCGCCCATTATAGCTGAGTGATTATTTCTGTTGTGGTATAGTCCTTGAACAATGCATTTGAAACTTGTTATAATGTTTATTTGTAATTTATGGCTATGTTAGATCATTTTTCGTTGTGAGTCGGGTTTTTAGGCCTTGTGTGTCTGCAAGGTTTTCATCCTACGGGTGTAGGAGTGTTTGTCTGCTGCTAGACCAAGTTCAAAGTGTAACACATCCTCGACAATCATTAAAGATATATCATCCACCAACTAATTGTTTCCTTAGTGCTATACTGACTAACTTAACTTTTGATGGGGTGACCCAACTTTAATGGATCCTCTTAGTTAATCTCTCAATTGTGCTTTGTTTATTTATTTATGTTCCTTGTAACTTGTTTTGTTTTATTTGTTTATATATTTTTTTCTAATAAAATTGTAGTTTATCTATTTTTATAAAATAATAATATACTTTAACTTTTTTTTTTAAACTTCAAATTTCACTCCACTATAAACACATAAAATTTTATGAAATAGTACAAGCATCCAACAAAATCACGGGATATTTAGTACACCATATGACTTTTCATTTTAGTTTTATTTTAAATTTAATATGATTATGATATGTAGTTTATTTTTTTCCCCTTAGTAGTTTACTTTTTATTTTAACAAAACATACATTTGTGTGTGTATATTTTTCATGAGAACCTGTTCAAAGTGAGTTAATGAATATCCCATGAATAATGAATGATTGCTCTCCGCTAAGGTACGGGTACCTCAGCTGATAGCTAGCTTAGCTTTCTCGGCTAGTCTCCCCTGCATTGATCCATTGTGTTAGCCTGGGCATGCTTCAATCGCTTCCGTGCTTCTAGTTGGCCATTGAGGAACGTGATGCCCAGTCAAAGGCCAGTTTGTTTATCGTATTCTAGCACTAGGTCTGACACCCAAACTTTTATTATTTAAATTTACTTTTAAGTCAACCGTAAAATCTTTGAATTTCACTTTTACTCAATAGCATTTCCATCAAAATTTAACATGATCACTTACTAAGTGAATTCTTAAAAAAATTCTAAAAAACAAATTTTCTTCAGGATATGAGATTCCCATGAAAATCACATTTTCATTATTTATGCCAATGAGATTCTCTCCTTGTAAATAGTAATATTATATTCTAATTTAAAAGTTACATTTATCTTTTATTACTATCATGCCCTCATATAATTTATTAACTTAAATCAGAGGAACAACTTTCACATCACAAAAATAGACTATTCTCACCTTATTTTATTTATTTTTTATTTTTTTTTTGAATAATAGACCACAAGCGTCTTTTTTATATAAATATAAACAGGAACTCGGATATATATTATATGTACAGTATAAGAATAGTCTAAAAATCACAGGTGAACAATATATATAAGCAGTACTGTGAACAGTACTGTCGGGGGAGGGATTTGAACCCATGATCTCCTCCTTATATTTTGGTATCATACCATTGGGCTATCCAATGGTTGACTTTTTTATTTTTATAGATGCTTTTCATCAAATGTAACTATTATTTTTATTAAATTATACAAACCATTATGTACAACGATATTCAAATAATTTAACACAACTCAATATAAGTATTACCTGCAATTTTTTTTATTAATTTGAATCAAATGGAAGAATATGAGAGTTATATTAAGAGGTGGCAATTTTCATAAGTTTGATGGATATTTGCTCTACCCAAATTCCAAAAGGGCATGTTTAAAACCCCATTAAGGTATAGGATAGGTTGGGTATTCAAAATTAAGACCAATGTTAGTTTGGGATTTTATCTTTGGTGACTCAAACCTAAACATGTGTGTATATATATAATTGTTATAAACAAATATTTTAATGGATGCCTACTGTAGCAATATTACTGTAGAAAAATCACTGTAGCAAACGATTTCACTGTAGCAGTCGACGGATAACACTGTAGTAGTCGACGGTGCTGTTACTATTCCACCAACCAGGGTATTTTGGACCGTTGGATCAAATCGATTCTGGCCGTTCATTCAACTTTTGTATCCCTATAAATACCCCCATTCATTTGTAAATTGGATATAGAGAAGAGAAAGAAAAGAGAGAAATAAAGAAGAGGGAAGAAGAAGAAGAAGAAAAGGGTTTTTGGTAAATATTCTGGGTCTCTATTCTTATTACTCTCTATATATTTATGATATATATTCTTAACACGTTATCAGCACGAATTTGCTCATATGATTTTAATTTTCTTTAGCTTATCTAATATATATGTTATATATGTGGAACCCATTTCTAACACTGAATGCAAGAAGGTTCGACAGGTAATATAATACTAGCAAACCATACATTTTATTTAATACATAATTTCAGTTTTTCTTAGAAGCATACATAAAAAACATACAGTACTAAAGCCACTAAGGCTAATATTACCATTACTTTTAAAATAAACAAGAAAAATAATAATATTATTATTACAATGAGGTTTACTATCAAATCCAAATCTTCCGTATAATCTTCCCTAAGTCCTGCCATGGTAAACCCTCGGATCCCGGCAATCAGGTAAAAACTCCACCGGCGAACCTCCGACCCTTTCTCTTCTCCGCCGGCCCGTCCTCTCTTCCCCGTCGGCCCTCCTCTGCACTGGTTTTTCGGATTTCTCCGACCGGCCTTTCTTCGTCGGCCCCTACTTTCTTCTCTCCCTTATCTTTACTTCTTCTTCCATTTTAACTTATAATCACTTTCAAACAAATTTTAATTCCCAATGTTGCAATAATTGCATCGATGAATGAAAGACTCAGATACTAACCATATACATGAATAGGACCGTATATGAATAGTACTGTATGTGTTGAACAGTATATATGGTTTGTATTTTATTTTGTATACTCTGTTCTAATTACCTGCTATATTATTATTTTGAAGAGAAAATGGCAAATATTGCAAAAAGAGAATTCGAGGCCCTTCAAATCTCAGGGAGCAATTATATATCTTGGAGCCTCGATATCAAGCTCCATCTGAAAGCAAGAAACCTGAGTAAAACTATTGAGGCTAATAACAATGAGCCCAGTGACAATAAGGCGAAGGCCTTAATATTTATAAGGCATCATATTGATGATGGCCTGAAAAATGAATATTTGACCATTGAGGATCCACAGGAATTGTGGTTATCCCTAAAAGAGAGATTTGAACATCTCAGAATGGTCTACTTGCCTAAAGCACGCAATGATTGGTCAAGTCTCAGGTTTCAAGATTTTAAAAAGCGTCAGAGAATATAATTCCGAGCTATTTAAAAATTGTTTCAAGATTTCGCCTCCGTGGAGAAACGATGATGTAAGGAATGATGCTCGAGAAAAACATTTACAACATTTCACGCACGTAAATGTTATATTACAACAACAATATAGAGAAAAGAATTTTACAAAAATTCTCCGAATTAATTTCTTGTCTCCTTGTGGCGGAGCAAAACAATGAATCGTTGATGCGTAATCATCAATCTCGACCATCCGGATCGAGCACCACCCGCCGTAAATTAATTTTGGGCAAAGAAGATGGCGTGGTCGCGGTGCTAGTTTTAAAAACCGTGGTGTACGAGGAAATTATGGTGGTCGAGGACTACGCGGTCGTGGTGGGGGCCGAAATAACATCGGACCACGCGATAATGTAATCGATGTACATCAACGAGCAACAAAGCCACAAGATGGGGTTAGAGACAAAGAAAGATACATGCTATCGTTGTGGCTCGGAAGGTCATTGGTCCAGATTTGCAGGGACCCTCAAAAACATTTTTGTCCATCTTTACCAAGAATCACTTAAAAACAAGAAAGGTAAAGATATTGAGACAAATTTTCTGACAACCCCATAGTTGATCCAATTGAGGATAATTCCATAAATAATTTAAATGTAATCGAAAAATACATATTTAGATATGTCGATTTCCTTATAGACTAGTTTGTAATATGTTTTTATGTTTTTATTAAATTATGTTTTTTTCTTTTGTTTTGTTAGAATATGGTCGATGATGAATGCATTATTGATCATGGGACAACGCATACTATTTTTGACTAGAAAAATATATTTTATATCCTTATCAATGAGAAAGGCATATATAGCCACAATAGCAGGGTCATCGGACCGGTTGAAGGTTCCGAGAAGCGACGATTGATGTTGCCAAATGGAATATCCTTGCAGATGAAAAAATGCTCTCTATTCCCCTAAGTCTAGGAGGAACCTTTTAAGCTTTAAAGATATACGCCCTCAATGGATATCATTTAGAGACGGTTGATAAGGAAGGAAAAAGAATATCTTTATATTACACAAGTTATTTCATGCCAAAAACGTGTACTTGAAAGCTTTCCTAGATATCCTCGGGATTATATTTTACACATATTAAAGTGATGGAATCACATACGGTATTAACCCAGAAGGTTAATAACCGAAAGATATTTAAAATATGGCATGAAAGACTTGGACATCCTGGTGCTATTATGTTACACCGGGATTATTACTAGTTCTCATGGACACCCACCCGAAGGATTATAAAAATCCTAACACATAACGAATATGCATGTTCAAGATGTTCAATGGGAAAGCTAATAACCGCACCTTCTATAACAAAGGTGATCGGGTGAATCTCCTAAATTTTTTTAGAAAGAATACAAGGAGACATTTGTGGACCAATACATCCGCTCATGTGGACCATTTAGGTATTTTATGGTTTTGATCGATCGATCGACTAGATGGTCCCATGTTTCACTCGCCTACAAGGAATGTAGCATTTGCAAGGTTATTAGCACAGATTATCGGGCTTAAAGCACAATTTCCAGATTATCCCATAAAGACAATTCGTCTTGATAATCGTCTGGTGAATTTTTCATCAAAATCATTTTATGATTATCAGTATGGCAGTTGGAATACATGTTGAGCATCCAGTAGCTCATGTACATACCCAAAATGGGTTAGCGGAGTCATTAATTAAAAGACTCCAGATTATTGCCCGTCCAATGTTATTAAGGGACTAAACGCCTACAAGTGCGTGGGGTCATGCTATTTTTGCATGCCGCAACTTTAATACTGGATCCCGACCCACTCGCATGTAATTTATATTCACCACACCAACTTGTTATGGGTAAAAGAGCCCTGATATTTCATATATAAGAATATTTGGTTATGCAAGATATGTGCCAATACCACCACCAAATCGTATACAAAAATGGGCCCACAACGCGACTTGGTATATATGTTGGTTATGATTCCCCTTCAATTATACGATATTTAGAACCATTAACAGGGGATGTATTTACTGCAAGATTTGCAGATTGTCATTTTGATGAATCTGTCTTCCCTGCATTAGGGAGAGAAATGATTACTCAAAATGAGCCAAAAGAAATTGATTGGAATGCATCAAGATTACATACATATGATCCTCGCACAAATGAATGTGAACTTGAAGTTCAAAGGAACATTAAATTGCAAAATATTGCAAATGAAATACCTGATGCATTCACTGATACAAAACTGGTAACCAAATCATATATACCAGCTGCCAATGCTCCTGCAAGAATTGAGATTCCTAAGAATCCATTGAAAGAAAATCAAGTAGAAAATAAACCACGACAAAAACGTGGAAGACCAATTGGTGCCAAAGATTCAGCTCCTAGAAAAAGGAAGCAGAAAAATAAAGAGAAGGATCTCCCATGTGAAAAGGGAGAGGAAATTATAAAACCCTCAGAACAAGTTAATGAAGAGTCAATGGGGGATGATATTTCTGAAAATGTTGAAAATTCAATTTGCTATGTAGATGATGGTCAAAGATTGAATCGGCATGAGACCGAAATAAATGATATATTCATCTACAATGTGGCTACAGATATAGAAATAAATACTAATAATGATCCAGAGCCACGATCTATTGAAGAATGTCGACAAAGAAATGATTGGCCAAAATGGAAAGAAGCTATCCAGGCTGAGCTAAATTCCCTATCAAAACGTGAGGTGTTTGGACCGATAGTGCCAACACCAGAAGGGATAAAACCAGTCGGTTATAAATGGGTGTTCGTTAGAAAAAGGAATGAAAATAATCAAATTATGAGATACAAAGCAAGACTGGTTGCTCAAGGTTTTTCTCAAATGCCTGGAATTGATTATGAAGAGACATATTCTCCTGTAATGGATGGAATTACTTTTCGATTTTTAATTGCCATGGCAGCAAGTAATAAATTAGATATGCAGTTGATGGATGTTGTCACAGCATATCTGTATGGATTACTTGAAAATGACATATATATGAAAATCCCTGAAGGATATAGAAAAACAAACATTACAAATAATCATCATTTATACTCTATTAAATTACAGAGATCTCTTTATGGGTTAAAAACAATGCTGACGGATGTGGTATAACCGCTCTCGATGAATATCTTATAAAAAGAAGGATACCAAAATGATAGTATATGTCCATGTGTGTTTATTAAAAAGTTATACTAACGGTTTTTGTTGTGATAGCGTGATATGTGGATGATTTAAATCTTGTAGGTACTCCCCGAAATTGCAATCGCGAGATCATATCTCGAGAAAAGAATTTGAAATGAAAGATTTGGGAAAGACTCAAATTCGCCTAGGTATACAAATCGAGCATTTATCCTCGTGGAATATTTGTGCATCAATTAACCCTATACGGAAAAAGGTCGTCAAGAGATTCAATATGGAGAAAGCTTATCCATCGAGTACGCCCTATGGTCGTCCGAACTCTTGATGTTCGAGAAGATCCATTTCGCCCACCTGAAGAAGGAGAGATCATTCTTGGTCCGAAACTCCATATTTAAGCTGCAATCGGTGCATTAATGTACCTTGCAAATAATACCGCACTGGATATAGCTTTTGTAAAGAAATCTTCTAGCAAGATACGCTCTACATCACTGGGTTTAGATGTACTACGTTATTTACGAGGAACTACAGATCCGGGTTTATTCTATCGACAAGAATCTTCATCCAACCTCACGAGGCTTTGCGATGTCTGGGTATCCGTCTCGACCCTCATAAAGGGCAATCTCGGATCGGATACATGTTTTCTTACAATGGTACATGCTATCTCATGGCTGCTCCACAAAACAAACTCTTATAGCTACTTCATCAAATCATACTGAAATTCTAGCTCTCCATGAAACAAGTCGTGAATGCCAATGGTTACGATCTATGATTGGGTATATCAGATCATCCCGCAAATTACCATCAAGTAAATAACAAATGCTACGATGAATTTATGAAGACAACAATGCTTGTATTTCTCAAATACAAGGAGGTTATATTAAAGGTGATAGAACGAAACATATATCACCAAAATTTTTCTACACTCATGATCTCCAGAAAGAAGGCGTTATAGAAGTTCAAAAGATTCAATCCAGTGAGAATCAAGCTGATCTATTCACAAAATCACTTCCTAAGTGCATTCACCAAAGACTTATACACAAAATTGGGATGAGAAGACTTGAGGATGTAAGTACTTCTGATATAAGTTAAAAGTTATTTATTTGAGGGGAGACTGTACTCTTTTTCCCTTCGCCAAGGTTTTTATCCCAATGGGTTTTTCCGAGGCAAGGTTTTTAATGAGGCAGTAACACTCAAATGTACCAAGGATAGTGTACTCTTTTTCCTTAGCTAGGTTTTTATCCCAATGGGTTTTTCCTAGCAAGGTTTTAACGAGGCATATCCTTTGGTCGTAGGCATCCAAGGGGGAGTGTTATAAACAAATATTTTAATGGATGCCTACTGTAGCAATATTATTGTAGAAAAAAATCACCAGTAGGGCACTGACTTCATCTGTAGCGATCGACTGGATAACACCGTAGTAGCGATCTGCGATCGCTATTCTATTCCACCAACTGAGTATTTTTGGACCGTTGGATCAAATCGATCCCGGCCGTTCATTCAACTTTTGTATCCCTATAAATACCCCCATTCATTTGTAAATTGGATATAGAGAAGAGAAAGAAAAGAGAGAAATAAAGAAGAGGGAAGAAGAAGAAGAAGAAGAAAAGGGTTTTTGGTAAATATTCTGGGTCTCTATTCTTATTACTCTCTATATATTTATGATATATATTCTTAACAATAATCATTTTATATTTCATTTTATAATTTTTTATTCAGAGATTGTGGTGCAATTTACTTATTATATATTAAAAAGAAATTTTTAGTACACCAATCTGTGGCATTGAGCCACAACAATATAAAATGATAAAAGAGAGAAAAATAATCTTCCATTATTGAAACCTAATGACTTCTCATGAAGTAGTTTTGTAGTTTCTTTAATAATAATGAAAATCAATTAATATTATTGAAAATGTGAGTTTGATTGTAGAGAATCAAAATTTCTAAAACTCCAAAATAAAGATTTTAATTTAAATGCTTTTTTTATATACTATTAAACAAAATATGAATGAGAGGGGTCTATAACTCAAATTTAATTAATTAACTATAAACAAACAAAACCATTCAAATGAGATTACTAATAAAAATAAATAAATAAAACTAATAATAGGAATTATATAGTATCTACCAAACATTGTTTTTTTAGATGTAATTACATAATTAGTTCCATTTACATAGTTTGGTAATGAAAAACATGGCATTAAATATGATTATTGAAGAAATAATTGAAATAAATATTATACATTAAAAATGAAAAAACAAAATTAAAATATGTATCATTATATTTTATAATATATATCAATCTATGTATAAACTCATACATAAGGAAGAGAAACATGCAACAGAATAACATGACATGAAGTGAGGATTGCATGAAAACCATTCATGGTTTTCTGGTCTAGGAAAAATTAGAATAAAGGGTCTAATGCAGTTATAAGAAGGTTTGGTATTGGCCTCTCTTTGAGAATTTTTCCAACTCAGATGAGTAAAATTACAATTTTCATATATATATATATATATATATATATATATGAATAGCAATTATGTCCAAATTTAAAATACTTGTTTTGAGACATTGTAGGAAATTAAAATTCCAAAAACTTGAACTATGAAAATTGAGAAACTTAAACTCTTAATAAGTATGAATAAGTGAGTATGAATATTTCTGAAACTGTCACTCAAAACTCTGAAATTAGGGGTGAAATTTTTTTCATTTATACATTTACTTTGTAATTTAGAAGTTACTTCCATGTATCGTTTTTGTGGAAATTGAAGATTAACAAACTTAAAATCAGACTCAAACTATTATGTATAAATGCACAATTAAATAAACTAAAATTTATTATAAAAAATAAAAAAAAAATATTCATGAACCTTTCGTTTGAATCAGCTTATACTGCCAACTAAATGAGAATAAAATGAGAAATTTAGTTCAATAAATTATTGTAGAAACTTCACTTCAAAATTTAGTACATGCATGATCCACCCTGCCATGCCTGAATTTTGGAGGGGCAATATGATGGCAAAACCGGAAAATAAGTAAGAAGCAAACATAAGTGAGAAGGGAAAAAAAAGTCATAAGTCAAATTAAAATAAAAATGCAAATGAGTGAGGTATTTATGACCCAATTTAATTAATTAAAAATAAATATATAAAAAAAAACTCGAATGAGATTATTAATAAAAAAAATAAATTAATTAATAGTATAACTATACAGTGAAATTTCTTTGATCATTCAAACATAACTTTATAAATTTGGATGTAATTACACAATTAGTAATGAAAACATAAAATACGTAGCTTGGTAATGAAAAACACGCCATCAAATATGATTATTGAAGAAATAATTGATATAAATATCATACATTAAAAATAAGCTAAATATTAAAATATGCATTATTATGTTTTTATTAAAAAAAAAAAACATATCAATCTATATATGAACTCATACATAACAAAGAGAACATCCAAACAGAATCACATGACATGCAAGTGAGGATTGCATGTAAACCATTCATGGTTTTCTGGCTTATGAAAAAATTAGAATAAAGGATTTAATGTAGTTTTATAGGAAGGCACAATAAGAGTATTTATTCTTTACCCATATCATATGAGCAAAATTACAATTGTCTTATATTTATAAGAATAGCAATTATGTTCAAAGATAAACCACTAGTGATAAATTTGTTTTGAGACATTGTAAGAAATTGAGGGTCCAAAAACTTTTGTTATGAGATATTGTAGGAAATTGAGGGTATAGAAACTTTAACATTCAAAATTGAGAAGTTCAAATACTGATCCTCATCATACTTCTTCAAACCATTGAAATTTGAAATTGCTGATGCAAGTCAGTTCAATATAGTTTGTAATTTAAATAAAAATCAACTTGCCAAAAACTTAAGATAGATCTAAATCATCTAATCTAAAAAAAATTGTTTTCTACCAATCTCGGAATCTGCTTCTTTTGGTTCTCACCAAAAACAGTCTTTTTTTTAACTCTATTTATAATAAACTCTAAAAAAAAATTCAAAAACTAAAATAGAAATATTTTTCAAGACATAAATATATATTTGTATATATACATCTTCATTGAAAGAAATTGAAAGTTGATAAACTTAATATCTTAAACCCTTATTATTATAAATAAATTTACAATTATGCAAGAGAAACTAAAATTTCAATTTAATAAAATAAAATACGCTAAACACTCCATTTGAAGTTGTTAAATACTGTCACCCCAATGAAGATAAAATGAAAAATTCAGTTCAATGATTCATCACATAAACAAGAATTTTAAAACATCCATGATCCATTGTCATACCGGAATTTTTGACTGGGGAAATTCGATAGCAAACCCGGAAGAGAAAAGAGAAGCGAGAAACAAACATAAATGAGAAGGAAAAGAAAAGGTCATAAGTCAAAGATTTGTTTCCAAATCACTAAGTAATACACATAAATACCAGCTGCATAAAAAGATTCTCTGGTTCTAAAATATAAGATGATGGGAGAGCAACACTGACTATATGGCCAAAACCAGACTAATGTATATGACTAACTGTGCATAAACACACGCCGAAACCATCAGAGTCCGGGCAAGCAACCTGTATGTGAACCTGTGGTCGAAATGCGGTGCATAAACAGCAACAGAGCAAGAGTAAAGCAAAGGGGTTTTGTATGATGTGAACCAGACCAGGCTCTCCTTTTTCAAGGGGCCACGGCATTTGAGGACGGCGGAGCAGTCACAAAGGACGGTAATAGCCAACCAAGCTTCTTGGCATGCTCTACATAATAACCGAACTTCTCCTCAGCATTCGGGATATCAAGAGCAAGGTCATCAAGCCCATCCCTCACTCTTGAAAAGCCTTTTGTCATCTGGTTGATGGTGATCAATCCTTCACTAAAGCACTCTTGTAAGAAATGCAGGATCCTGTCGTTCTTCTTCTCCATAGCCATAACTAATGCTTTCTTAACTACTTCATGGTTAAAGAATGGCATTCCAAGATCACGGATGCATTGACAAGCTTCACCGACATCACCTCCGCTCTCATACTCTTCCAGAAGCTTTGTGATCTTGTCCTTTGCATCCTCCACTGCCCAACCAGTGCCACCACCCCAGCATCTTAGAATTCTCTCACCTGCATGGCGGGCAGAAATTAGGGTTCGAGCCATGTGTACAGTTTCACTTCCGCTACAATTTTGTGGAAGTTTGCTGCTGATCTCCTCCAGGTTTAATGGAACCAACACATCATCAATCACCGCTCTAGCCAAAAACAGAGCTAACTCATTTGAGGCATCCAAAATGTCAAGTGCAGTATCCTCAGCTGATTCTAGAAGCATGATGAATCCATTCACTATATCATCAGTTGAGAAAATTTCCATACGCAGTGCAGAAAGCAAAACAGATGCCATCTCCTTCTCCCTGTTCTTTCGGTCCATGGCAAGTGTGATCAGCTTTTTGAGAAAAATGGGATTGTATTCAGGAGCTGCAAGATCCTCAAGGCTTCGAACAAGTTCAGGAATGTCATCAGAGAGAAAATATTCAAGAATTATGGTACCAGCTTCCTCCTTGAATTTTCTTACTTTATCAGCATCTTCATCGTTTCGATCTCCATCCGCACCAGAAAGCTTCAGAAAAGAAGAGTCAAGCCATCCTTCATCAATTGCTTTTGGTACTAGCAGCTGGAAAGCGCTTTTTGCAGAAGGTATATCAAGAGTAAGGTCATCAAGGCTCTCAGCAAGCCTAGAGAACCCCTTCATCATCTGACTAGAGCTTATCAGGCCTTCATCTGCTGCTTCTTTTAGGAGTTTCGATATAAGTGATTCCGATGCCTGGTTTTCCATTGCAAGTATCAGAGCCCTTTTCACTACTTCATGGTGGAAGAATGATACACCCAATTCCCTAATGCATCTGCAGGCCTCAAAAGTATCCCCACTCTCTAAATATTCTTTCAACAAATCTGAAATTTTCTTCTTCACCTCTTCTACGGTGATGTGGGTACTACCACCCCATCTTCGCTCAACTAGCTCTGCATGATGAGGTGCCGAGAGGTAACTCTTCTCTGCAATTTGTATAACTTCAAGTCCTTTGGAGGCCTCAGAAAGGGTTTTCTTTGCCTTGCTAAGGAATGCAGGAGGGAGGATGTCATCAACAACTGCACGTGCAATGAAAAGAGCCAGAATGTCAACTGCATCAAGGATGTCAACTGCTAAATCATCTGCAGACTCAAGAAGCATAGAGAACCCTTGGCTAATCTGAGCCGAGCTTATCACATCAGCATATAAAGCAGACAGTAAGACTGATGCCATTTCTTTCTCTTTATCATGTCTATCCATTGCAGTGGACACAAGTTTCTTAACAAAGTAATGATGGTATTCTTCAGAGCCAAGTTCTCTGAGATCAGAAGCAGCTTGTTCCACATCTCCTGTGCTGAAGTATTCCTCAATAATTGTTATCACAGACTTTTTGTAATCATCCAATGGTGTTGTTACAGTAGCACCCACCAAATGATAGGGTTCCTACCATCACAAAACAAATAAAGGAAATTTAAGGGGGCAAGTGATCATAATTTATACAAATGTGTTCTACTAATAAAGATGAATCCAGTGTTTACAAGGGACCTCATTCCATTTGTTTTAGTCAAGAAACTCACCAAAGCAATCATATGTTAAATGCCAGTTTCACTAAATTCACATTAAATTGGTAAAAGTTCTTGGAACATGTACGTGCATGTGCATGTGCCTGTGTGCATGCATGCATGAGGGAGAGAGAGAGAGAGAGAGAGGGGCATACTTCACCACTGTCGTAATTTGGGTCATTCCGATCAAGACGAGAATCAGAATCAGTATCAAGGAGTTTACCCCACGTCCCTTTGCCGCCGCCACCATCTACAAAACAAGTTTGTTTTTAAGGAGCGAAGTCAAATGGTGTCCGTATAAATATTTGTTGAAATGTGAAAAAAATTAGAAATTAAACTATTTTGTTGTGGAATCTGTCCAACAAAGGAAGGAGCAAACATGTGTCAACCATACATAGAAAGATAAACATACTCATTTGTTTATGATACGGCGACAACATAAAGTAAAAAAGCATTTAAGACTTTGATTTTGCATTTGGAAGATTTAGACTATCATAAATATGGCTGGTTTTGTTAAAATAAGCTTCAAATAAAAGAAAATAGTTTTCACTAACAGGTTCTACCACATGCAATCAGCGCATGAGTAATTACAATGAAAATCATGGGCATGGCTTATGTTGAAATTATGTTTCCATTATTTATTATAATTATGCAAGGTATAATCTTCCAAAAACTTCATGATTGTTGCTGAGAAAATATCATATTACCAGGAAAAGAAACAACAATTGAATTCTACCTAAAGACTGTTCATCCTTTCAATAGTGAGCTTCAGCTTTCAAAAGAATCTCAACTTCCATTAGCAGGGAAAAAATTAAGCAAATGTGTACCCACATTCAATTCTTAGCTGCATATAGCTCAGGTATAAATCAAATCTATCAATATGTAAAGCAATTTCAACAACTACATTCACACAAGCAGAAGCAACATGCATATGATCCAGGATGTCAACATAGAATTCCAAACAGTATATTTTGAAATAATTACTAAAAACTGATAATTAGACTACCTAGAGCACAAAAGTACAGTGATACTAAGAAATCCACAAATAAGCAATGGAGTATGAAAATGAACAAGTGACCCTCAACTGGAAAAAAGGCAAAAGAAATATATTTCTTATCAGCAGCATGTACAAAACTGCATTAGATGCTTGTGAACAACCAATGACAAATTTCAGCCAGATTGAATATATTGCCGAATCCAAATAAAACAAACAGATTGTTTCATAATTCATACATTTACATGGATTCATTGGCCAGACAATATAAAGCAGTGCCCATGGTCTTGGTTTCCTCAATGGTAGACAAAAAAATCTAGGCAGCCTACAAATTATGCTAGAGCCCTCTAATCCATTGACTGATTGCTTCATATAACACTAGCTTCAATTTTCTAAAACTGTACACTTAACTTCCAGAAATGGCAAGATAGTTTACCAAAATTTCAGAAATAAAAAACTGTGTCCCAACCACCAGCATGAAAAATTTCAACATAATACCGACAAAAGGGGGTAGAGTTCCCGTGAAACATAAAGGAAGGGGAAATCCCAGATAAGGCATACAAACAAAAGTATAACAATAACGACAAGGGCGGTCTCCTTCAAAGATACAACAGTAGCACGATCCACATAGTTCCATAACCAGCATTCTCTGGTAATACTTAAAATTATTTCACTTGTGCAAAGACAACAGGAGAATTGAAAGTATGATAGACTGCCAGTGATGTGCATGCATCATTTCAAATACGTTATCATTTTATGCCATAATTGCACACGCTATTTTAATCAAATCACAACAACCTCAATTTCATTTACATTTAGCGTCTAAGATATGTCACTGCAAAATGAAATAGAGACATAATAGCGACAAAAGGGGGCAGAGTTCCCATGAAACATAAAGGAAGGGGTACTTTCAGATAAGGCATACAAACAGAAGTATAACAATAACGACAAAGGCGGTCTCCTCCAAAGATACAACAGTAGCACAATCCATATAGTTCCATAACCAGCATTCTCTGGTAATTCTTAAAATTATTTCACCATGCAAAGACGACAAGAGAATTGAAAGTATGATAAACCTCCAGTGATGGGCATGCATCATTTTAATACATTCTCATTTTATGCCATAATTGCACACTATTTTAATCAAATCACAACAGCCTCAATTTCATTTACTTTTAACGTCTAAGATGCGTCACTGCAAAATGAAGTGGAGACATAATACCGACAAAAGGGAGTAGAGTTCCCATAGAACATAAGCTGAAGCAAGGGGAAATTTCAGAAAGGCATACAAATAAAAATATAGCAAGAACGACAAAGGTGATCTCCTCCGAAGATATAACAGTCCCATGATCCACATAGTTCCCAACAGCATTCTCAGCTGATTCTTAGAATTATTTCACTACGCAAACAGGACAGGAGAAATAGAAGTATGACAAACTGCTAGTGATGTGCATGCATCATTGTTATACTATCACATTTTATGCCATAACTAATTTGATTAGATCACAACAGCCTCAATGTCATTTAACTTTTAGCTTCTACGAAGTGCAACTGCAACAAGAAGTGGAGACACAAACAAAGACTAATAAGATAACATGCTTGCAACATAGACCACAACTCTGATCAACAAAGTGAAAAACTAGTCAGACTTGAGAAAACAAAAGAATGCAAGAGGTTAATGCTCAACTTCAGGCACAAGAATAAGATTCGTTTAACCTATTTATCACCAATTTCATCACGGGAGTTGCAACAACAATCATGATTTCCCAACAGAATCTAGAGTCTTTCAATTGACGGATGAAGATTGGATATTGAAAACATTTCTCATCTCAAAGAGATTATGTCAAATCATATTCCGGACTTCAAGAAACAGAGAAATATACATCACCACCAAGTAGGGTTACCAACACATAAATCAACGAGGAAAGGAAAGTTATGCAATTAAAAAAAACATAAGGAAATTCAGTAAAACCAGTTTCCGACTTTAACGAGTTCAATATACATCACCAATAACTTGGCCTGCCAACTAAACAAAAATAAGCATAGATAAGCCCGAAGATTATATACACAGCAGGAGATTCAGCAATCCTAGTTTCAGACATAATGCCAGTAATTACCCCACCAATATCCATGAAGTAATGAACATCAAAATGCTATCAAATAAACAATTTCTTCAGAGAGGCAGATCAGAAATGTCAATCAATCAAAACCACAGATACAAGAATCTTATTTACTTCAAACTTTTCAACAAATAACTCACCCTTCTTCACTCGCACGAGCTTCCCGGAGTGCGACCGCCTCATATGCCTCACCGCGAACCCAACCGTCGGAACCTTATTGTTCCCCGTCGCGACCTTCATCGGGTGCTCAGCCAACAACGATGTAGGCGATCTAGGCGAAGACGACAGCACCTCAGCGTTCTGCGCCGCAACTCTCAACACCGCCCTCTGCTCATCAGTCAGAAACCCCTCTTTCTCCTTCGGCGAAGCCATCCCCAACCTAAACCAACCCAAACCATCAAATCAAACCAAAAAACCACCACAAAAAACAACACAAAAACCAATTCAAACCCACCAAAGAAAAAGATCACGAGAAAATCAACTCCAATGCTCAATCCACCATCAGAGGAGCCAAAAACACCTCCCTCCCCAAACTCCACTCGCTCAGGAACAACCGTGAGCGAAGACAGAGAAGGGGATCGAAACCCTAGAGATCGGGGAAGGAAGCGATCGAGATCTCGGGCTCCTGGTGGCTTGATTTGTCCTCTGGATCCCGAGTCTCGACGTGCGGTGGCTCCCAATGACCGCCGAGATGGAGATGGGGATGGGGATGGGGATGGGATGGGGCGGAATGGGCGGCGAAGTGGTATTTATATGAAGGAAGGGTTGGCTTCCGGTACACGTCAGAGAGGAGTGGCGAGTATTATCCCCGTTGATGTACACGTGGCACGCTTTAAGAGGCCTAAAGGCAGTCACTGGGCCCCAGCGAGTTAGGGTTTCGGTTCTTATAGAATTACCGAATTGCCCTTTCCTGTTTGGGCTGGATGCCAAGCCGGGCCCAATTTGGAGTTTTGCTTGCCCACTTTTGATGTTATTGGAATTACGGAATTGGCCTTTTGTTTGGGCTGGAAGATAAGAATTCTTGCTTGAGCTGGAAGAAGAACAACGGCCAGGCCCATTTATAGTTTTGGCAGCCCATTTCGGGTATTATTGGAATTACAAAATTGCCCTTTTGTTTGGGCTAAAAGATGCAAAAGCGACCAAGGGGCAGTTTGGGTTTTGGATGCCTTGTTGTTCTATCTAATTAGCTTAATATTTTTGAGGGAAAAAAAAAGTTGGAAGTTGTATTGAACTATGCTGGTTAAAATTGGTTATGATTTCAAGACTTAAGACGGAAAATTAAATTTTATTTAAACGCACAAGATAACAATTATAATTTGTCTAGTATTTATATATACATATATATGCTCGCAAAAATACTTTACTATTATGCTATGATTAGTGGCTTATTCATATTTTTAAAATAAATAAAAATAATATACTAATGAGAGTTGATTTAAATGATAGAGATTTTAGCCACATAAGCATATAGTCGAGTGAGCCCTATATTTTTATAAAAATTTTAGAAAAAAATTTTCAAAAAATTTAAAAAATAAATTATATTTAACTTTTTATTAAAATAAAATAAAATTTATTTATTTATTTGTTTTGACATTTTTTTAGTTAGAAGAGCTATAAGCTCACTTTATTAAAACCAATAAAAGAGATTATAAAAGGAAATTGGAGGATACTCAAAACAGAAAAAGAAAAACACAGCAAAGAGGGAAAGGGAAGAAAGAAGCTATCAAATTAGGGGAAAGTCTGTGTTTTGAAAAGTCTTCATGATCCACTGGGGAGGTCTCGGTCTTCATGGAAAAAGGGACAAGGTATGCAGATTGCTTCCATGAACATCAAGCCTTGCAGGTGCTTGATTCCAGTTTGTTGGAACGATATGTATGGAAGGTTTGCCCAGAGAAAAGAGTGTACTTGTGAGGATGCTACGCCATTCTTCAGCTCTCCAATCTCCGTTCCCAGTTACAGAATTAAGAGCTTTGAGGATCTCCAGATTGCCAATGATGATGTGTCGGATTTTAATGTTGCATCTTCTAATTTGTTAAAGAGTTACCAAAAATTTTTTTATTTCAGCATCCAAATGTGAGGTTACTTCAATTGAACAGGAGCCTACAAAATGAATCAAATAATTTAGAATTAGCAACAAAGAAACCAACTTCCCCACTAGAGATACTATCACTGTTGTCCCTATATTAGCCTGCAAAGATAAGAAAGGGACCCTTCGAGGAAGGGAAGTTAGTAAGCAAGAGTAACTTCCTTGTTCGAGGCTCAGAAAGAGATTAGTGGTCCTTCACTTGAGCAAAGGCTATATGAGCAATACAGTGGTGGTTTAGCGCCTCATTTCTAAAGATACAGTTACATCTCATCTTCCAGATATGCCAAGCTGTAGAAACAATGATAGATGGAACAAAGATGGACTTATGAATGCCAGGATCCAACCATTGCCCATACAAAAAACCAGAAGGGAAGGAAACGGGTTTTCTAGCAAATCCAAGACCTGAGACCACATCATTTGGGCTTTAGGACAATGATTCACCAAGTGCTCCAGTGTTTCAAAATCCATACCACAAAGGATGCAAAGAGTTTGTAGACCAAAATTCAATGAATATAGGTAATCATAAGTTTTTATTTTACCCCGAAGGATAAGCCATGTAAAGTGTTTAACATAGGGAGAGGTTTTAAGCGTCCAAAGTTTTTTCTAGCCAAGCCAATGCTCCTCCTGATATGTATCTCTAGCTAAATGCTTGTAAATCATTGAAGAGAGATAGTTGCTATGTGACTTGGGGTACCATACCCAATAGTTACCACCAATTGAGTCTACAGTACCCAATATAGACTTAAAATCATTTAGAAAGTTGCCAAAAAGAAGTTGAAGCATCTAATCGTACCAATAAAGTACTATCAGTGAGATCAAGAAATGAAATATCATTCAAACCCAAGTCTATGTTGAGATAAGTAGCCTTAAAAGCAAGTGAGATCTCAAGACACGAAGGGTGGAAAAGAAAGGAAGTGGAAGAAGGATTAAAAGATTTAAGTCAAAGCTTGGGTCTCAAAATTTTAGTTGCTTGACAAAGTCACCTGAAAAACCAAGAGCAATTCATAGGGGGTCATCCATCCAAAAGTTAAGCAAACCATATTTAATTCAGAGCAAATTGACCCAAAAAACATTGTGATTGTTAAGATAACTAAAAACATTGTTGGCCATAAGAGAATGCCTGAAAAATCTAGGGTTTTTTATGCCTAAGCCCTCCTCATAGTGATTGTGTGTAGTTTCTGTCCAATTCACAAGATGGATGCCACTTCTATCGCCACTACTAGACCAAAGGAACTTTCTAACTAATTTTGAAATATTATCTAAAATCGAATTTGGAACAGGATAAATCAACAGATAATACAATGGAATAGACATAAGAGTAAAATTAATAACAATGGTCTTGCCAACAACTAAAATTTTGGAATGTTTCTAACCAGCAATATGTTTATCCAATTTATGAAGCATGTCATGGAAAACAAAGACAACAAGTTTATTGGGAGAAATTGGGATGCCCAAATAGGTAAAGGGATAGGTACCCATTCTGAACCTTAAGATAGAACAAATACTTTGGCTAACCCTTTTTTTAAACCAACTAGGAAGAAAAATCTTAGATTTATTGCTATTCAGAGATTACCTAGTTAGGTTCTCAAAAAAATGAAAATAGTAAATGATGTTGCGAGCAACCCTAAGAGAGGCTTGAGTGATAATAACCAAATCATTGGTGTACATGAGATGATTAAAATTAGGAGAAGGAAAACGATCAAAACCAAGAATAAGATTTTGATTCAAAGTAAAATTGAGAAGGGAAGTCAAATATTAAGAGACTAAAATGAAGAGATAAGGGGAGAGGGGGTCCCCTTGCCTGACCCCTCTAGAGGTAGAGAACTAAGGGAAAACAGAGAAATTAATTAGCATAGAAAAAGAGGCAGAAGTGAGGCAGGCCTTAATCAAGGAAATCCAAGCATTAGGAAAGTTCATTTTGGCTAAAGTGGCGAGAATAGATGTTCAACTTATCGAGTCAAAATCTTTTTCAATATCAACCTTGACTACCATCCTTGGGGAAGTACGGTCTCGATTGATAGTGTGAACAACTTCTTGCAATGTGATAATGTTATTTAAGGCATTGCTCCCTAAGACAAATCCACATTGTTCACTACCAATAAAACTAGGCAAAACAGTTTTGAGCCGATGGGCAAGAAGTTTGGAAAGAATTTTATAACAAACATTGGTTAAAGCAACATAACGATCATCAGAAACTATTTTGGGGTGGCTTTCCTTAGAAATGAAAGTGGCATAGGTCTTACCCCAAGAATTTATAATACAAGATTGTAAAAAGAAATATTAGAAAGTTGAGAAAAGATAATCACCAATTTCATTCAAAAAAAATTTGTAAAACTCTGCATTGAAACCATCCAGTCCAGGACACTTCCCAGATGAAAGAGACATAAGACCTTGGAAAACCTCATCTTTAGAAACATCTCTAACTAGAAACTCTCTATCACTATCCAAGAGAGTGATCATCAGGCAGAAAGTTGAAAAAAATCTGAAAAACTTTTAGGATTGGTATCTTTCCAAAGATTAGAATGAAAAATCATAGAAAACTTGCTCAATGCCAAGATTATCAGTAACCCAATCATACCATCGGTAACAGAAATGAACGAGATGGAGTTGTAATGCTTATGAATATTGGCAGTTT
Source organism: Dioscorea cayenensis subsp. rotundata (assembly GCF_009730915.1). Classification (NCBI taxonomy): domain Eukaryota; kingdom Viridiplantae; phylum Streptophyta; class Magnoliopsida; order Dioscoreales; family Dioscoreaceae; genus Dioscorea; species Dioscorea cayenensis. Next base: position 6,219,432 of record NC_052480.1, on the reverse strand, counting down.
GAGACCATTGTGAATTTCCTCATTGTGAACCCGAGGAAGCCAAACCCTTTGAGACCATTTGAGAGCATTTTGCCCTTGAAGTGACGCATATTTCCTACAAAGCATCACAAGATTTGAAGAGAAATCATCATTCATATTAGCGTTAGAATCAAGGATTTCCATATCATGAATTTCCTTTCTAGAGTGGTGGAGAGCCTACTCAATTAAGTTCATACCCGTGGTTCTTGAGAGCAAAAGACTTGATTTTGCGCGGGAAAAGAGATGAAAAAAATTATGCATTGGGTTAGAATGGGGAGTAAAATTCAAGGCATCATTGACAACATGATGCCAATTAACATAATCCAACCAATAATAATCAAAATGAATTTTTTTTTAATAATAACGACGAGAAAACCGGAAAACAAAAAGGGTGCATGATTTGAGAAGGATTGAGGAAAATGTTTAAGAATACAAGAATAAAAAATTGTAGGCCAATGCGAATTCACTAAACAACTATCCATCCTAGCTCAATGACGAGCTAGACCAAATTGATTGTTACATCAAGTAAAGTCAGCACCTGTATAGTGAACATTTAGAAGATTACATTAAGAAATAAAATCAGAAAAAAAAGATGAGATTTACGAGTCTAATAATGATCCCAGCCACCTTTATAATCCTCTATAGTTAAAACGTTATTAAAATCCCCAATAAAAATCCATGGGAGATCAAGGAGAGACATACCAGAAAGATGGTGCTAGAGGGCTTCATGTCCTTCAATATGATTGTCATTATAAATAACAGAAAGAAACCAACTATTAGAAGAAAGGGGAAAGATTACCAAATTGAGGGCATTTCGAGAGGCAGGTACTGGGTAACCTTCCCAATTTGCGTACGTCATAGAGTTATTATCCTCCCGAAGAAACCTTCAGAAAAGTATATTTTCCCAATCCCAGCATTTAGGTAACTAGAACAAAAACAATGAAGCCTTTGAGCATTTGCTCTGATTTCAAAAGGGCAGAAGATATAAGGTGTAAGCTTCCTGATCAAACCAAGTGTATAGGGAGATGGTATCTCAATCGGATACCCCCCTGCAATTCCAGCACAATAGTTTAGTTATCATTATAACAAAAATAGAATTTAAAAGAACGAGAGAAAAAAAAACAAATATAAGAATCTGGTAAATCAATGATCATTAGGATCATGAAGGGCAAGAAAAAACTCCGAGAAACTTAGGAATCGAATGCAACTACGTCAAGTATCCCTTTTTTATGAGAGACTACTAGAAGAATGAGTAAATTTTCTGATCAAAGCTTCTCGACGAATGCCATTTTGGAATTGAACCAATGTCATTGAGTTATCTGGTTCCTCTTCCTCAAACATTTCATCATCAGGGCCTTTTGATTTATTCGAACTATTCAAATCTTGGTCGTCATTCTTTGATGTGGGCTAAGGGTTACAAATGAGTTCTGAGATGCGGCCAACCAACATATCATTTTCACCGGCCTATCTCTCAAAGCTGACAATGCTTGGTGAAGAGATTGATTTCATCATGGTAGGTTGTGTGGAAGGAGAAGCAGATGTGACTTTTTGTGGCAAAGTAAGTCTTGGGGGATTCATGTCTGATCCATCAGAGATTGATTAGGCAGTCAAAAATTGTTCACATTACAAGCAACTTTAACACTATAAGTAGCCATTTGGATGTGAGTGAACAACTAGATCATGGGTCACATCAGCTTCCTCATTAAATGGTTACTCATATGCTTTCTCTAATCCAGAGAAACAGCTTGAGTTAGTGTGGTAGCCACCTTGACCATGCATGCTTGGCTAACCACATGGCACATTGTGTCCTTTGGAATTATCATCCGTTGGATCATCCTAGGCCACGTGAACGGAGTGTGAGGATGAAGTTCAGGTCCATCAGGCCACGAGCCACTACAATCCACGAACCAAAGTTTGAGTCCATTGGTTACGGTGATGTATATTCCACCTCCTAAAGGTCTGGGCATCCTGGGCCTACCTCGGCAACCAAGCTAACATTTGTTGGAGCATGAGAAAACTATACCACTACACGAATTCATCCCGTGCCTAATCAAACCAAAAGAATAACAAAATATTGGCAGTTTTTCGTATAAAAATACAACAAAAGCACGATGCTCCTCATCAGCTGTCCATATTCCTCTTATCAGAGGTTTGAATAAATCAATTTTGACACATATGCGAGCAAATCTAGATCAATCTGGGGAGATGGTGTAATCGTCAACCTTAAGCAAACGACCAACATGGGTAGCCAAGGTCTACAGGGATTCTCCATCCCAGAGGTCCACAGGAAAATTATGTAATTGCATCCAAATAGCTGTTGTGCTTAATTGTGAGAATGCCAGCTCAAAAAAAGGCTGCCACAGAGCCAGTTGGAGGATGATTCCATTGACTACCCAAGGCCCGTCAAAGAGGATCTTCTGCAGGATGTCATTTGAGTCACAATGTAGCAAAAGATAGCCATTTGGAAGGTCAGAAATAAGAATAGAACCAATGTCATTCCATTTGTTTTGAAGATGCAGTTTCACCAAATCAAAGGATGGAGGCTTCCCAAAGAATTTGTTGTAAAGAGCATGTTGAAAACATGTATGGGCTCTGGCTTTTGCCTCCAAATCCATATAGACGAACTCAGGGATACTCGCTTTCAGCTTAGTTAGCATCAGTCTATCCTGTAGCGGGGATTATGGAGCATGCGGAGCCTGTTGGTGAACTATAGAGGCAATCTCAGCTAACGAAGAGGCTAGGGGGTATTACCTACTTGCCATCAAGGTAATCAGACCAGCCCTGGGGATTGACCCGACCAAGTCCAGGGGTCAGGGATTGATGGGTTCTATCGGATCGAACCGAGGTTGAACCAGGGTTAATAATAAAATTTAAAAAAATATATAATAATAATAATAATAATAAATGATACAAAATAAGATAATCTCTATTTTAATAATTAAAAATCATAAATAATTAAATATAATATTTAAAATTTTAATTTTATATAATTTTATTAATTTTTAAAATATCTTAAATAAATTTAAATGTAATATTTAAAATTTTAATTTTTATGTACCATCAATCCCTCCTTAATTTTTAAAACATATAAAATATTAAAAAGAAAACCTAGTGATTCTCATCTCACCCTAGCCTTCAATCGGGACTCACAGAAAGAAAAAAAAAAACTCACGTGCCACACACACACACTCTCTCTCTCTCTCTCTCACACACACACACACAAACACACACACTTTCTCTCCCTCGACTTGCTCTCATCTTTCCCTCTCAGCTAGTCAGGTGCTACCTGTCACCGCCAGCGCAACCTCATCTTTCTCCCTCACATCCTGATCTCCTTAGCGGCACTCTCTTTTTGATTTTAAAAAAATATATTTTTTTTACCCAAGTAAGTCGGCAGGGTCAGCGGTTATCTAGTAAACCATTGCTTCCAAGGCAAGTCAAAGGGTATAATCGAAAAGGCCTCACGGCCGGAACCCAGTTTTTCTTGGTCAAACTAGACGGGTCCATCCCGGATTGACAATATTGCTTGTCATAGCAAGTGGGGAGATTTTATTGGAAGAGAACGAGAGCAAATGGAAGAGATACTATTAAGAGAGAACAGAAGAGGGCGAGCCAATGTTAGTCTTTGTGTTGCACAGTTTTTGTTGTGTTACTATGCCTTGTGGAAGCTAACAAGTTAGGCTACATTGGTTGCATGAAAAAAATAACAAATATATTTTTCAAGTTGACAACGCGGCAAAATGTGACATGTATCACACATCAATTGTCATGCCATTAAAATATATCCATATCAATGTAAAACAATTTTGAAAATATAAAATACATGGTTATCTTGCAAGTATGTGGGCGCCACATAAGATATGTGACTAAAATTAAACTTATAAGTATAGTACAAGAATTATAATACTATTTTCTAAATATATTGACCAAAATTAGGGGTGTCAAGCAGGGCAGTGTTCTACGACGAGTTGGAGTCGATCTTGGCCCAAGCACGGTGCTACAGATGCAGTGCTGAGCGAGCACTGCACCAAATCTCGAGCCGTCTTTGGTCTAGGGGTTTTCTGACACGCATGAGTAGACTGCCATGGCCGCTTTTGCAAATGACTACCCGATGACGCTAAATGTAAGTTTTTATTTTTCTTTGGTATATTTTTTGTTTTTTAGTCAATAAGGCTTTTAGTTATATGTTTTTTAATTTTAAGATATTTTTTTATATTTTTTAGCAATTTTAGGGTATTTTTTTATATTTTTGGGGTTTAAAATAAAAAATATAAATATAATATAACCTGAGCGCACGTCTTTGGGTGACCTTGGTGGTTGACGGTCGTGCCGTGCCCTAGCACGATTTCTAGACAGGGCCGTCTTGGCCCGAAAGCACGCATAGTGCATGGGCCGTTGTGGGCCCGGACCGTGCCGGGCCGGCCCGTTTGACACCCCTAACCAAAATACACTCTATAATTATATACGGATTGTGCGCTTAACTAAATAACAAAAAAAGAAAAAAGAAAACTCACAATCATTAAACATGGGGTGTGTGTGTTTCTAAGAAAGAGAATGATGTTTAATCAAGTGTGCAACAAGAATTTTTCTTAAGGAAAAAAATATGAGAACATTGTAGAGTTGCGAGTGTTGAGACTAGGGGTGTAATTGATCTAGTTCGAGTTGGGTAGTCAAGCTCGTTACTTGATATTCAGCGCGAACTCAAATGAGTTTTGTCTTCCTAATTCGAGCTTGAGTTAGAGCTCAATTATATATATATATATATATAATTTTAAAACAATATAATATATATATATATATACACGCACAAATACAACCACTTGATTAGGCTAGCCAGTACAAGTCATGTATTAAGATGCTTGAACTCAACTACTCAAGCTACTCGAGTTTGAGCTCCATTTGACCATGATTGAGTCGAATTTGAGCTTTCCTCGAATTAATTTTGAGTAATTTGTGAGTAGTAGTATATCATGTACACCATTTTATTCATATTTGCCCTTTTTGTAATTTTATTTTCAAAGTTTCTTCCTAAATATTCAATATAATTAGCACATAATATATGACTTTACATGTATAATGTATTATTATTTTATCTATTTTTCTCAGTCAATATGAAATTTAGAATAAAATTTGAGATACAACACGTGGAGTTGATCATATTTTGTTATGTTTGTATCTCGTAACTTGTTTTAAAAATTATAAAAAAATATTTTCAAACACAGTTTCATGATAGTTACGACGGAACCAAGATATGACTCATCCTTACCTATTGAATTGACTCAATTAAGTAACTTTTACAACAAGGGCCATCAATCTTTTAAGGTAATTACCAATCTATCCTTATATTATATAATGAATAAATAATAAAATTTATAAACCTATAGCTAAGTATGAGCCACATCTTGGTTCCGTAATAGTTACCACGGTACCAAGTCCTATCTCACCTAACAACCAAGTGGAATTTTTTTAAATTAAAAAACAAAAATGAACATGGAAAAGTAAAGTGCAGTGATTATTTGAACATTTTAAAAATACAAAGAGAAAAATGAATATTAAGGTAACTTATATCTATGTACTAAAAATGAACTTTTTTTTTTTGTGACAAAATCATAATTATCTTCTCAATGTAAATCCTGGAAAAGAACATGGATAAGAAATGGTGGAGGGTCCGAAACCCATTCCACTTCATTTGTACTAAAATCAATTGTCTTTTCTAAAGAATGAGCGGCCTGATTTACTGACCGTCTAACAGATTCAAATCTAATGTTACGAAAAGCCTTTTATAGTCCTATGTAATCCGAATGTTATAACCCAAGAACCACTAATTGTGAATCAGATTCAACGTCAACAGAGTCGACTTGAAGATCTAGAAGCCATTGTAGTGTTACATGACATGTCAAAGCTTCCCTAATAGTGGTATCGAGAGCTAGAGAGAAAGTGCCTGTTGCGGGCACCAAGAAAGGAAATGAGGCTCGTGTGCGGGTTCGTCCAATCCGGATTCCTAGGCTGTCCTCTAAGTATCAGGATTTCCTCACATAAGGATGGGTTACTGGGATTGGGTAACATCAATTAGTGGGTTGTTATGATAGCTTATGGGTTTTTGGGTTTGTTATATTTTGATTAAGTCTGTTATCACATCGGTGACTAACCGTTGTATTTAAGCGAGTTATGAAGGAAATGGGAAGAGGATATTTTGCCCACATCTCACTTCTTTCTCCCTATCTTTCTCCCCCTTCTCTCTCCCTATCCTTCTTCTCCCCCTCTAAACCCCTCCCCTCTCGTTTTCTCCATTCACCACTGCAACATTTGGTGCTTTTGTTGAGAGCTACACTCATGACGCAGGGGATGGTGACACGCTCGCGGGTCCTCGACGAGCAGCTCGCCAGCCTCATGGAGCTAGTTACTAAGACGGATTCCAAAATGGACTCAATCTGTGCCACGGTCCAGCAGCATTCCCACACCTTTGAGATGCTGCAAAAGTCGCTGGCCACTCAGCTGATAGTAATGGCGGACATGATGGTCAAGTTGGAAATGAACGATAAGTCTCATCAGCAACCCCCCTTACTGCCATTGCCGATAAATTCTGTGGTTGTCGCGGCACCAGGCACCCCGGCCATAGGGACACACGCAACCCGTTTGCCGAGGTTAGAGAATTCCTTGTTCTCGGGCTGTGACACTATAGGATGGCTCTATCAGGCCAACCACTTTTTCACATTTCACCAAGTGCCAGAGGACCAGAAGGTCTGTTGAACTGCTTTATCTTGGGGCTCCGGGAGGATATTCAGAGGGAGCTTTACATTCTGAGGCCGACCGACCTCCATGAAGCCATTGGCCTAGCCAAACTGGTCGAAGAAAAGTGTAATGCCGCGAACTTGGCGTCCCAGCACACCAGGCATCGATTCCAACGGCCCCCAGCGGCACCTCCCTTCACCGGGGGAAACCGGCAGACCCCGTTTCCCATTAAGAGGCTTTCACCGGCCGAAATGGCCACCCGGAGGGAAAAGGGGCTTTGCTTCAACTTCGACGCCAAGTTCGTGCTGGGGCACAAGTATAGCCCTTCCCAATTCCTGTGTCTCATGGTCGACGCCATTGCAGACGACCAGCCGGAGGAACACTTCGGAGTTGACGAGTCGGCGTTGGACCCGATTGAGAAAGACCCTCGCCCACTATATGATTTCATGCAATCACAGGGCAACTAATCCCTTCCATCTTGAAGCTCGCTGGGACGGTGAACAGACAGGATGTGGTGGTGCTGATCGACGAGGATTCCACCAACAATTTCATCCAAAGCCGCTTAGCTGGGCACTTGGGCCTCACCGTACTCCCGTCACCTCATCTCCGGGTGACCGTTGGGAACGGCGAGTCCGTTGGCTGTGGGGGCAGTGTCGACAAGTCAAGCTCAATCTCGGCGCTGCCGACTTTTCAGTTGACCTGCTCCTCCTACCCATTTATGGAGTCGACCTCGTCCTTGGATTGCAATGGTTGTCGAGCCTGGGCCCTGTTGTCTTCGATTACAGAAACCTTTTGATGGAACTCGGGTACCAAGGCACTCGAATCCGATTGAACGGGTTGACCCAACCCGCATTGAATTATGTCTCGCCGTCAACTCTGGCCAAAGAAGGCGCGAGCAAATACAGGCACTAAGCCTAGGATAGGTCTCCACGCTCCCACAAGTTTTATCGTGTCCCTCTAGAACATCTTAACGCAGTTTAGCGATGTTTTCTCTAAGCCAATTGGGCTCCCTCCTAGTTGGCCACTCAAACACCGTATCCCGCTGTCGCCAGAAGCGGCACCTGTCAACGTTAAACCCTACTGATACCCCTATTTTCATAAGGCGGAAATAGAGAGACTAGTCAGTGAAATGATCTCGGAATGGGTCATAAGGCCGAGCACCATCCCATACTCAGCCCCGATCTTGCTCATTAAGAAAAGCAACAGGTCGTGGCGCTTCTGTGTCGACTTTCACATGCTCAACACGGTGACAGTAAAAGACCATTTCCCATACCTACAGTCGAGTAACTCTTTGACGAAGTCGCTGGAGTTAGAGTCTTTTCAAAATTAGATCTTCGAGCGGGGTTCCATCAGGTGGCGACTCACACTCCCAACATCGAGAAAACGACCTTCAGGACCCACGAGGCCACTACGAGTTCCATGTGATGCCCTTCAGGCTATCGAAGCCCCATCGATGTTCCAGGCACTTATGAACGTCTTCAAGAGTATGTTGTGCCGGTTCGTATTAGTATTCTTCGACGACATCTTAATCTATAGTCCTATTAGGAGCATCACGAGGCCCACCTGTGAACCGTTCTCTTTATCTTGCGGTCACACCAGCTGTTCGCAAAGCTCCAAAAGTGTGAATTCGGCAGCATGGAAATCGGGTATTTGGGTCACCGGGTCTCAGGGCAGGGATTATCTGTCGATACCTCTAAAATCGCCACCATTTAGGAATGGTCGTTGCCAAAGACCATCAAAGAGCTGCGGGCATTCTTGGGGCCCACGGTGTATTACCGATGCTTCGTTCGCCACTACGCAGCCCTTACCACTCCACTCACCCATCTTCTATGCAAAGAGTCCTTTGTGTGGACACTTGAAGCAACTGCTGCCTTCCAGAACCTAAAGACAGCATGATAATGACACCAATTCTCCAATTGCTGGACTTCAGCACCACTTTGAAGTCCAGACAAATGCGTCCAGAACCGGGGTTGGCGCGGTGCTCGTCCAAAAGGGGCGTCCAGTGGCATACTTTGTAAACTGCTCAATCGCCGACTACAAGCATCCTCCACCTATAGTCGAGAAATGTTTACCACCACCGAAGCCATCAGGAAGTATCAGCATTACCTACTAGGACAGTGATTCACCGTCCTCACCGACCACCAAAGCCTGCGCGCTTCTCCACTAGACGTTCTAGACCCCTGAGCGGCACCGTTGGCTTGCCAAACTGTTGGGCTTCGACTTTGACATTGTGTACAAGCCAGGGGCTATGAATGGGCTGGCTAACGCCCTTTACCGCCTTCCCCCTCCAGCTCTCAACTCCCTCCTAGCCACCACCCACCCCATGACCGCCCTTTGGGACGCTCTCTAGCAGAGCTAAAAGTGCCACCATACACTAACCCAGCTGTTTCGATCTGTGCAAGATAATCCTGAAGATCACCCTCACCATTCTATCAGAGACGATGTCATCCTCTACAAATGACGAGTGCTGGTCCCTCCTGAGACAGTCCTCCAGCCCCTACTCCTAACCGATTATCACACCACCACTGTAGGAGGACATGCGGGGATACAACGAACCTACTTCCGCCTTGGCAGCATATTCTACAAGCTGATCAACACCATATCCCTTGACTTCATCACCCATGACTTCATCACCCATCTGCCACCGTCCTCCGGCAAGACTACGATCCTCGTCGTCGTTGACCATCTCTCAAAATATGCCTACTTCTCCTCTCTCGGGACTCAATTCTCCGGCCCTAGCATCGCCGGCACCTTCGTCCATGACATTGTCCGATTCTATGGCCTCTCGTCTTCATTCGTTTCTGACCGGGACCCCGTCTTTACGAGCTCATTTTGGAAGGAGTTGTTCAAGCTATAGAGGACTACCCGCGCAATGAGTACGGAGTACCATCCTCAAACCGACAGTCAGACCGAGGTTCTCAACCGCTGCCTTGAGGAGTACCTCCGCTGCTTTGTCGCCGACCACCTCGAGGGTTCCTCTTCCATCGTTGAGGTCGATTCTCTTCTCACAGATCGCACCACCCTTCTCCAAACCATGCGTGGCAACCTCCAAAATGCCCAACAGCAGATGCGAGATCTCGCCAATGCGCATCGCCAAGACATTTCTTTTCAGGAAGTCGATTGGCTGTTTCTCTGATTGCGTCCCTACCGCCAGACCTCAGTGGCACATCGTAAGAATGACAAGCTGTAGAGACGGTTCTATGGACCCTTTTCTAATCATCAGTCGCAACTGTGCCGTAACGTACAAGTTAGAACTTCCATCCGGAGGCCGCATCCATGATGTTTTTCACGTCTCCAAGTTGAAGCGTTGCCGTGGCGACCCCTCCCAGTAGCCCCATATGTTACCAGTGCACTTCGTTGACAATCACCCTCTCCTGCGTCCCGCCTATATCCTGAATTCATGCATCATCATCGTGCGGGGGTGCCCTTTTACCCAGCTACTTGTGTAATGGGAGCACCAACCGGCCTCTGATGCAACGTGGGAGCCCTTATACAACTTCCTAAAGGACTATGCAGCTTTCCACCTTGAGGACAAGGTGCTTCCCAAGGGAGGGACAATTGTTACATGCACCAAGAAAGGAAATGAGGCTCGTGTGCGAGTTCGTCCAATCCGGATTCCTAGGCTGCCCTCTAAGTATCAGGATCTCCTCACATAAGGATGGGTTACTGGGATTGGGTAACATCAATTAGTGGGTAGTTATGATAGCTTATGGGTTTTTAGGTTTGTTATGTTTTGATTATTTCTGTTATCATAGCTGGCAGCTGACAGTTGTATTTTAGCAAGTTATGAAGGAAATGGGAGGAGGATATTTTGCCCACATCTCACTTCTTTCTCCCTATCTTTCTCCCCCTTCACTCTCCCTAACCTTCTTCTTCCCCTCTAAACCCCTCCCCTCTCATTTTCTCCCTTCACCACTGCAACAATGCCCTTTATTCCTTGGATAAACGTCCCATTGGCGTCCCGAATTATTGCACCAAAAGAGGCCATCGATGATAGAATACCGAAGCCGGTGTCAAAGTTGCATTTCAAATGTCTAGGAGTTGGTGTGGACCAAGATTGTGATAAGCAAGAAGCCGTTGAGGTTGGAGATGGGCGATGCTAATGAACTTGTCATATCTTCAATCCAAGGGAAGATGAGGCAAGGAGCTCAATAGCCGACTCCCATTTATTGGCCCATAAGTGTTCGTTGCATCTCTTCCGCAAATCCCACAATAGCATGCACACTTGTGAGAGCTCAACTAGGGTATATTGACGGAGAGCGGCGATCCACCAAGACAAAAAATTTGGAAAGAAAACTGTGAATGAACTCATAGCCGCCGCAAGCGAAGCATGTCTCACACATGGACAGTTAAAGAGGATGTTGATTGATGTTTCAGCCGTAGCAACACATTGTGGGCACCATACATCAATCTCCATGTGGCGTCTACATAGATTCGAACGAGTCAGCAAGTACTCTTTACAAATAACCCCAAGATAAAGGAATGGTGTACGTCCTTTAGTATGAAGATGCCATTGAGTAGGTGAAGGTCTCATGTGTGAATCAACGGTTGAAATAAATTAGCCACTTGTGCCTCGACAAGGCCCAACACCGGTGATGTATGTATGCGGGGATCGCCCACCACTGGGAGCTATGGGTCCTCCCATATATTCACTTTATCCCCATTGTCGATGCGCCAAAATAAGTCTTGCCTCAAGAGATGTTGAGTTGAAAGAATACTATGACATAAGAAACTTGAATTTTTACCAGGCTTAGCGTGCATGCAGTCAACCGAGGGGTAATAGCATGCCTTAAGAAGCCAAGAAACCATTTCGTTGTTAAAGAAGGCACCAACCTTTCTTACCCAACATAGTGAGATTGAACTCATGAAGCCGATGGATTCCAAGACCATTTATGGGTACAAAGATGAGACCATGAACACCAATGTAAACCTATTTTTGAAAAAACCCAAGTAACTCCATAAAAAATAATTGAATAAGGCCTGAAATTAAATAAAATTGATTTTGGGAGAAAACACTAAATAAGAAAGTGGGTATAGCTTGTACCACCACCTTAAGAAGGGCTTTCTTGCCGGCTTGTGAAATCATCTTACGTTTCCACCCTTGTAATGAGCTCCAAGTCCTATCCACAATATATCTAAAGATTTCTTTTTTATGTCGGCCTATACTTGAAGGAAGACCAAGGTACTTCGAGGGAGAGAACGAGATTGGCACTCCAAGAAGGACATTGAATTGTTGTTGGTCGGAGAAGGGCACTTTATGGTTGAATGAGATCGCAGATTTATCAAGGTTTACTTTCTATCCCGAGGTCTCTTCATACTTACTCAAGTATACACTAATATGGCAACACCCTGAATTAGTGGCTTGGAAAAAAAGAATGCAATCGTCTGCAAAAAGTAGATGAGAGATCGAAGGTGCATTCCGGGATACTTAACACCAGTTTATAGCACCACTCCGAGTTAGAGAGTTCAAAAGGCCAGTGAGGCCCTCTGTGCAAAAAAGGAAGAGATATGGCGTGAGAGGATCACCCTGACGAAGTCCACAAGAAGGCCGAACTGTTAGTTAATATCGCAAAATTAAATAACATCATCAAAGGAATGCGGAAGCAACAATAAATTTGCGATATATTCTAATTATTTTAATAAATACCGTAATTTAATTAAAAGGCCTAGAAGATTACCTATCAATGTTTGAAAGCCTTTCCTTTGATGTGCCGAATTTGTCGTTCGAATTGTCATAAATCTCTTAGTGCCGAACGAAAGTCCCATGCCCCTAAATCACACGCCAGATTTAAGAAACAATCTCCTCTTCTTCTCCAAATAGCGGCTAGAGTTAGAGAGGAAGAGAGAGAGAGCTTGGTAATTTTTCTCACTAGAGAATTAATTGATTCTTGGGTCAGAGAGGAGTTATCTTTATAGAGATATCATAAAGAATGATAAATATTATTCAATTATGAAGTCCTATTCGAAATATGAACCTTGATAATATGATAAAAATTATCATAGAAATTCTATTAGAAATATAACTCTAATGTAACTAAAACCACTTGTCTTTGAGTCCTTATAATTTTGATTATCTATTCGACTCCATCGAATTTAAATCAAAATTTAAACTTGAGATAAAAACCCTAGACCAATTTACAATTTCACTTATCCCATGAAGTAAAATTATAAATTGACAATTTTACCCCTGCTCTCAAGAATGAGATTGATTCTTTATCCTTTTAAGCGTGACCCCTAAGTTCTTTCTGATTGGCAATGAGAGGATACCAAAGGACGTGGGTGACACCTAGCCAGCCCTGTGACCCTATGTCATAACTCAATTGAACACGAATGAGTAGATCATTATGAACCTTTCTGATTATGATTACCATATGTGTATAAACCTTTCGTTCTTATATCCCAACCAAGTGAGAGTCATGGTAATTGTTAAACGCATTGAACTGGATCATATGCCAATAACTATAGTAGAGTGAGATTAAGAAACTACGCTTCATGCCCCACACGATTAGTTTGACTGCCCTGGCGAAAGTCTTCTAATCTCACAAACTTATAATTATATAGGATGCTAACTCGTTTACTTCTGAGAGAACGAATTTATTCTTGGTGATCACTCACAACTACTACTTGCCGACAAAATCGCACTTCGAGGTCGGCCCTGCCAAAAGATAAACTGAGCCTAACGATTCTAGTAACAGATTAGATGTCACAAATACATTGTGATCATGATACCTTAGATTTAAGGTCCTCTCATATGATCATAGCCAACAATCCCAATCATTGACTGTCAAAGAGTAAAATCTATGTGATTGGATTGTTGCAAGTCATGTTCGAATACACCAATCCTAGTGATGCATTTATGACATATGCTCCCACTTTTCCATAGTTTCAACTAGCACTCTTTGTCAAAGTATATGTCATATAAATCTTTACGAACCACTAACGCCCAATTAAAAGTTCTCCAATTTGTGAACTATTTAAATGTATAAGTACCAAACCCTTCTAATGCTCTCTTCTTTATCCCACAAAGAGTAGAAGGTTTAACTTAATATATATGGACTACGATGTTCAAAACTAATTAAAATGTCATCATAAGATTTATATGAATATCAAAATAAATGCCTATTAAATAATAAGAATGTATAATACAAATAAATGCCCTAATACAAGTATCCTCTTTGGCATTTGAGGGCATAATCCTAACATGAACAACCTCCGAAAGTTAGTAATTCACCAAAATACGATATTCAACTGAAGAGAGAAACATCATAACAAGCCCTATCAAATAATCCGCAAAACTAAGAGCTTTCATCATAAATTGCAAAAACTCCCACTCAACCCGATCATATGCCTTTGCCATGTCGATCTTCAACCCCAAGAAGCCAACTCGTCCTTTAGCTTTTCATTTCTGAAAATGGCAAATCTCATGAGCCACCATAATGTTATCAGAGATGAGATGGGACGGAATAAACGCAAATTGATTATCGTAGATCACGTTGGATAACATTCCTTTCAAACAGTTCGCTACTATCTTTGACATAATTTTTATGAGCACGTTGAATAAAGATATTGGACGAAGATCGGAGACTCGTTCCAGAGAAGAAATCTTTGGAATTAGAATGATGGTAGTAGCATTCAACCCATCCGGTAGTTGGCCTGACTAAAAACTCTCCAAACAAAACCTTGTGATATCCATGCCCAGAATATCTCAAAAGTGTTGATAAAAACCTAGATTGAAACCATCAGGACCTAGTGATTTTTTAGGATCCATAGAAAAAAGAGCATCTTATACCTCCGAAGGAGAGATATTCTCCAACGAATCGGCATTTTGTAATGCTATCACCTTTGGTTGTATCACTCCCTGAAAGTGATGGAGATTACACCCCTCAGAAGTGAATAAGTTTTAATAGAAAGGTCGAATATGGAGATTACACCCCTCTAATGGAGCACTCGAGTATTTGCATCCCCATCATTTAGCGATGCTATCTTTGCTCGTAAATGCCAATAGACTTGTTGTTGATGAAGGAAAGTATGAAGTCGTTGTTGAAATAAGTTATACTGAGCGGTATAATAATCATCGCTCTTAGCTTGTAGGGACCAAAGTCATCTTCAACAAAATTGAATTTCGTCATGATATCGGCCCGATTGATGCGGGCTCCAGAAAGAAAGACGGGAAGCACAATAGGAGAGTTGATTGGGAACATCCAGGTCCATTCTCAAAGTGTAATAGGACTTTATGAGATGAAAACATTTGTCATCCGCTAACCATGCCATCTCAAAATGAAATACCAAGTGACGGATCGATATAAAACTAGTTAGCGAAAGATGTAAAGCTGTGTGATCAGAGCTTACCGTAGGTATATTAGATGCTCTTGCCATAGGATAGCTTTTCAACCACGTAGAGGAAACGAAGACTCTATCCAATTTTAGTTGAAGCCAGTGATCCAACCCTCTTCCCCTCTCCCAAGTAAACTAAAGCCCATCCTATGCAATCTTAGAGAGGGAGCAATCATCAATAGCTGACTAAAAATTAGTTATAAGGGAGTTTGGGTGTAGTCCGCCTCCACACTTGTCCGTAAATGAAAGTAACTCATTGAAATCCCCAAGCACACCCATAGTAACGCTAAAATCCCATGTAAACGTCGATGGCGAATAAGGTGGCCAAAGAAACCCATGAGGCACCACTAAGTCTGATTTTGCTCATAGATCTGACTATCAATATGATATTTTGAGAAGCTTTATAGTTGCATTTCTATAGTATCTTTCCATAACAAAGCCAAACCACCTCCACAATGAAGATTATCCACGTAAAAGAGAAATTGAAAACCAAGTTTTGTCTTTACTTTGTCAACTTTTGCACGGGAAGTTTTAACTTCTAAGAGGAAAAGTCAATCATGCTTTTTTACAGGCACTAAATCCGTAAGATCTTAAACTGTTCAGGCATTACCCAGACCCCCGACAATTCTAGCTCATCAGACTCATAATTGAGAGCGGGTTTGCGAGATAAGACCGGCCTAAGAGATGAAAAGATGATGTTGCTCTAACCCAGAGTCTGATTCACAATCCATACCATCAAGTCCTGGAGAGGTAATGTCAACAACTATGAGTAGATGGCAACGTTTTTTGACATCTGTAACCATTAGATATTCTGAAACCATAGCTTGAGTCGAGTTGTGATTATCCATTAAGAGCAGTTACCGCATAAAACCCTTGCGGACATGGAAACGCCCAGCTGATGGGGAATCACGCGCAATCATTGGAAGCTCGTATCTCTCGGATTTGAATGGCAATAGATCATGGCGGTCCTCCGGTGGATGGTATACAGAGATCATGGGATGGCCGTTACCGGTATGGGCGGGCATTTCCTACTTGTCCGGATCCTTGATCTAGCGCTCATAAAGGACGTGATCCTTCATGGTAATCAGGCGATCATGGCGCGACATAATGGCCAGGAGAGCCGTGTGACTATTGGACGAGTGATCCGGACGCTGTGCAGACAAACGGTGATCAAGCAAATCTGTCAAGTTTATTGATGCAGTGATATACTCGAACTGTTGATTCGCGCACGAATACCCAGTACAAGTCTTCAAAACCTGTTGATCAAAGATAGCCAGGAATTGGGAAAAGAGAGTAAATTTTAATACTCAAGAGAATAACTATTACAAACCTGCTCATACTCTCGCCCATAGGCTTACATTAAATAAGAAAAAATCAAAGATATGAAAATAATCCTAAAATGGAGATAATTCGAAAATATACCAACAATGGTAAATTTTCAAATACCGGCAAGAAATAAAAGAGTTAACAAAATAAATGCTAACGCCATAAATGGCTTACAAATCAGAGATTTCTAGCCAAAGGAATAGCGAAATCAATTATTACTAAAAATAGCAAAATTAGGATTTTCGAGGCCTAAACGATGGAATTTGGCCGAAATCATGCATGACTCACGAGTTTGCGCATCTTGTGACTTGTGTCCGTTGGCCCGTTTCCCATCAGACTAGGCCCACGAAACCCAAAAACTCCACCGCCCGGCGAATTACTAAAATACCCTTATTACTTCGAGTCACACTTCCGCATGAACGCGCATGCCATTTCCTCAATACGGTCCGCATCATTTATGCTGGAAACCTATGGGTCTGACGGAATATCCGGCAATGCTTTATTGATCTCCCAAATCCACGAACTGACCAGTTGTACCAGCCCTTGACAATGAGTTGGAGCGCGAAGGTCCGCCGAGTACAATTTGGGAAAGGATAGGTCTCATAATTTAAAATAAGCATGACACCCTAACTCTGTATGATCCAATATTCCATAATAAAAATAGAAATGAGGAAGACGCTCATACTTCAATCGAACTGCAGAACATGCTCCTCTTACATGATGAAGAAATATTTTTTTAACTAGGATCCAATACTATAAAATACTATTCATTCAATATATACCAACTCAAGTTATGTGCACCTTCACCTACATATTCTTTTGACACCCCCTAAATATGGGGCAATTGCCGGTATTTATAAACAAAATATATGTTTGAGCTCTCAATCACTGAGTAGAGAAATAAAATTCAAAATTTTCTATTGTGTAGATATCTATTATTTTTTTCATCAATAAACTAATGACTTGTGAGTACCAATCAAATACTGTTGATTTCTAATTTGGGGAAGTTAAATCGAAACTCCATGATAGAGACAGTCTTTTTTTTTTAAATTATTTATATACGTTTAATTTTGCTAGATTTATTTATGTGGAAATTGTTAAAAAAAACCCCTAAGTTTGCAATATTGCCAAAAACATCCCCCTTAATTTGGAAATCCCTAAAAACCCCTTCCTTTTAACGGAGTTATTTTAAAATTGCCCTTGCATGGAAAGTCATGGCACTGCAACCATTTCGGCGGTTTGAGAGGAAGTGAGGGGTTTTCTTAGGGTAACCACAAGAGACGACTTTACTAGAGCTGAATACTTGTTTTTTTTCAACTCAGCTTTTCCCTTTCTGAAGTTGTCTCTACCGGCAAATCCTCTGTAATTTCAGCTTTTTTCTTTCCACCGGTGTCTCAAAGGAGAAGTCCCGCACAAGTATTCGGCATTTCATCAATTTGCAATCTAAGGTATTGATTATGGTTTTATGTTAACTATTATGTTACAAAGAAAGATTTTTCAGTTTTGTTTTGTGGTTCTGTGTTTATTGGAAGATATTGAAGTCTGTAGGGAGATTTCTCGGCTAGGGTTTTGTTTTGTTTTACATTTTTCGTCTGTGTACATGATCGAAATAGTTTTTTGATTGTTATGATTTGTGCAATGTTTATAATGTGTGTTTCCCCTTTCATTTGATATGGTTGCAGTTTTACAAATGATATTTACGTTTAAGAAATGAGAGGTTACCATTTAAATTTTGTTGTCTCTGTTTAAGTATTGTTGTCTTTGTTTAATAAACTAGGTCTCTGTTTAACAAGTGATATCTTTGTTTAAGAATTGAGAGATTACCATTTAAAACCTTATATTTAGGCTTAAAAAATTATGAATACTGTTGAATGTGTTTTTATTGTCTCATGCTTGTAATTATGGCGGTCAACCTAGTTAGTGGGCGATGCTACTTGACACCAGTAGTGGAGACCTTGGCTGAATTGAAAGTTCACATGACCCCTCGACACTAGGAGATCATATGAAGGACACTATTTGCAGCATTTACTGAGCTAGAAGCTGTATTCCAAGAGAGGGCCTCTCTTGATTCTCTATTGCAAAGGTACGATGGCTGCACCAATAAATTCAGAATCAGGAAAATCCTACTGAGTTTCAGGCCTGAAGATGTGGCCCTCGTTCTTGGTCTGCGTTGCGATGGAGACGCAGTCGTGTTTCAGAAGAAGAAAATACGGTCAGTTTTTGAAGAAAGTCCGTTTCGTCTAGACCTCAAGGATGTTGTGCTATGGTGAAAGTAGTTACTAGAACAAAATGACGATAGAAACCAGTTTGTAATCTCTCGAAGGAATAGAAGTAATAAATCATGAACAATGTGTTTAACAGAAGCAGTTAATGTTTACATATAGTATTTAGTATCTAACCGTGTTTATTTTTAGTTTAAAAGTATTCTTGGGAGTTTAAACATTTTGTTTTCAGTTTAAAAATATGCGATAACGTTTAAATATTTAGGTTAAATGTTTAAATATATTTGTTATTGTTTAAACTGAATAATTTTACTGATATTGTTTGGTTTACATATATTACTTTCCTAAGCTGGTCTCGGCGAATGCTGATGAAGTTATATTTGTTCGGGGCAACCGCCGAGTGGATGCTATTGCTACAGAACCACTTGCTAGAAGGCAAGATAAGAGGCCAACCTCTTCTGTGTGCGCTCGACATTGTTCTCCTACTTCCAGCCCAATGCGTGCGCGTATTCCTCGACGCCGGAGAAGCCCTCCCCCTACCCCGCCCGATTGCAACACTCACCCACCCCCGACCACGACAACGATAATCCCCCCGACCGCGCGGGTCCCCCGACGGCACTAGGCAACGATGTCACTGTAACTCCACCACCGATTGATGATTAAACAACGCAGCAGACTATCCGGTACCGATGCTCGATTATTGAGTTGGTCACCGTTGATGACATAGCCGTCACGGTGGAGAAGATCGTAAATGATGTTGCCATTGTCACTGTTGATAAGATCGTTAACAATGTTGTCAACGAAATCCCCGTCACAGTGGAACCGGCGGCCGACAGCGCAGCATCGAAGGTGGGCACTATCCCCGTCACGGTGGAACCAACGGCCGACAGTATCACATCGAAGACAGACATAATCCCACAACCGAAGGATAATACTGTCGTCGTGCCCGCATCGAAGGATAATGCTGCTGGTGTGCTGAACATTGACAACCGTTAACAACAATGCCGCATGATGACCCCAAAACAGCTGTTGACGAGGGGCCAGGAAATGCCACCGAACAAGCAACGAGAGATATGATCCTTGCCAACCAACAATATGAAAAAGTTTGGAAAGACTTTGTTCCGAAGAAGAAAAAATACGTTGGACAATCGCGCCTCAACAAATTCGAGCAGGAGTTGATAAGGATCTTCCTCAACATTTAATTTATATACTTATCGTTCAAATATGTATAATATCGTTTAAATATTTGCTATATCGTTTAAATATTTTATATATAGTTTAAATATTTACAATGTCGTTTGATAATATTGGTTACCGTTTAAACGCAGGACTGTTATGTGGATGAATGATTCTCTCAGCACCACACGGGCCAGACTATTCACGTTGCTTGAGGGAAAGGAGATGGTCTCAGACGATGTGATGGACGCTTTTGTATGTATAATACAAAAGTCACTGAGCAGAGTACCATATCCTTATAAGAAGCGCGCCTCCATCACACGACCACTAGCTCTATTTATGTCAAAGCAGGATGACGCATCTGACACGACTTTCGCTATGATCGGAGATGTCACGCACAAGCTGCATGATGTTGATATTGTCATCCTCCCGATAATCATGAATGGCCACTTCCATGTCATGGTCCTTGACAATAACAAACAAGAATATAGGCATTATTCTTCATGCGAAAGTGTGGAGTACGACAAAGACGGGTTAGAAATGGTAAGTTCTTTGCTAAATAGAGTTTGACTAATAGTGTTTGGTAAATAATCGGTATTCTAATCTCAAATTATATACCTCGACAGCGTAATCTATTCGACACGTGTATCGATATGGAGTTCGGCGAGACGGTGACCACAAAGTACCCACTAGTCCACGACATGGAAACCCCACGACAAAAAAGAGGAAGTGTAGACTGCGTCGTCTATATCATGCGGTTTATCGAGCAATTACGCAACGATAAAAAGCTACGTCTACCGCAAACGGACATCCCTTAACTGAGATTAAAGTATGTTGCCCGTATACTTAAGGAAGGGAGGGCAACCGGCATCACTGAGAAAAGGGGGTCTTCAACTGCGGGGAAATAGAATTGCCATGATCTTGTTTGTTTTCAAATGTAATTCGATAATGTCGTTATAAATTTAAATTCAATTCATTATTTTTGAAGAACATGAAGAATTATTTTTCAATGTAAATTTACTAGTCTGTATACTTATGCAATTGACTTTCTTTGTTTAACTTTCAATTTTATTGTTTAAATATCAGTGTTTACGTTTAAAATAAAGTAGTCTCTGTTTAAACAAACAACATAGGATAATATTTTAAAATAAGTAGTCTCTGTTTAAGCAAACATTGTCTCTATTTAAATATATGTGTTCCCTGTTAAAATAAGAGTTTCTCTGTTTAAGTATCAAAACTTAGGACACAATTAAGTTTGTTTCTTTTTAAAAATTTATTTATTTACAATGCCTAGTCTGCGACAATTTGATTGCAAGATCTGCGATTGTGACAGGAGCCGTGGCAGCGGCTGCAATGTAATTCACGGATATCAAACACTTGCTACTCGATCCTCTTTCGTCTAGGATGCCCAGGTTGCCTTCTCGTCACAGGCGGTCGCAGACGCAGTTCACGATTTCCGTCCGTTGGCTTGTCATAGTCGAGTATGGGGAATATAGCTTCCTTATCCGCCAGTTTGTAATTGTCGACGGTGAAGTAGCCGCTAATAAATCGATGAACGTTGGTGTTTGTCTGCATTATTGCAGCACAAGCGTGTTTGCACGCGATACCATAAACTTGCCATCTGTGACATGAGCATGTTCTGATGGTAAGATCTACAGAGTTGTTGTACTGGTCAATCACTTCATAACGATCATCGACACAACGACAATCACGAAGATTTCGGCTATCCTCAACAATTATCTCTACCTTCGAATGTATGTCCGGGCATAAGTAGGTCTCCCATTTGTTTGCTTGCTCACGGCGGTTCCATAACATGCGAATCAACTTAAATAAGGTTAAGCAAAGACATTGATAGTTAAACAAAAACACATTTTGTTAAACAGTAAGATAATAAGTTAAACGATTAGGCATATATTTAAATACAGAAAATGGTATTTGTACATTTCTGAAATGTGTTAAAGGATAAGACCAATTCTTAAGTATAAATGAACATACGAATACATTATGGAGTCGACCATTTTCATCATCAGTAAATGCCGAGCTTCTTTGATCCAAGCATTGAACGACTCCGCGACATTTGAATACATCTCACCCCAACGTTCACCTCTGAACAGATAATTCGACCAATGTGCCATATCTGATTTATTAATCAACCAGTGATGGGCTTTTGGTGATGTGGCCTACAGTTTATTCATAGTATCATAGAATTCTTTAGCTGTGGATGACCACGCAATACGAAAATATATAAACCAGCACTCCTCCCTCAATGCCTTCCCAAGCCTGACGTTGCCTTTCATAAAATTGGCCTCCAAGTGTCGAAGACAGTATGCATGTAGGGAAGAAGGGAAGACTCTCGCAATAGCGTTCACAAGGCCCTTCGACCTGTCCGACACGAATGTAATTATCTCAAGATAATCTCCTTCCTCGTATAAAGCATCACCTAACTTGGCTATGAACCAAGTCCAATTGGCATCGGTCTTGTTGTCGATAATACCGAATGCGACGTAGAAAAAACTATTGTTTCTATCTTTACCTGTGGCACCCAGTAGAGTACCCCGATACTTTCCAAAGAGGTGGATACTATCGAAAAATAGCAGCGGCTTGCAAGCCTTCTTGAATCCCACAATATACGCTCTAAAAGAAAGAATGCACGTTTAAAACGCTTACCGTCTCTTTCCACAATAGCAATGCTCCCGGGGTTTGTCTCAATCAACGTATCCATATACTAAAGCAATAAATTGTAGCTGGAGATGTCGCTGCTGTTGAGGACCACCCGGGCATGATCTTTTCCCAACTAAGCCTGCTTGTATGGAATGTGAACACCATATTCCCGCAACATGTCCTTTTGAATGTCGATGTCTTTGTATAAGGGCCGGTCCTTGAGCTTCTGAATTACTCGTGGGCTTACCCATTTTTTGGACGCTTTCGGATGTAAGGCCGATCATATTCCACCACCGCAAGGGTGTGATGGGTTGATTGTCTTGATTCTGAAAGTATTTTTATTGTATTCTTTTGATGCATAAAGGCGCCATTTACAATCAATGGCAGCGCATTCCACAGTCACTCGGTGTTTTTCGTTCTTTATGAATTTGAAGTAAAAATTCCGTTTGATTGCAAAATTTCGAAGTGCGTCCCTGAAATGTTCAATGCCTTCAAAACGTTGTTCGATATCCAACGACAACACTTCAGAATGATCTGACGAGGAAGGAAGGCATCCAACACCGTCATGGTCGCCATGGGGTTGACCAAAAGCGCTCGCCGAATCCGAATTCCTGCCAACACTGCAATTTAAACGAAAAAGATGAATATTTTAAGCAGAGACATAATGTGTTTAAATGATAACCTCAAAATTTAAATGTTAATTCAAATATTGAAATACTGACAAATAAATTAAACGAAGAAAATAAAGTTTAAATGTAAACGCAATATATTTACACAGACTGCCAAAGTTAAACACTAATGAACTTATACAACTACATAAACATAAAAGAGAAGAATCTTACAACGAAAAAAACTCATTTTCAGGAGGATTCGACAATGGGACATCGTCTGTCTCGACAACAAGATCAAGTACAGTGTATTAAAAGATGAAGTACACGTGACAAATCCGCTAGAAGTCAACCTCGTTTTCTATTGGACAAACCGTTTTATATCCATCGGGTGTGATAAACTTCACCCTGATAAGGGGAATATCAAGACCCCATCACTCACATATCTCAGCTAACACCGATCCCCAAGAAGTCAGCGCCGTGAACATTAGCACTCGAATCGAAGAAATTCTCACCTTATCAGGAAACCGGCAGAATTCAAATCGAACTAACCAAATGAGGAGAAAAAAAAGATGTGATGAGCCTTCTAAACTTTGTTTGACAAAAAACAAACAAAAAGGCAAAAAATATGCAAAATTGTATATATAAAGGTTGGACATAATGTGATTGGGCAGTTTTTTTCCCACTATTTTCAAGGGCAAAAATGAAATTTCATAACACGGACCCATTTGAAGTGAACGGTAGGGGGTAAAAGAGAACTTAAACAATAACGGAACAGTTGTCCGGGGTTTGCCAAAGTTGGAGGGGCTGTTTAGGAATATTTGAAATTCACGAGGGATAAACAGTGATTTTCCCTTTATTTATTCTTGAGTAATTTATGGTGCGTGGGTGGATCATCTTGGTGCAATTTTTTTTTAATCCCCTGTAATTTTTTATTTTTATTTTTTTGTGATAAAAATGTGCTTTTGAATCCCTTCGTGCAAGCGCAAGTGCAAGGGCAAAGGCAAAAAAGTTTCTTTGCAAGTTATTTTGAATTGAAAAACCTTTAATAGCAGGTCTCTACAAAATTTAAAAAAATTTTACCTGTCTTAAAACACCTCAAACATTTTCAATCCAAACAATATAAAAATAATAAATACTCAATTTTATAAGAAATAAATACTTTTCTTAGGATCTTCTATGGGTCATAATCAAAATATCTTTCAAACCCTGAGAAAATACAGTTATACTATATTTGGTTGGGAACAAAAGTTTTATATCTCAATCAAGCAACTTGTGATAAGTAATAAACATAGTTTTATTATTAAGAAAATTAATGCTTTAATTTTAAAATATTTAACATTATAAATATAAATAAATCAAGTTAAACTGTACTCAGATCAAATAGAATTTTTTCTCGACTTAATAGTTGAAAAAATATTTTAACCCCATATTCTTATCACCAGCCAAACACTCATTTAGAGGTTTAATTATTTTCATAAATATTATATATATATATATATATTAAAATGTATAAAAAAAGGGTTTTTATACAATTTATTCAAACATAAAATTAATTTACTCTCTGAAAACACCTAGATGAGAAGCCCTTATTAAAATTCTAATTAGAGTGTTTTAATATAAAGTTCAAATAAGTGTTATATTTTTCATATAAAAACAAAGAATCTGACGATAATTGCACGCGTATAGAGCTAAGTAGTTGGTTTGTTGTTAAGTGAGCAATTGGCATCAAAACCAGCTGTGGAATAGCTAAAGCTAAGTTAGCACATCTTTGTTATTATTATGACCATGACCATAATTAATGTTTAGACAACGTGCGAGCCAGCATAATAATCTAAGTCTTAATCATTAATTCAAATTAAATCATATTTTAAATATTAAGTAGGGAAAAATGTGTGATGGATAATTTTAAAAGTTTTTAATTATCTTTTAATTTGTGATCAACCAGTTCCTTGTAGGTTTGGAGACGAGATACTTATAAAAAGATAAAATTTTCTTAACAGTGTTTTTGTAAAATTTTTCTAGTAGGTAATGTTATTATTATGGCCATGACTATAATGTTTGGACAACGTGCAAGCCAGCATAAATCTTAGTCTTAATCATTAATTCAAATTAAATCCTACTTTAAATTTTAAGAAAAGAAAATCTGTGATGGAGAATTTTAAAAAAATTTAATTATTTTTTAGTTTTTGATCAATCCGTTTCTACATAAGTCTGAGACGAAATACTTGGAGTTTATAAGGGGATAAATTTTTTCTAATAGTGCTTTTTCATATATAATTATTCTGATTTAAAATTATTTGCTTAAGCTATATATATAAGTATTTATATTAACTTGATTGATAAGTTTTTAATAATTTTATAAATATTAAAATTAAGCTTAATTTTTAGAAAATAAAAAAATAAAATGTAGATGAAATGGAATAATAAGAGAAGGGGAGGATTTTTTTATACTTTTTCTGAAAATATTATTTGTTTCAATGGGTTAGTTATTGGAATGGACGGCATATATTAAAAAAAATCAAAATATTTGAGATTTATATTCATAAATTCAATATAGATTTTTCTATTATCATTATTTAATGATAATAGTACCGTTACACAATCACGTTAAGCTTTCTATTTACTCGTTTATTTCATATCAAAACGTTGATTATAAATTTTATTGTATATTTTTAAAAAAAGAGTTGATATGTAACTATTCTTTAAAAAAAAAAGCATGCATATTTGTTAATGTCGGAATTTCCTGGTAATACTGCACGCACAGCATTTTGCCAACAAAGAGTATTGTAGCAAATTACTGTGTGGGGCGTAGTAGCCAGCACACTATTCTACAGACCTTGTGCGGACGCTCGATAACCCACACATTTTTCTGTCTACCTTGTGCGACCTCTTGTGGGGGGATGACTTCCTAATAACAACACAACTCTTACAAATATGAAAACAACCCCTCTTTGTAATCTCCAATGAGATACGAAGTTCTAAAACTCGACAAATGCAAATGATCAATGCAAAACACCGGTTTAACATGAGAAACCCGAAAAAATCACTGGACTCCTTAAAGCCACTCGAAATGCTTCACCACATCAACAATGGGATACAAAGAGGGTGTTCTCTCTAGATATAACTAGAGGATTACAACAATGAGGTAAGATGCACATCAACAAGATGTTCACAAACAACACATACACCTCATCAATTCTATGATGGATAACATGGACATCAAGAAGAGATTAAAAGAAGATCAAACCCATAAATTAGGATAGGCATCTGCAAGGATTCATCACCCAAAATCTGGGCAAAATCCAGCACCGATTTATTGTCCAAACCTTAACCCCCTTTTCTTTTTCCTCTTCTTCTTGGTTTCTTACCTTTATATTCACTCAATGTTCTTACCTTATCACTCCATCACATTTCAAGCTATAGTAAGCATCCCAGTTTAACATTACACTTCACATAAATGAGTTTTCCATTTTGTCCTTCAAAACTTCCACGGTTGTCATAGTTTTTTTTCTCTGTATGGGTGAGCCCAACTTATTTCTGCTAGCCCTAAGGCTGAAACCCAACAGTTAATTTTAAAATCACCGACAAGTAAATCATGCTTTATGCATTATATATATCCTCTTAATTATAAAATACCAATATTTACGATTATTTTATTAGATGATTTAATATTTGCAGGTCTGATTTAAAAAAAATTGAGAAAAAATCACAGCTCCGTCCTCTACTATGTTCTCACACCTTAGGTCTACTATTTTTTTTTTCTTATCTTAAATCACATAAATATACATTACTACATTTGTTTATAATTCATAATTAATTTAAGAGAAAAGTAATTCTTCCAACGCCTTACAAAATTATCAAACAACCCACGTCCTTGCTTATTCATAGGCATGAAGAAGAGATATCCACCATTAAGCCTGTTAGCAGACACAAGAATGGTAAAATTATCATCAGTGGTGTGCCTATGCAATACTGTCTATTTGGGGAGGGTGAACTCGTCCTCTGCTTTTGTATATCTACGTTCTAAAGAAAGGGGGCGAGTTTGTTCTCATAGTAGAGCATGTGCACAATTATAAAATAAGGTCAATGACCATTTAGTCTATTTACATTATAAGTAGTTCATCTCACTGAAAAGACATATCAAATTCTAACTCACGTAGATGAAATGCACAAGTGTCGTAGAGCTTAGTTTTTTTTGTGTGATTGTTTCTTATATGTGGTTTGTTCACATTTATAAAAAAAATAAAAAAATAAATTTTAGTATTATTAGAAAATTACGGAAATAATGAGGATTAAAAAGAAAATATATTTTTTAGGAAAGTTGTAATGTTGTGGGGACTAATTAATATTTTATCTTTTGATTTAAATATAACAATGTTATGGCTATGTTTTTAAAATCCTGTTTAGAAGATGGGATTCAAATCCTAACTCACATAAACGAAGAGAACATATATCGTAGAGTTCATATTATGACATATGTTTATACTCATGTATTTTTATGTGGCCTGTTTATACTTAAAAAAAAAAAAAAGTAGAAGAGAGATGAATTTTAGTATTATTAAAAAGTTACTTAAATAATAGAGATTAAAAAAAATTCAGGGAAGTTTATAACATTGTAGTGTTGTAGGGACTAATTAATATAATTTAAACATAACAATGCTATGGCTGTGTTTTTTTGAAAAAAATGAATTAGTACAAAAGACGTCCAAAAGAAGAACGACAAATAAATTTCGTTGGGAAGCTTTTTATGCAGAGATTGAGCAGGACAAGAAAAACACCACTAGCCACTAGGCTAGTGCATCCCAAAAATTCCCACGCTGTCACGTGACTGCATGTGGGATCACATTTGACTTTCAATATTTAATTTTCCACCATTATCTTTAAAATTAAATCTTGGTAAATAAAACTCGTATCTCTTGCTTTCATTAGATGCATTATGTTTTTTTGGAAACATAATATTCAGTTTTTTTTTCTAATAAAATAAATAAATCATTATTTAAATTATTTATGAGAGAGGTATTCAAATTTTTAACCCATGTATTGAACCCGGGTACATTACCAATATTGACACATGACATAATATTTTCAAAGAAAAAATTAGATTATCTTATTTTACTTTTTCAGAATATATAACTATCATAACTAGACATATCTTATTTCTCATATTTATTTTGGATTTAAAAAGTAAAAAATTATGAAGAGAAAAATGGGAAGGATTTAGATTGGAAATAAGAAAAATATAAAGAGGATATAGAATAAAATTGCTCCTAATGCAAATAATTTATATTTGTGTATAAATTAGTTAACTATATTTAATAATAAATAATGTTTTTTATTTATAAAATATTGTGAGTGATATTATTCACTTTAATTATTAGAATTAAATGGTTATATTAAATAATTCAAATTTATTATTATAATTATAATTATTTAAATTATATAATCTTGTTACTTATCATTTCCCTTTATTATTATATTAATATTTAAATTAATGGGTTATATAATTAAATATGCAAAAGCGATGGTAAAATAGTCCATTGCCAACCAAGAAATAATAATATTGAATTTTGCTTTGTGATTGTACAGCTACAGCTATACAGCCTATACTCATTAGGGTCCTTTCGTTGTATGGGCTCAAAATTTATTTATTTGTTATTGCAATAGCTGTCATGTTAGGTTTAAAAAAAAAATCAAAATAAATAGACCCAACAAATTTATATAATTCAAAAGATAATTATAAATATTTCAATATTTTACAAATGAAACCAAACAACAAACACATCTAATTTAATTTGTAACAAACATAAACCTCAATAAATTAATACCCAAAAATACAACTTAAAAACTAAATTAATAAAAACCCTTTTTTTAATTTATTTCTAAATTAAAAAATAGCTTAATATAACATAGCAAATATTTCATTACCCATTTATCTCCCATATTTTTCAATTTTTCAAAAAACCCCCAAATATATATATATATATAAATAAATAAATAAATAAATAAATAAATATACTTCCATGACCACCATCATCATTCCATCTCTCCTCCACTGCCAACCGTCTTCCTCCCTGCCTCCTCTCTCTCTGTCCAGGGCGGTGACCACCGGCGGTGAGCTCACCCCCTGAAATTCCCATCCTACCCCTATGACTTCCAAACCAATGAAACCCCTTATCAAACCTCTCCTCCTTCTCCTCCCTCTTCCTCATCCTCCTCTTCATTCTCCGCACCCCCGGAAAGCTCACCACCCTCGCCGGCGTTCTCCCTCCCTCAAGATCCGGCCAGGCTACACCTCCTACGACGCCTACATCAAGCACCAGCTCAACAAGACCCTCAACCCTCACCTCCGCCGCGTCTGGACTACCCGCGATTGGGATCGCAAGGTCCGCGTCTTCTCCCTCTTCTTCTCCGATCTCAAATCCCAATCGCTTCTCTCCAACTCCTCCAAAGCTCTCTGCATCGGCGCTCGCATGGGCCAAGAGGTCGCCGCCCTTCGCGCCATCGGCGTCGTCTCCACCATCGGCATGGATCTCGTCCCTAATCCTCCCTCGTCGTCGCCGGCGATTTCCATTCCCAGCCCTTCCCTGACGACTGCTTCGATTTCGAATTCTCAAATGTTTTCGACCACGCGCTCTACCCCGATCGATTCGCCGCCGAGATCGAGCGCACGCTCCGGCCCGGCGGCGTGTGCGTGCTCCATGTGACGATCAAGCACAAGGGCGACAAGTACTCGGCCAACGATCTCTCCGGGATTGATGGGGTTGTGATGCTGTTCAAGAGGATGGAGGTTGTTAGGGTTCGTGAGGTTGATGGTTTCGGCCTTGATACGGAGATCGTTTTCAAGAAGAAACCCTCGCCGGCGACGACGACGACGACGACGACGACGGAGAAGTAGAGAAGGTGTTCATTTTTTTTTTTTTACATGTGATTCTATTTTTTTGGGATTTAAAAGAAGAAATTATTTTTGTATTTTCTTAGTATATATATTATATACATTATTTGTAATTTTAATTTTCTTAATCAATTTATTTTAAATTCTTCTATTTTTTTTAATTAATGTTGTCTTTGGACTATATAATTACTCCAAAAAAAAATGAGAAAATGGTAATAATTTAATCGTTTGGGTTCATGAAATATTTACTGAAAATGTATATGATACGGCTCTCTGGTCTAAGTTAATAAATTTTAAGTCATGTGAAACATTCTTTGTGGGGCGACGTATTCTGTTAAAAAGAAAAAAAAAAATAGAGACGAGACATGAGAAGGTCACGAAATAAATTATAAATTTTTATTTTTAATAATAATATTATTATTATTATTTCTAATTTGAAGGATTATTTTATTTATTTATTTATTTATATAATTATTATCATATGAAGTTTTGGTGGGAAGTGGGAACGGGTAACGAGGCCGTCCTTATCTGTTGACGCGGATTGCGGTGCTTTTGATACGCTGGGCTTTTTTTATCTTGCCTTTTGAAAAATCAAAAGATAAATATATATAAATGTTATTTTATTAATTTGTTGATTTTTTAATTATTAAATTTTCTTCTTGTTTGCCATGTAATCTCTAGTTACTATAATTAGAAAGTTAGAATGGAATCTTTTATTTGTAATTTTTATAAGAAAAAATTATAGATAATAAAATGAAGCAGAAAGAAGAATATAAATATTAATAATGAATAGAGGGAGAGCAGGAGGAGGGATGTGTCATGTCTGTGAGTTGGAACAAAGAGTTTTTTGTCAGTGAATTTGGGAAAAATGGGCTCCATATCATCCCCCTTGAGAATCTATTTAATGTGCTCTGTGCATTCAGGGCTGTGTATTATTCACATGCTTCAACATGTCTCTTGTCTCTTTTTATAATATTCTTTTATCTTATTTTTTTTACATAACTTTTTTCTTGTCCTTTTTTTAATTTTAATTATTCACTGGTCCAAAAGTACTTTTTTTAAATTTATTATTATATTTATTATTTATAAGTACTTTTGGGTTGTGCAACAATTTGTCAAAAGCTCCTTTTGGACAAAGCAGCTTTTCTTTTGATTTAATGATTTTAATTTTTTATTGGTACATATTGTTTTTTTTAATGATATTTGGAATTAAAAAAATACTATTTTAATGAGATAAAATTTGAGTTTGTTTTAATAAATGATATCTCAGATAATAGGTTTTCTGTTTCCATACCTGGGAAAATAGGAAATTATTTATATGTCTAGAAAAAAATATGATATTTACTTATATATTTATATATATTATAATTTATTCTTATTTAATTATATGCTTTTTACTAAAAATCAATTAAAAAATTTTATATAAGTGTCATTTACCTTCTCCTCTTTATTAAATAGGATGAGAGAAAAAAAAATCACTCTATTATTTATATTATTTTAAATTAAATTGATTTATAATTATAAATATATATACTAATGGTTGCTTGGCCAATTAGTATCGGATCTCTTGCCGTTCCACATCTATAGTGACCTCTTTACTGACTTTAATTTTAAATGGAGATGTTTGTTGGTTAGTATAAAAAAAATTATAAATATATATAAACTAATAAAAAACTATTAAAAATGTTTTATGAGTATATATGATTTTTATAAAGAGATATAGTAATTACTCACTTTTACTTTATAGAGATATGTAAGCAGCTTTCAAGTTTCAAATGAGAAGAGAAATTAAATAAAAACATTGAAGTTTTAAAAATTTCAAATATTTAAAAAAATTCCCAATAATTAATAGATAATAAATGTGAGCCCATTTGTAGTAATGAAAAGAATTATGCATGGAAAATCATCGTTGAATGTTTAACAGTTTTATAGTTATATGATTAAAAAAAAAGTTTACTTTAACTTATATCCTTTGATTGTATAACTAGGCATTGGAAAGACTCAGGACACCTGAAGATGAGGACAGCATGACTTTGTTTTTATTATTCACAAGGCAAGAGCTGTCTTTGTTTGCCATCTCAATGTAAGTTCATGCCTGAATTGATTGCATGATGCATATTTTTCATAATTTTATAATTTGTTGTTTGTTCATTTTTGTATTTTATTGCATAAAAACTTTTAATAATAATTCTTAACTTTTTTGTGTGGTTACAAAAATATATGCTTTACTTGAAAAAAAAAATTCAGTCATCCAAAACTACCAAAACTTAATATTAAAGTTTTATTTCACAAAATAAATATAGTAAAGAAAATATATATAGAGAAGAGTTAGAAATAAGGAGTTTTAAATTTTTAATGATTGAAAAAAAAAAAATCAAATAACAACAATATACAACATAATATTTATTCACTGTTTTGTTTACGATCATTTGGTTTCTGAAATATCTTCTAGGCATGCTGGTAGGTTTTGATTCAAATTGGACCAATTTATTAGTAATTTGTTCTGAATGCTGATATTTTTTGAACTAAAAACTTATATTATCTGTCCTGATTAATGGATTATATTTATTATAAAGTAAATTTAAATTTGATTGTATAAGAAAATCTTAACAAGAAAATCTTAACAATTTCTCCATCGGAAACAATCACATGGACAAATTTGTTGTCAACTTATATTGTTCCTTCCAATTAACAAACAAATATAGTAATTCATGTACATATATATCTCTACGATCAACCCTTGTTTGGATTGAAGGTTATATGAAAAGTAAGATATTTGGGGTTAAATGGAGGGTTGAAAAACCTCCATTTAAACCCTTTTTCAACCCTCCAAATCGGGGAGTTTTGGAAAGTTGAATATTTTTCAAAACAAAAATACTTAACTGAATTTAGATAATTACATCCATGCCCTATAGAAAAATTTAGGTTTTGGTTTTGAATTTGAATATTTTTTTTGAAAAAAATAAATAAATTATTATAAATTATCAAATAAAAATATTTAATTTACGAAAATAATATTATAGGTGTAAAATTAGCATAAAATATTATTTATAACTTAGGAGGCATTTTAGTAATATTAATATAAACCTTATCTTCTACAACCTTCAATCCAAACACTAGAAGGTTTGATAATCTCCATTTACTTTACCTTTAATCCAAACAAGGTATAACTTAGATTTGTCATGCCCCGAATCTGGAGCATT
The DNA here is from genome assembly GCF_009730915.1 of Dioscorea cayenensis subsp. rotundata. Classification (NCBI taxonomy): domain Eukaryota; kingdom Viridiplantae; phylum Streptophyta; class Magnoliopsida; order Dioscoreales; family Dioscoreaceae; genus Dioscorea; species Dioscorea cayenensis. The sequence goes on along the minus strand of NC_052480.1, from coordinate 6,186,257 downwards.
GACAAACGGCCGCATACCTACAAGGTCGTGACCAAGTAGGCACGCAAGGCCTCAAAACCTGTCTCACACTAGATAAAACAACCTTTAACAAAGACATTAACTTTCAAAAACAACATAGAGACACAATGCCCAAATTGACATTAAACATAAGACGGAAATTCTAAGTTCACAACAAAGAAAGTTTATTAACTTGATAAAGAACTAGAAGACGACTTGCTGAACGACCCCGCTAGATTGTCCACCACTCAACCCTACTCCTGATCTGAAAGATAGAGAAAACAACTTAATGAGCTTGGGAGACCAGTAAACAACCACTAAAAACATCGGGATCACGAAAAATTCAATGATTTCTAAAAACATACAAAATGTAACATAACAAAATAATATCAAAAGAAATCCAGAAACCATAAATAATCCAAACGAATTTAATTTACCAAAGAATCAAGCATATAAGTCCCCCAAACGACTAGTGCTAAAACAAAACATCAGAACTCATTAATTTAAACTCGGTGACCCGAGTCAGATTTTAGACCTCATAGGTTTACCCTTAGTGACCCGAACCAGAATATCAGAATCCGTTATTCTTCACCGACGGAATGGTGCGAAACTATAGTTTCTATGTCAGAAGTACGTGTCGACACAGTCAGTGTTTAACCTCCAGTGACAGAGTTATTGCGCAGTTAATTTGGGACTACGAATTTCTATACAAAAATATGTCAGGTCCAAAATTATCGTCAACACAATAACACTAAAATTTAGTGATCTCGTTTTCTAACAAAAAATAATCCAATTATATCAAATAATCAACTATTAATTAACAACAAATTCCACACAATTTAAAAATTAATTAAATCTGATAATAGCATTAAAACAAACATAATTAATTAGGAAAACAATATATATATATATATACACACACTTTTCCAGCAATCCAAAGTAATAAATAAAAAAAATCATAAATTAAACAGATAAGCTGATTTGGAACCCAGCATTTCAAAGAATAATACCATAATAATCCTATAGTAAATAAATAGAAAAAATCAGAAAAGGTAGCATGAATCATTCCTGAGCCTTTGAATAATTTAACAGTAAAATCCAAGTTAATTAAATAATTACGTAGATATTTATCATAAACTAAAAATTTCCATATACATATATGTACATATTTATATGTGGTGTACTTACCTGACTAGCTAACACCGAAACTACAAATACCACAAAATTAGGCTTCCACAGAACACTCTATATTTGAGAGTACATTCCAATGTATTAAAATGTTAAACATGCTACAAATACACAGGAATATATCAACTATTCTCACACAGCTTCTCCACTATTCCCTATAGAATCAAAGCAACCACAGTATCTAAATCTTGAAATCCATTTAATATATATATATATAGAGAGAGGATGCATCAGTCATCAGCGTTCACGTAAACGTAATCCGTGAGCGTTGATATCGGGCCGCTGATTTCAATCCAGCGTACCGCACATCGCTACGTGAGCGATGAACACTGCTGCACTATTCATAAGCACGAGTAAAAAGTGGGATGCGCGATGTTTTTTTGATCCGAACGGTCCCAATCAATCTCAAGACAAGAATGGCGAATCAATCACAGCCATCCAACCCTATGAAAAGTAATGTACATCATCTGCGGACGACTCTACGAACGTCCGCAGATGATATTTAGCCATATATATATATATATATAATTTAAATAAAGCAGACACACTCCAACTAACCATCCTATTGTACAAGAATAGTTGCTGACATATAAAGACAAAATCATTGATATTATTCTGATCATAATACGGTGATGACAATCTAATTGGAAAAACAAGTAGCAATTAATTATTAAGCACCAAACATTGAATTCTTTGAAATCAAGCATGGCTTCTAAAATATAGGAAATGATGAACACAGCCATCCAATCCAATAAATTTAATATATATATATATATATATACATTTGTTAAATTTGTGAGTGCTAATTAAAGTGGACGCCAGCACCACTTAATTCCACACTAATTTCAAAAATAATACTAACAATTTTATTTTATTTTTTCAAATAAAAAATAATGTTTTTAACACATAATTTGATCATGAACATAGGCGACAACAATTTGCAAATTAATATAGAAAATTTACTATTTAATGGCTAGTTTCATCATGAGATAAAAAATCCATTCACCACTTAATCCCTAAATAAAAGCATTAAACAATGCCACGACAAGATCTAGGAGATAAAAAAAAAATTCCACCACTTAACCCCAGATCTAGGAAGAGAACGCTTACCTCACAACAATAACGACACAACCCTTGACGAAGAGGCATATCTCCGTCCTCGCCGCCGGCACCACACACCAAAAAGAAAAAGAGAAAAGGAAAGAGTCAAGATCTCTCCCTCTTTCTTGGTCCAAACGAGAGATTATATCGGAAAAAACAAAAAGATGGCGGCTAGGGTTTGAAAACCTAATAAAATATAAAGATTAAGGAAAATTTAATAAAAAGGGGGTTTTCTTTTTCCTTTTCTGTAACCACCATGCATACAAAATAAACGAATCAAATAAAAAGGTGTGGGGCCCACAACTTAAAAACTTTTATTTTGTTTTTACCTTACTTTACTTCTACCCTACTTTACAAAACACTCTTTCACCTCATCCAAGCAAAGCCTAAAGTTCCCATGTTAGAAATTTATTTATTTATTTATTTTTTTATTTTTTATTTTTTTTTGCGTGTCACTTATATCATGGATTAAAGTTGGATAATTATGACGTGGTGTAGGGATATCTCCGACCATGACCCCAAATCCCAAATTTAAAGTTATGGTTAACTCCAATCCACTCGGAAATATTATCACAAATTTAGAGTTTGTGGTGTCAAATTTGGGATTTGGTATATGATGCCCCCAAATTTAGGTCCCACATGAATATTAATCTTTTAAAAAATTTATTTTTATTTTTATTATTATTGTAATTAAAATTATAAAATTAAGAATTCATAAATATAATTAGAAGTTGTCATTATATACCTACAATATTAATTTGTGTGCAATTAATTAATTAATTCATAATAAAATTATTAATTAAATTAATTTATGATAAATTTATGAAATAGTAATAGTTAGAATTTTTATTGAAAATAACCTTAATAAAAATTAATACAACGTAAAAACTAATTATATTAAAACTAATATTCTAATAAATTAGCAACACTTTAGCCTAAATTATCGAAATAGCTTCCAAAGGTATTCGAGGTTGAAAGAAGTGGTTGTTGAAGGATGTGGAAGTAATATTTTGAGAATATATTTTTTTTTTTTTTGGTAAAATTTGATATTTGTGGTTGAAGTATAATTTAATATAGCATAACCAAATTTGGGATTTGGGGTAGAAATTTGTGGTTGTGGATGGTGGATGATGTCCAAAAATTTGGGGTCCACACATATATTTTTTTAATCAATATTTTTTATTTTTATTATTGTAATTAAAATTATAAAGTTAATAATTCATGAATATAATTATAAGTAGTCAATTTATACTTACAATATTAATTTTTTGCACAATCAATTAATTAATAATAATATTGTTAATGAAATTAATTTATGATAAATAGTTAAAAATATATTAAAAACAATGAAAGACACATGCACTATGAGTTTAAAATAAAATACATTCATAATAATATTGATAATACTACATAAACATTCACCTATAATAAACAGAATCATTAAATAACTTTAATAAAAGCTAATGCAATGTAAAAAACTAATTATATTAAACCAACATATCAATATTCTGGGAAATCAGCTGCAATGTAATTAATATATTCAAAATATGAAATCATTGTTAAAAATAATTAATTTTATGTATTTTTTGATTGAATAATAATAATAATAATAATAATAAGGGATGTGTAAGGAATATTCTAAGAATATATATAAATATATATATATATATATATATATGTAAAATTTGGGTTTGTGGTTGGAGTATAATTTACTGCAAAACAAAATTTAGGATTTAGGTAAAGTTTTGTGTTGTAAGTGGAAGATGGCCTAATGGTTTCATTTAAACCTTGCTCTATCTTTACTGTATGTCGTTATCTATAGACCATATTTATAGTTATTTCTATAATATATTTTGAGTGATTTATTTTAAAAACAAACATGGAGAATTATAAAATTTAGTCATGCAACAAACAAATCTTAGGAATAAAGGATCAAAGGTTCCATTTTGATTTGCAAGTGGGTCCAACACAAGCAGTATAATACATTATTATTCCAACACAAGCAGAATAATACATTATTATTGCTTGTGTCGTTCCATGCTCAATGAATAACACAAAATATGAATGGATAAAAAAATAATAAAATTATCAAAATACTCTTTGTACTATTCTAATGGCCGGCCTATGACGATAGCTAAATGATACGGGTGGCTTGTGGTTGGCCAACAAGCCAACGCTGGTGATGACGTTGATGATGGCCGGTAACTAGTCGGCTGTGGTGGTTGGATGATGCCATTGACCGACCAATGACGATCAGCAATTTCACTACAACAAATTTATTAATTACTAGCATACTAGTTAGAATCACAAAATGTTAAATTTTCATCACGTATAATATTTAATGGGGTTAAATACGCCGTCATAATAATCGTCACCTTTGCACCTCACTAAAGATATACAATGAGGATATGCACATTGTCGCCAACAAATGCTAAATTTTACTTGACTGCATATATAAACGTCACATTATAGCTATATTTTCATAAATTAGATTATAAAGTATCACAAAAAATCATGGATCGTCATAAAATATGAGTTGCATGTTCAACTATTAATGACGAAAATCATCTCGTCACACTAAGATGACATATGTTTCGTCACCTATTATTAAAAAAATAACGTGTCATGGATCATCCCTCAATATGAGGGAATTGCTCAACATTTCATGACAGAAAGAAGATTATCACCCAAATAAGTGACGCATTTTTTTATCACCCATTGTATAAAATAATGTCACTAGATAACTTACATCGTTAGGAAATATGAGGTGAATGTTCAGTTATTTTGACAAAAACATGAACGTCACATATGTGGCGTAATTTTTTACCACTAATTTTTTGGAAACTAAAATCATGGAATATTGTAAATGTTAAATTATTAATGACATTAGTATATTCGTGGAATATGTGACATCATAGCATCGCCAAATATTTATTAATGTTTAACATTTCGTGATGTTTGCTAAATGAAAAATGTGACAAATAATTTTTTTTCCGTCACCCATTTGCAATGCATCATAAATTTTTTAATTACATTTTTTTCATCACATCATTTCCCAAAATATATAATATTTTATACCATATTATAAAACAAAACATAATAAAATGAATCAATAGCATTTTCAAACTTAGAATTTTAAATTTAAAGTACCGTATATGAATGGAAGTGTAATCCTGAAAATTATAAAATATCCTTACATCTTGATAAATTTAAAATCTTTTAGAAAAAAACAAAAACCAAGCTAGTTGGTATGTGTTGGTTTGCTAGCTTTCAATTTGATTCTTGTGATGACAATGATTTAATTGACGAAAAACCGAACTCACTTGAAATTGTAATAAACATTCAATAAAAATAAATAATTAATTGATAAAAAAAACAATGATAAGTAAATTGGAAAAAGAAATAACATTGCAAGGTAAAATACAACTAAAACATACCTTGTCTCCTTTGTGTGAGGAAGTCTAGTAATTGTCTTAGGGGAAAATTTATGTATTACTCACTCAGATAGGCAATCAAGAACAATGGAGAAAAGGGTTTTCTTTAATGAGTTGTCAGAAAATTTGGTGAAATTTGAAGGAGAGGATTAGATTGCTCATAATTAGTACAAATTTTTAAAGGCTATTTTTGGCGGGAAGTGAATAAAATAGTAATTAAGTAAAGATGTGAGGAGATTTGGTGAAAGTTAAGAAGAAAAAAAAGATAAATTTTATTTGATACAAATTTTTAGGATCTTAGTTGTACAAAATTTAAGTTGTTCTTTTTTGGCAAGAAGGTAGAAAATATGCACTTTAATCAATCTTTTGAACATTTGCGATAACAAATTAATATTTTGCTAAAATTTTAAATTTATAGTTCATATATTACTTGTTCTTAGATTTACAATGTTGGGTTTACTTTAACAATTATTTATCTTAATTTATACATTCTAATAAATAAGTTATATCTTACAAATTAATTTATACAAGATAATGGGTTAAATTATTTACATAAGTTAGTGAGTTAATTAATTAATAATTTATCCTAATTGTTTTCATTATCGTCCTATTATCAATCTAGAATATATTTGTGATTTATAAGATAAATTATTATTTTTTATATTTGTCATATTAAATGATTAGATTATTTATAACCTTTGATTTTTTTTAAATTAATTATAAATATTAATATAAATCTCAAATTAAATTTTATCATATTATTATAATTTAGTCATGTTCCACTAAACATATAAATATAATATAAAATAAAATAAATATAAAGAGAGAAGATTTCAAGTATTATTTCCTGAGGTTTTTAAATCTGAACCAGACTAGTCAGTCTAATTTTGCTGACCCATAAACGATTTTAAGGCTAATATTGTTCAACTAGAAAACCTAATTTGGAGGAACCCTAAAATGAATCATTGACCTAACCAATTGGACCGGTGAACTAGTGACTTGGTTGAATTTCTTCGGGAGACTCAAATTTCAACAAATATTTTCCTAAAAATTAATTTTAAATATTTTATACACTAATTTGTAAATTATAAATATTTTTAGAGACAATATATGTTTGCATATATATTTTGTAAAAATAATTGTTTATACTACATAAGTAAATTTGTAAAAAAAAAATTAAAGGATGAAGTAATATATAATTTCCAAAATATTTTTGTTAAAAATTTTTTTTTTTTAAATGGTATGTATTCATTTATAAAAACATTTCAAATTTAAAAAAAGAAATAAGAAATAAAAAGAAATGTGAGGCCCTATAGGGTTGGGGTTATGGCCCTCCGTCACTTGTCAATAGGTTGAGAGTGTTGCCTCCTCAGTGAACCGTGCCTTTTTAAAAGGAAAAGAGAGGGTACCCTTAACCCCCCTTTGCTATGTCCATATGTAAAGAAACAAAATTTTCTTATTCTTTTTTGAGAAAAACTGATGCAACAAGTACAATAGCACTTAAAACCAAAATATATAATACAACCCTCAAGAAATTTAGTTTGGATTGCTATAAATAATACATAAGAAAAATGGGTTCAATTTGTACTCACCTCCAAATTTTTTTTCTCCTTTTAGATCGGGCTCCCAAAATTTTGGATCAGGTCATAATTCGGAGCATGGCATGAAGGAAATCAACTATTCAAGGCATCTGAACAATAAATACTCACATTAAGGACATCTCATTTATGACAAAAACTTAATATCATGCACCAATTGAACAAATGTGACATTATGTAATTCCTTTCACTAATGCTATAAATATAACTGACACAGTAAGACTATCACAAATACTTATATTTCAGTGATATATGTACACGTCACAAAATAATTAAGACATCCATAACGAAATGTCAAAAATTGTTTCCAAAAAATGACGTTATATAATTGTCACACAAAATGCAATACATTGATGATGAAATGAGAGTATTACCAAATATTTTTAGCATCACTAAAAATATTTTCTTCCATCTCCAATTGATGGGAAAATTTGGCGCCACACGATTGTGTGACACTTCTATGTGATGTTATCAAGCAGCTTCATGTACAATATTAGATTTGTAGAATTGAGTGACAATTTTCAAATTTCGTCACATTACATGCACCTTCTGTGAGTTATGGAAAATGTGTCATATGGCAAATCGTCACTAATCATCATATTTGTTGTAGTGATCAGACAAGACCTTGTTGTTGGCAATCGCTGATGACTAGCTGGCTACAATGAATAGCGGCTAGCAAAGGTGGATGATAAACAAAATATCATTATAATTTTTTATTTTACATAAAGGCAATAATATTTTTAGATGTTATATCCCTCACTTAAATTCTTATACTATGATTATATATATATATATATATATATATCAAATTGTACTATATCTCACCCCTTTTTTATTTTATATTCACACCCATTTACAAATCAAACAAAGGGGAAAAATGATGGTGTGCCATCCCTAGTTTTTTAACGGATCAAACACATCCTAAGAGTTCAAGTCAAACACAAATTGATGGCCAGAGGAAAGGAAGACTAATAAGTGTATGCAAATGTGCCTAACATGTGCACACTACATCACTTTTCTTTTAACATATATTTTATTTATTTCAAAATTCTTTTAATTTAATTTTTAGTATGCTTTTCTTTTTCATGCCAGAGTGGCGCAACTAACACTTGACAGATTAATACTGCATTAACATCAAGGATTATTTTAAAAACTAAAATAATTTAAAATTGAACAAGGATAAACCACATCTAAAAAATTGATAACTAATAATTTTTTCATAAGAGTCAAATATCTTAATTCATAATTCTAAAAATTAAATTTATTATTATGTGAAAAATAAATAAAAATATTAATTATTTCAAAGATTGTATAATTTTGGTAGAATAAACATTTGTCCAAATTTATTAATTAAAAAAACTTTAATCATTTATAACAAAGAAAATTGATAGCACAAAAGGAATGAAAAGAAAAAAAACTTATGATCCAAAATGAGTAACACATCAAATCGGTGTATTCATGCACATAATGATAATCATATCCTGAGATATATTCCAATCAAGATATCTATTGACTTGACTAAAGCTTACAATTTCTCAAAAAGGTAATGAAAGTAAAACCAAACTATTAATCAATACATTCTTGAATCCTATTCAATGATACTTTGCCATTCCAATGTCAGGTCACGTATCATCATGATATGGTTTACTTTATAATGGATGGCGTGGAATTTTTAGCTTTTTTTAATAAAAACAAATTGAATGTATGCATATTATATAAATATAAATAAATGATTAGGAGGTATAAAACAAAATTTAGTATTTACACTATAAGATTGTTTTATAATGTACTTTATTTCAAGTATAATTTAATTAAAAAATATTCATATTTGTATAGTTAAGAAGCTTTTTGAAAATATCATTTATATATATATATATATATGATGAACGACCTCTTAACCTATTGATATCAGGTCCCTTGTTTTGAAAGTTTATTTCAGAGAAAACCTGAGACCGAACCCTAAAATCTACATAAGATGATAGTACAAATGTATTAAAATATTAATTAATTTTATGCCTATGCACATTTCTGACCTCTCTTTAATAGAGTGTTTATCGTCTATTTATACAAAAAAAAATTATTTTATACATACATAAAAGAATTAATATTTCATTAATTATTGTTTAATTCAAAATTAAGAGTTAGAATATGCACATTATCCATATTTCTTTAAAAATCACTTTCTCGTGTCATAAATATATATATAAATATATAGTGTATTCAAATCATTGATTTATTCATATTTCTCAAATATACAGACACATGCACGCAAATAGAATTGTGTGATGCATGAACTCAATTAATTATTATCATTAATATTACTATTTATTAGTAGCTGAAGAATAGATAAAATATCTTGAAAATTTGACTCATAGAGTTAATTAGCTATGCGAATGAGTCAAATCATTTTTTTTTTTATTTATTAAAATTAAATTGTATTTATACAAATAATTTTAAATCTTTTAAAATTAAATTTTGATTAAAAAAATAAACCAGAGATATATAATTACAAATCAAGAATCATATAATAGATAATGTGGGTGATCCATCAAATAAAATGGGACCAAATGGTGCATAATTCATGCACGCTCTATATATATATATATATATATATATATGGCCTACCCTAACTACAAGAGAGAAAGAGAAGCTCACATGCAAGGTCCCTTCAATGCACCCTAACTCCATGGCATGTTATTACTATAACAGTACCAACTTTATGTTAGCTACCCTCACCTATCAGATCATATATATGACCCTTCATAAAACTCATATAACATATCATTCATCAATTTTACTAAAATATAAGAATTATTATTCAAAATTAATAAACATATTCAACTCATGTTAATAGATGTAAAAAGATGTATTACAAATAATAAATACATGCCAACAGTTCTATAACCTATTAGCACTAGGGTCACCAATCACTACAAAGAAAAAGCGTGATAATTTAGCGCGATTTATTTGTACGGTTTTGATTCCGTCTCAAATTTATCAGAAATTGGCACGAACACAAAGTTAGTGACAGCGTTAGCCTCGATGATTTTGGCACGGTTACCAAAGCCGTGACAATTTTATCACTGATGATTTAGCACTATTTATATTTTTACGTCTAAAAATTTAAATAAAAAAATCCATGTCAACACCGTGCCGTAAAAAGCCAGTGACAAACAATCGGCTCTTTTATTTCACCGGTTTTTGGGGACGGACAAAAGCAAAAGCCGTGTCAAAAATAGTAGATAATGAAGCATATAGTATTTAGCGACGGTTTTTAGCGCGGTCTAAACTTGGCCGTCGCCAAAAAACCGTGTTTACTCTATCATCTTTATTTGTCGCGATATTTGCGCGTGCGTGGCCAGCCGTGCAAAACCGTGACAATGGAGAACATGTCATTTTAGCGCGGTTTTTGGCACTGGATCTAGGATTTCGTGCCAAAAGCTGACAAACACTCATCGCTTTATTTGTCACGATATTTGGCGCGTGCAAGCCAAAGACCGTGCAAAAACCGTGATGATGGAGAACATGTCGTTTTAGGCGCGGTTTTTGTACGCGATGCATTTCCGTGCGCAAAAAGCGCTGATCAAACACCTCATCCTTTATTTGTCGCGATGTTTGGACGTCTGGCAAAAAACCGTCGCCAAAAACCGTAACGATGGAGGACGTGGCATTTGACGCGGTTTTTGGCACGTTCTGAAGCTTTGCTGCGTGCCACCGTCAGACAAACACATCATCCTTTATTTGTCGTGATTTTTGCGCGGCCAAGGCAAACTGTGCAAAACAATGACAATGGAGAGCATGGCATTTGGCACGGTTTTTGGCACTTTCTAGGATTGTCCGTGCAGAAAAACCGTGACAAACTACCTCGTCGCTTTTTATTTGTCGGTGTTTTGGCGCGTGACAATCCTAGAAGCGTGCCAATAACCGGTGACATGATAAAGTACGTAGTATTTGAGCGCGATTTTTGGCGCGGACAAGCCTGGAGCGTGCCAAAAGCGTGACAAACACTATCATCCACTTTATTTGTCACGGTTTTTGGCGCAATCAACGGCCGGGTACAAAACTCCGTGACCCGATAAAGTGCATGGATTTGATCAGCGGTTTTTGGCACGGTTTTAACGAGTGGTGCAGAAAACCATGACAAATCCCTTTTTTGTGACGGTTTTTTGGCACGAACAACCCAAAACTATATCAAAAACTTAATTTTACTCTATATTTATAATAATAATTACATAATAATTATACTCTATTTATAATAATTACTCACCCACAATAAAAAAAAACTTATTTTTTTATATTATAATTTAAAATTAGATAAGTATAAATTTTCTTGGATAATATAAATACTCATACACATGATATTTCTATATTTATAATAATTACATAATAATTATACTCTTTTTATAATAATTACATACCCACAATACTTAATTTTTTTCTTGCATAATATTTTCTTATAAACTCTCTATACTTCACGAAAATATATAAAGAATTTTATTGCATAATTTAATTACATACTGATATTCAATATTTATAATAATTATATTCTATTTATAATAAATTTTTATATTATAATTTAAATTTTGATAAGTATAAATTGACTAATATAATTAAAATTGATTATTTTAAAAATTTTAAATAAAACTAGGAATGTCTTTATTTGGTACAATATTTGGCATGCTATTTGACACGGTGTCGCTAAGATCATGCCAAAAATCGTGACAAAATCCCTAAACCATTCTCCCAAAACACCCGCCTTGCTTCTTCATCATCGTCCCTCCGTGTTGTTTTTAGGCCTTCTAATTAGGATAGGGGCCCGATTAGCTTTGATTTACATGTTAGGAGCGGTACCTATTGGAGGAGTAGAGGAGGTAGGAAGAAAGCTCGAGCTATCACTAGCATTTGTTGTTGCAGTCATTACTCGATGGGCAAAGTTTAGCTCGGGAAATATCACGAGGAACCTCAGCCCCTCAGCGAGTGGATCAGCCTAGTGCGGGCGTGTCGGACGGGAAAAAGCTCGAACCATGTCTTACCTGTCGAGACTCATTTAGTGGTGAGCATGAACACGAGAGACTTTAACATGATCAATGCGCGTAGCCGCGACATCTACATAGAAAGGTACCTTCTAAACAATATTTTTGAACATCTTTTAGCCCTTTAACCCCAAATCAACAATCTTGAAGACAGCTGAATTTTTAATATAATTAATCAAATAAGTATTTTATTCATAATTATTAATATCATCAACACTAACAAATATCAATAATTAATTTGAACATGATAAATTTATTTATTTTTATTAGTGTTAAAGTTGGTAAAAATAATCCTTCCCTAAGTGATCTGTGTCCCTAAAATTTTCTTTCGAGATCCATTATTTAAAAACCAATATGATACTAATTTTTCCACTAAGAAAATAAATAAATAAATAAATAAAAATATGGAAATTTGTAATGCTATATATAGAAACAAGGGTCTTAATCAAATGGGCTTTTTAAGCGGGTTTGGTAGCCCAACTTTGTGGATAAACTTGGAAGGCTATCGGTAGTTGCTTCCATCCACTCCGCCAATCTCAACCCGTTGCGAAAAAGCAGGATATATACACACGCGATTATTAGCTTTTCTTCTCTTCAATCCAATCTTCGCCTCCGGAAACCCTTAGAGGTGAAACCCTAGAACCTATGATCTCCTCTCGTGGTATCCAAAGCTCTAGATCACCATTAATGGGTTTCGATTGGTCGATAGGGAAGCCCTCGCGGCGTCCCAAGTTTTTGAGTGGCGGTTTCGAGCGAGTCCTCAACTCTCCGGCGCGATGAGGGAGGTCGAAGCCAGCCGGCGTGAGGCTAAGAAGGGCGTGCGCGTCCGAGATCGGTTTACCACCATAACCACTACTCTTACGGCCCTCCATCTAATGCTCACCAAGGGTCCCCGGTGTTGCGAGGGCCTCTTCTCTCAAATCTTACATCGATATCGGCTGAATGGATAATGCTCGTCGGATCCCCTTCTCTACCTTCACCAAACTCTCCTTCTCGGTCCCAGACCCCCGAAGACCTTCGATTTGTGGTGCCCTCGAGCTTTATGCGCGGCTCCCTACGATCGCGTCGACCCTAAGAACGAATCTGTGCACGAGTTTCAAGACCGGAATTTCTTCAAGGTCACCACCACCGAAATCGACCCCGTCATCAGCCACCTCGCTAATGAAGATAAAGCCACGCAGTCTTTGCCACCGATGCCATCCTCTCCACCCTTATGTACGCCCCGCGCTCTGTCTACTCAACTTGTATTTATTTTATTAAACTTAACGTTTTCTGTAATCATCTTCAGGTTGCTTTTCGATGGTGATTTTTCTTGAGTTGGAACCTTTGGGGTCGCCATCGATGACCGACCTCTTCTCGCGTTCAGGTTTGAATTCATTTTCTCGATATTCCTTTGGCTTGGACTTTACATGCTATATACTCGATCAATATACATATACGGACCAATTTATTAAATTTATGGCCTTTTGTGGATAGAAATTTTATGATTTGGACATTCTATGGATAGAAAGACTTGTCACTCACAAAATGTTCATTCTATTTGATGATTTTTGAGTCAAATACACGAAAGAACTTGATAGTCATGCGTAGATTGTCGAGGTTTCAAAACCTTGGCGAGATGAGTGACTCTCGGGGCCGAGATGAGTGCGGCAATAACGCTAGTTTCATTGAAGGCCGACCTTGGATGGACCTATTGGTCATCTGTAGGTAATTAACATGCACATTACAGTATATCTCAGGAATGCATTTTCTTCTCTATGACTAATGATGATGTACGGCCATCTCGTATTTCAGCGAGAATGTTAGCATACTTGTGGAGGTTCTCGGGCGATGAACACGAGGGGTGAAGGTCGGGATCGAGTTGGCTCACAAAGAGTGCTCAGCGATTCTATCTCGCATTATTGCAAACCGACCCTAGCGAAAGCAATTGCGGGATCATAAGTTTATCGGTATGCTTTGCATCTTTGAGGTTTCATGTTGCATAATTTTATTATGCTTTACATATATTATTCTAATTATGACCAAATAAAGACAAAACATTTTGGGTTTTAAATTAACTCAATTATTAATGTGTACTCTGATTTGATGATGTTTTGTATATAGAATTGTAGCTTTACATGTGATTTGACTTTAAAATTAATCGATGTAGAAACAATAATAGAAATTTAGCTCGTCTCTCCCTTTGCAATTAGATATATATACATATATATATATAAGTTTCATATCTTTTGATTTCTTTCTTTGTATTTTTCATCATTTTGTTGTTTTAGAAGTAAGTTTCATATGATAGAATTAATAGAATGAATAATAGTGCATGAATATTCCAAGATGAAGGAAACAATTACAATAATAAGATGAATAATAGTGCATGATTTGGTAAAGCTTGATTTTAAAAGCTTTTATGGTATATTATTATTTACTATGATGTGTTTAGTACTTTCCATTTGAGAGTATTATCCATGGCAAGTGATCATTGTAGTCTGTTCATATATTTTGTAAGTTGAACATATCGCTTTCAAGGAAATAGCGGGGATTAACTTGTAGGCTAATGAAAAAGGTGATTTGCACCAAAGAATCCCAATGTTTCTTTTTCTTGATTCTGATAGATGGTACCTAACCTTGGGATGAGAAAGGCTATTTTATCACAAGGAAGTATGAAGCTACAACTTTATAATCATTTTGTTTATTTGAAACTCTTTGAATGCTATGTTCTTGGTTCCAAGAATTAGTTCTTAGTAGTGGAGACTTGACTTTCTGTTCCTTCTTTTTCTACTGCTATTAATGGTCTAGTTGATGTTATGCAGTTAGAGTATATTATAAACCAAATCGATTGTATCTTGCACTCTTTTTGGATTCTTAGGTGTAACATTAGTTTTAATGTTTGTAGGGCACTATACCAAATCAACAAACCAGAACAAAACTCATGATAATGCGTGATGAGTTTTTGGGATATAACGCCTCATTATGGTCGGAACAAAGGTTTGAGCTTCACTCACAAATATGAAGTATAAGAATGAATGTGAAAAACGTAAAGAATTTAGTGGGCTCTACTTAATTATGCTTGTATATGTTATATTGCTTAGCCATAATGTGATAAAGTTTTTCCTCCTTTCGGGCAAGGTGTTGATCAACCTTTCTAGCATGTCTAATGTTACTAGCATGCCACATGCCCTTGAACACCGACAAGAGTCCACAAATACATGCTAGATAAGCACTCTCAATGCCAAGAGGTTACGTATTTCTCCATCATAGGATGATGTATAGGGTTATATTAGATTGGACCTTATTATTATAATAATGTTATGATTGTAATAACATTTTGCATATTTTTACCAATATTGTAATTTATATTTTGATGAAAATTAAATGCAGGTTTAATATTAAATAAATTTATTTGTAATTTATTTTATTTTTAAAATAAATTATGTCAAATTCCGTAACAAAAATCATATCAATACTCAATACTAAATTTAGCCAGTTTCAAAAAAATGTGACAAAAAATGTGTTAATAATTATGTTAAATTTGAAACTGGTGACCATTGTGACAAAAATTATCTTTGTGACAAAATAATTGTGCCAAAAATGGTGACAAAATCGATGCGTACTATAAAAAGCGATTGCTACTTGATGCTTGCACGTCTCAGCAAGTAACGAAAACATTAAGCGTACCAGATGGTGACAAAATCATCCATGCCAAAAATAAGGTGCATTCATGAGTCACCATCGTGGCGAAATAAATGTCCCAAAACCGTACCAAAAGTCGTGCCTTTTCATGGTAATGACGATACATTTGTCTTACATCGTGACAAATAAAACCGTGACAAA
>NC_052480.1:6137991-6169081 GCF_009730915.1 Dioscorea cayenensis subsp. rotundata | reverse complement strand
ATTTACTTAGTTACATAGCGATTTTAAACCAAAATCAAGGAAAATTTTAATTTTTTTCTCAATTTTTATTTACGGGTATCATCTTTAAATTTTAAATTATTATTAACCGTAAAAGTCTAAAATGCCCCGTATATATATATTTAAATTAAAGGAAGTCATTCATACCTCGTAATTTGAAACTTCCCAAAAACCCCTCCTACTTTTACACCAGACTGACCTTGGTTAGTGTTTAACCATACCACCTATACAGATTCGGCCCAGATAGGTGGTATTGTGAAATCACGTTTATTTTGAAAATGGTGGGAGAGGAAAAGCGAATCCGTTGTATTCGACCTTTTGAGAAGTGCAGCTGTTTACGATGAGCGATGCTGAGGGTTGCATTCCATCTTGTTGTTCTCTCGTTATCATACCGAAATATATAAATCGGTTTCTCGAGCGAGAAAATGAAATTGATTTCCATCGGTTAGTCGAGTGCACTTCATCTTCAAATGAGTCGTAGATCGATTTTATTAGTCGGCGGAGACATGTGCCATTATGTCGTCTTCTAGTTTTATGGTTGTAAAGTTGTATTCACGGCGAAGAAGCGATATTCTGACGAGTTCGTTTAAGTTGTAAGTTCTTCTGGATTTATGGTTATCTATTTGATATATTTTTAAATAATGTTTAACTATTTGCTATTATTTGTTTAAATATTTTACTAATATGTTTTAATAATAATGTCATATCCGTTTAATACTTCCATCTCCGTTTAACGTTATGCTTTACATGTATAACTATTCATTAAGCGTGTAAATTCTCAGCGTCTGCGTAAAGCGGTGATCTTTTTCGTTTTGATCACGAGATTGTTGGCATGTGGCACGTGGCGGGTGCAGGTTATGGTATCCGTGCATGGTAGGTGTGGCCAGGCATTAATTGCTTATGCGCGTGTATACAGAATCTCAGAGCACCGTTCGTTCTCAGTCGAGTCGATATCGGCGAATGCGTTTAACTTTTTCTCGGATACGAAGAGTCGGACTAGCATGGACTTCACACCGCTAAATAACGGAAGAACCCACCCCACGGACAGACCACTCCTCGTCGTCCTCATCATCCTCCTCCTCCTCCTCCTCCTCCTCTTTCCTCCTCGACTCGACAGCCCAGCTTCTATCACGAAAGGATGTTTACAGTGAGCCTTTACTTCCTTATCTCTGAGAATCGATTAGCGTATCCTTTGAACCAGTCAAACTATCTTTTCTTGCCCAAGGCGAAATCCTTTGTCGTAATTGCACGAATGCGGAGTGATTCTCCCGGTGATGGATGAGCGGGAAAGCGATTAAGAGAGCATTTCGGCTTGGGTGAAAGAAAAGTCTTTTCACGTATTGCGTGATTGCGGAGGATTCTAGAGGGAGGAGATCAGCGAAACATCCTTTTAAGACGAGTTGACATTTTACCGCTTGAGACTTTTACGTTACGTTTAAGAAAATGACTGATGTACAACGATTACGATCGTGTTTAACTATCAGGATCTTCGCTTAAGTCCTACCATGAGCGTTGATTAATAGTCGTTTTTCATGAATGTGTATTTGTTTAACCCTTTTTAATAGTTATCGTTGTCTGCGGGTTCAAGTTGATGCGCATGTTACTGCAACATCGTGAGCGTCGAATGTCTGAGACACTTGTTTAGATATGCTACAGTCGAGTCGTGAGTGTCGAGATCGAAAGCGGACGTTGTAAATGTTGTAAATTTTGTAAATCTTTATAAAATATCGAAAAACATGTTGACCAGATCATTTAAACATAGATCTAGTAAAACGAAACAATGTGGGAAACAAAAGAACTGCTATCAGAACGATAGAAAACTATGTAAATATGTTTAAAGCACATTACAGCGGTGTAGGAAAGTTACTTTAAACAATGACGTACATTGTAAAACAATAGAAAAGTTAAACACTACTCAAGTTACTCTTTAAAACAATGAGACGGTGTTTAAGAAAATACGTGAAAAGATGTTTAAGCAGTGACCGAGGAGGTACCCGTCTATGTACGATGTCGTGAAAGCATTGATTTAAAGCAATAACATGTATTTACATGATATAGACTTTAGTTAAGCAGTTAACCCGTGTTTTTAAACACTATATGTATCTGTTTAAACGATAAAGCTCGACGTTTACGAGACTCGATGTTGAGTTGAGAACTTTCATTCGAACGATGACAATATGTCTTCCTCGCGATGACATATATTTCCCTTTTTGCCCTTGGGATGGAGGGAAAAATACCGCCCGATCATCACGTCTAGTCTAACCTCTATGCATACTGTTGTCGCTTTTTGTTTTGCCTTTAAACATTTCTTTGTTTGTTCTTTACATCTTCTACTTCTTCTTCTTCGTCTTCTTTTTTGTTCTTCATTTCATTTTGGTTTTATGCGATTTGGTTTTCGACCAGATATATTATGGAGAGTTTTTGTGGTATTGCTAGATTCGGCGGGAGGGAAGAGTGCTAATGTTCGCATGGCTCGAGACTTCTTGGGAGTTAGTGTTAGTTGAGATATGTGGCGATGGGGTCTCAAAGTTTCTCTTGTCGAGGTTGAGTTCAGTCACACCAGATGGATATAAAGCGGTTTGCCCAATCGAAAAGCGATGTTGACTTCCGACGGATGTGTCACGTCCACTCCATCTTCGAAATGTCTTGTGGTTGATCTTGTCGTCGGAGCGAGAAAATGTGCCGTGCCGAGATCCTAATGAAAAGCGAGGTTTACTGGTTGTAAGTTCCTTTTCTTTTAATTATTCAGGTTGTCACGGAATCATTATTGTTAAATAATATAAAAGTCACTTTGGTTAGCATATTTTTACTAGTCCTTTCGTTATTAGTTAATTGCTTTAAGTATTTAATTAATGTTTAACTATTGTCATTATCGCTAAACATTATATTCTCCGCTAACATATTGATCTTTTCATTTGGTGAAGTGTTGGCAGGAATTCGGATTACTGCGGTGCTCCCATTCAGTCCCACATGGTGACCACGCGCGGTGTGGGATGTCTTCCTTCCTCGTCGAGATCATTACGAAGTGTTGTCGTTGGATATTGGACAACGTTTTTGGCGAGTGTCGAACATTTCAGGATGTACTTGAAATCATGCAATCAAAAATTTTGACTTCAAATTCAGCAAAAGAGCGAAAAACATCGGTGGTACGTGGAATCTCATTTGCGGAGTGGTTTGTCGTTAGGCGCCTTCATGCGTCAAAAGTGTATAACAAAAATACTTTCGGAATCAAGACAATCGACCCAGTCACACTTGCGGTGGTGGCGATAGGTTCGTCGACGTCCCAGCGTCGAAAAATGGGTTAGCGCAGAGTGATTCGAGCTCGAGGACAGTCCCTTATGCAAGGCCGTCGACATTCGAGAAGGACATGTTGCGCGGGAACATGGTGTCCACATACCATGCAAATGCAGCTTGGTTGGGAAAAGAAAGCATGCCGGGTGGTCCTCGGCCGGCGGTGACATCTCCCGGCTATGTTGTTTGCTTTGGTATGTGGATAAGAGTGGGCTGAGACAGATCCGCGCCGTTGCGATCGTGGAGAGAGCGGTGATCGTTTTAAAGCGTCGTTCTTTTCTTTTCGGTGGCGTGTATTGTGGGATTCGAGAGGGCTTGCGGGCGCGCTCTGTTTCTCGATGGTACCCACCTCCTTGGAAAATATCGAGGGTACGCTCTTTGAGTGCCAGCAGAAAGGAATGAGTAGCAATGGTTTTTCCACGTCGCCGGTATAGTGACAATGACCCGAGACCGATGCCAATTGGACTTGGTTCATATCTAAGTTAGGCGTGCCTTATCACGAGGGTGGAGATTATCGTGAGATAATTACCTTACAGTAGCCGGGGACGGAGTCAAGGGCCTTGTGGCCATTGTGAGAGTCTTCACTTCCCCGCCACGTCGTCTTGTCTTCGACGTCTGAGGCGATTTTATGAAAGCCAATGTCGGACTTGGGGAAGGCGTTGAGGGAGGAGTCTTTGATCTATATGCTTCCGCATTGCGTGGGCATCACGGCTAAAGATTTCGATAATCTACGTATGAATGAGCTGCGGGGCCATATCACCCGAAGCTCATCGGTTTGGTTGATTAATAAATCGGATATGGCGCATTGGTCGAGTGCTCTGCTCGGAGGTGATCGTTGGGGTGAGATGTATTCGAGCGTCGCGGAGTCGTTCGATGCTTGGATCAGAAGCTCGTCATTTTACCGGTGGCGAAAATGGTCGACTCCATAAGGTGCTGCGAATGTTGGTTTACACTTAACATTTAGTATTACCCTTTAAACATTCTCAATCTTTGTTTAATTACACTTGTCGACTTTTAAATATTAATCATTTCGTTTAAATAATTACAATAATGTTTAAACATATCGTCGAATTATTTAACCATCACTTGTCTTTGTTTAACCTTTTTTGCTGGGTTCGAGTTGATGCGCATGTTATGTAACTTGGTGAGCAAGCGACCAAATGGGAGACCTACTTATGCCCAGACATACATTCGAAGTTAGAGATCATTATTGAGGACAGCCGAAATCTTCGTGTTGGTTGTTGTGTCGATGATCGTTACGAAGTGATCGGCCAATGCAGCAACTCTGTGGATCTCGCCATCAGAACTTGTTACGTATCGAAGGTGGCAAGTTTATGGTATCCCTTACAAACATGCTTGCGCAGCAATAATGCAGACAGACACCAACGTACATCGATTTATTAGCGGGTACTTCACCGTCGACAATTACAAACTGGCGTACAAGGAAGCTATATTCCCCATACCCGAGCGATGACGAGGCCTTGGGGACGGAAATCGTGAGCTTCGTTCGCGACCGCATGACTAGAAAGGCGCACGGGCGGCTTAGAGCGAAAGAGGATCGAGTCGCAAGCGTTTGATGTCCGCGAGTTACATTGCGGCCCGGCCGCCAGGATCCGGTCACGATCGGCGATCTTAGCAGTGAAGACTGTCGCCGACTAGGCATTGTTAATAAAGCCCGAGCGATGGCGAAACATTAGTCATTGATGGGAACCTTTCCACATTTAAACTCTTACTCTTTACAACGAATTGAATGTATTTGCACAGAGACATTGTTATTTTAAACGGATACACTGTAATTTGAAATATTTCAACTGATGTTTAAATGATATATGGTATATTTAAACAATAAAACGGAAATGTACACAACTAAATTGAAATATTCCTAAATTTACATTGAGATATACAAGTCATGTTCTTCGAAAACAAAAACAATGAATTGAATTTGTACAGGCTGCCCTCCCCTCCTTACGTATGCGGGTAACATACCTTTAATCTGAAATATTCCTAAAGAGAAACATTGTTTCTAAAGAGAAACATTGTGTATTGATGGGCAACTTTCCATATTTAGTTAAACAATGAGTGCATTTATTTAAACATAGACAGTGTTATTTTAAACGGGTACACCGTAATTTGAAATATTTAAAACTGATGTTTAAACGATATATAGTATATTTAAACAATGAAAGTGAAATGTACACAATCACAACGTAAATTAAACAATGAAATAAAAACCGAGATGGAATTTAACCCGCTTCTACAATTCAAAACAAACAAAAATTTTACATTAAGATATACAAAGTCAGTGTTCTTGAACACGAAAACAATGAATTGAATTTGTCCAGATTTACATTTGAAAACAAAATTGATGATCGGATATACAGGACATATTATTCAAAAACAAAATTTAACCCGGCTTGATGACCCCGCCTTTTGTCATGGACGCCGTGCCCTCCCTCCTTAAGTATGCAGGGTAACATCACCGTGTCCCCGAGGTAAGGAGCGTCATCTGCGGTGGCCGTAACTTCTCACCCCTACGGTGGTGCTCGATAAACCGCGAGCGTAGGCGGGCGCAATCGACGCTTCCTTCTTTTTGGCGTGGGGTTTTACGTGTCGCGTCATCGAGCGGGTACTGCAGTCGCCGACTCGCCTAACTCCATGATCGACACAAAGGTCGAATAGATTCCACTGTCGAGATATGCAAGTCGAGATTAGAATACCGATTTAAATACCAAACAGATATTAATCGGACCTTACCATGTCCAACGCGTCCTTATCGTACCCCGGACATGAAGAATAATGCCTGTATTCTTGTTTTATCATTGTCGGGACGACGACATGGAAGTGGCCATTCATGATTATCGGGAGGATGACAATTTGAACTTCATGCGGGTTGCGCACGCATCCCCGATCATAGCCATAATTGTGTCATGTGCGTCGTCCCGCTTTGAGCATAAAGCAGGCATAGCGGTCACGGTGATGGAGCGCGCTTCTTGTAGGATATGGCTCTTTGCTCGGCGACTTTTGTATTATGCATCGAAAGCGTCCCATCACATCATCGGTGACCATCTCCTTCCCCTCAAGCGGGCGTGTATAATCAGTCAGCGTGTGGTCTTGTGGCGTCGTTCTTCCACACGGCAGTCTTTGAGGTTAAACGATAACGGATATAATAAGACCATATTAGTAAATATTTAAATGATATTATCAATTGTTAAATGATATTATATATAATTAAACGATCCGTAGAAAACTTAAATGATAACATAAAGGTATTAAACACTATTAGAAAATAGTTAAACACTATAAGAAACCCTTTAAACAATATCATAAAAACGTTACACTTACCCGTCCATAGGCGGTTGAGGAAGATCCTCATTAACTCTCATTCGTATTTGTTAAGAGCGACTCGAGGCCAACCCATTTCTTCTTCTTCGGAATAAAAAGCTTTCCGAGCCAGTCCGGGTCCAATTTTTGGTTGGCCTTGATCATCTCTCTCGTTGCTCGGTCGGGGTCTTCGTCGACATCTTCCTTCGATCGCGGGGGACGATGGCGGCGACATCAGCTATGCACACGTCCTTACATGGTTGTTCTTGTCGGGTGGGATTGTGTGCGGCTTCGATCGCGGGGACGACGGCAGCGATCAACCGCATGAACACTTCCTTACATGGTTCTTGTTGTGGTGGGATTGTGTCACGCTTGGGCTGCTGATCTTGTCGGCCGACGACAATAGCATCATTGGGAGACACACTCCTTTAACTTGTTCTTCGTCTTGAGGGATTGTGTCCATCTTTGATGCCATGATCTCGGCAGCAGTTCCACCCAGGTCGGCGATTTCATCGAAGAAGAGTCGACGACCTTCTCAGCAGCAGCAGCCACATCATCTACGATGTCCTCCCGTCGACGACCATGTCATCAGCTGACAGCAGACTCGATACTGACATCGGCCGCCCGATGGTGTTGCTATTGCTTTTCATCGTCGTACGGGCGGTGGAGACGAAGCGATATTGTTCTCCTCTTTTTCGCAGAGTCTCTTGAATGTGGCCGCCTTTGGAATGACCTTCCGATGATGTAAATCGTCGTCAAATTCCAGCGCCTCGTTAGTCCGGGTGCTTGAGTTCTTTCGAGGGATGGCGCGGCCGGTTGTGAAACGTCCTTCCGACGCCTCACGCGGCGACGAGCGAGGAAACTTCGGTCGTCAATATCGGCATGCTGCGTAAGAGTTGCGGTGACATCTTCGCCCAATGTCACCGGTGGGGCTCGCCACGGTCGGAGGGGCTGCCATGGTCGGGGGATGTCGTTGTCGTGGTAGGGGGTTGTTGCAGATCTAGGGGTGAGGGAGGGCTTCTCCGGTCGAGGAATGCGTCTGGCGTGGTGGGTGGAAGTAGGAGAGCGGCGTCCCAGTAGCATGCGATGAGGCTGTCCCTCGAGCAAGTGGTTCCGGGAGCGATGGCATCCATCCAGTCGGTTGGCCCCAACAAATATTTCTTCTTCGAGATCGCGGGAACCGATCTCGAAACTAACATATGTAAAACCAGAACAATTTTCAGTGAGATCATTCATTTTAAACTATAAAAACTATATTTAAACATAGTGTTTATATATTTTAAAGCGTTATAGCATAGAATTAAGCGGAGAACAAAAATATTTAAACCATTATGAATAAGAGTTAAACGGTAAATACTAAAGTTAAACGCTAAATACAATGTTTAAACATTAAAGACTTATGTTAAACATTGTCCATGATTTATTACCTCTTTTCCATCGAGCGATGACAAGCTCGTTTCTACCGTCGCTTGCTTCAGGTAAAGTACTTTCACCGTAGCACAACATCCTTGGAATCTTGCGAAAACGGACTTTCTTCCCCGTTCGGTCAGCTCAGTAAAAACCAGGGACGTTAAGCGCGACCGAGCAACCCTTAATGTACCACTGTTGAGTGCTTCTTCCCGTGCATCTATCTTGCGCTCGGGCGGCCGCTGTGGAATATCCTCCATAAGCCACTTGTCGTCGCCTGCGCCCGTGCGTATCGCCCCATGGGTCGGTAGATCATCGAGCGTAATCAGCGATCCAGTTCGAACCGAGCATGATGTATTTGGGAAGAGGGTCGTCCCCCATGAGAGTACACCATCGGGAGTTTGACAAAATTATCTTCTTCTCCCTCTCAGTCGAACAAGTTGCGCTGAGTGCTCTTGATGGAGTCTCTGTGTCTCTCGTGGGTCTTTGATGAGATACCGCCCTTGACGGCCGACTGGTTTTCTTCTTACGAAAGACCAGCTGCGTCGCCATACGTATGAGACCAAAACGAGGGCCACATCTTGAGGTCCGAAACTCGGTGAGCTTTCCCGATCCACGAATTTATTGGTGCGACCATCGTACGCTTTGCAAAAGAGAATCAAGAAGGGCCCTCTCTTGGTATATGGCTTCCGACTCGATGAGCAGCGCAAGACGGTGTCCTTCGAATAATCTCCCGATGTCGAGGGTCAGTGTTAACTTTCAATTCGACTAAGGTCTCCATGGCCGGTGTCAAATACAGCGCCCATTAACTAGGTTGACCGCCGTAATCACAAGCTGTGACGATAACAACACATTCAACATGCGGTATTGACAAAAGTTTAAGCGGAAATATAAGGTTTTAAAGCGGTAAACTCTCGGTTATTAAAGCGAGAGATATAAAATGTTAAGCAGAGACCCATTTTGTTAAAGCGAGGCGAGAATACTTAAGCAGAGACAACAAATGTTAAAGCTGTAACATCTCATTTCTTAAAGCGTCAACCCTCATTTGTAAAAGCTGCAACCATATCAAGCGAAGCGAAATGTACATTATAAATATTACACAAATCATAACAATCGAAAAAAACTATTTCGATAGTGTATACATACTGAAAAATGCAAAAACAAAAACAAAACCCCTAGCGAGAAATCTCCCTGCAGACTAACAAAACCCCAGTAGAAATCCCCTCGAGACTTCGATATCTTCCAACAAAAAAAGCAGGGAGCACAAAACAAAACCGAAAAACTCTTTCTTTTAGTATCGTAAGCAGTTAACATAAAACCATACTCAATACCTTAGATTGCAGAATCGATGAAATTCCAACTAGTTCATGCGGGGGACTTCTCCTTCGAGATCTAGGGTGGAAAGGGAAAAAAAGCGATGAAATGCTCGATTCACGGAGGCTTTCGCGGTAGAGACAACTTCGAAATGGAAAAAGTCGAAGGCGTGAGTTGAGAAAAAGCAATTAAACGACTCAATATTTTTTTATTTTTTTAAATTTTTTTGTTAAAATAAGAAATATCAAAAAAATCATAAAATTATAAAAATTCAAAAAAATCAACAAAAAAATGTCCATTCATATTAGTGAATAACTCTTGATTAATAACTCTTGACGTTATTAAAATTGTTCAACCGGATTTAATTTTTTCAAATAAATAAATATTTAAAAATTAAAAAAAATAATAAATAAGTAAAAATAACTTCAAAAATAAAGAAAAAATAATAAAAAAGATACAAAATTACATATTGCAAATTTAAATTACCTTTATAAGGTCACAAAGTCTTAACTTTATATAAAATTAAAAATTTTAAAATACAAATATAAAAGGATACAACTATACAACAAATATTAAAAAATAAAGAATTAAATAAAATATAAGTATACAAGTATACAACAACAATAATGATTAAAAAATAAAAACCAAACCATTGAAATGTTTGGTTTAATACATTAATACTTTAATTTTAATGATTTAATTGTTGATTAGCGTAAAATTATAAGTTAATTATAATAAATTAATGATAATAAATCATAATATATTAATATCTTCAATTATTTTTGCTACTTTTTTTGCCTTTTTTTGAAATTTAGACCGAGTTAATGAGTTTATTAACTTTATTTAAGTTTTTAATTATAAAATAAATAAACTAATTAAATAATTTAAATTAATAAATTGGTCGGGTCCCGGTTCAATCGGGTTCACCGGTTCACTCGGTTGAACCGGTTGAACCGCCGACCCGGTTCTTTACTTGCTTTTATGTGAGTAATCGGACCGGTTTATCGGCCGGTTCCCGGTTCAACCGGTTCAACCGGCCGGTCCGGTCCGGTTTTTAAATCATTGGATGTAACATGCCTGGTCAACCTAACCCGTCCAAAGTACAAGCAGGGTCTGGGGCTCAATCCAATTTGTCCATATTTATCAATAATAATAATAATAATAATAATAATAATAATAATTTCTCTATTATTGGAGTGATCATATGAAAACTTATATTTTTTTATACAATATCTAACGTGAAATATAAATGATTAAATACTCAACTTAGCCCCTCTAAAATCTAGGATTGGCTTTTTTAATTCCTCTATTTAAATTTCAGCCGTTGAGTATCTTCATTTCATTTGTTAATTTTTATCAATGTTAGTCTTGAGGCCAACAATAGTTTGGTTTGTTGCTTGGTTTTGCTGATGTGGATTTTTTTATATTTTGAGTTATATATTTTTTTGTTGGAGAAACCTGAGATCCATAATGTCATTGTGTAGAATATTGTTATGCTAGAAGAGGTGAAGAACAAGAAACTTCTGGTTTATAATCATCTCAAGTTGCTTAGTAGTAATTCAGTGAGGAAGTTCTTTGTGTTCTCCAAAGAGCATTTATAGGCAAGCAGCTGTCTTTTTCTTGACTCTTGGTTTGGTTTGAAGTTGTGATTTTTGTGTACTTCTTCATTTGTGTTTTCATTGTTTTGTTCATCTACATGTGCAGGGATACTTGTCTTGAAAGGAGATGGTAGGAGAAAGTTTGATAGATTGGAATGATAGAAGCATGGTTTTTGTTGCAGGATGCTTGTTCCCATTGACTAATTTTTTTATTTTATTTTATTTTATTTATTTATTTGTTAAAATGAGCGGTTAAGGTGCTAAAAATAGGTTAAATAATTACTATTTATATTCTCAAAAATGTATATTCATCGAATTCTCACTTAAAAGGGACCCAATTATTAATATATCACTTGAATGTTGGTAGACTAAACTTTTATTTTCTGATGGTTGGCTGTTAATGCATGAAATGCTACAGTACATAGAATTTGTTTTTTTAAAAATAATATTTTAATATAAAAAGTCCACCTCATTAATAAAACCAAGATGTAAATGTATATAGTTTTGCCTTTGACCTTGGGACTGATATGGTCAAAATTTTACAAATAAAATGACTCAAGAGGCTGAAATTTGCATAGAGGCTGAAGGACACATCACAAATTTTATAAAACAAAGTTTGAGTAATTAACAAACATAAATTTTCTAATGGGGATTAACTTGTTTCCGATTCCTTAAATGGGGCAAAAGACGGGGAGCTCCCCGTCCCCTAAGAATCCTATCCCCCAATTAATTTATTTTAATTAATTATTAAAATATTATTTTTTTAAAATAAAAATTCTTTGAAATGTTTCCCACAAGCCCTTAATAAAAAGAATATTGATTTTGTGTGTGACCTTTCACGTTTGGGACTCAAAGTGTTGGATGGTTTCATCGAGCTCTTTATATACTAAATTGTATAGTTATACTTGTATAAGTTTTTATTTAAGGTTTGCTCTATAATAATGATAAATATTTGGAGATTTTTTTTTTATTTTGTACGTTTTTGATATGTTATGTTGTGGAGTTTTATGGTAAATGATTTTTATGTTTTTCATGAGTGCATTAGTATTAAATAATTTTAAAAATAAAATAAAATTTATAGGTGTATTAGCATGAGGATCCCATAAAGACGTTTACGGAGGCTATTTTCCTGCGGGGATGAGGATGGAAGGATTTTATTCTCCTTGGGAATTCGTGGACAGGGATTCCTCATCCCCACCCTTGACGGGGGCGAGGGTGAGGGAGCCACTCCCTGTCCTCGCCCCACCTTATTACCACTTCTACCATTCGTGTTTGTGTCGTAAGTAACATGTCACATAAATCATAATATTTCCAAACACAATTATATGAAATTTTAAAATATGAATTAAAAAAATGTAATTTTTCATAAATATATTAATATATAAATTTAAAATATATTCATACATTAAAAAGAAAAAAAATTAATTATTTTATAATAAATGCTAAAAAAATAATGGCAAGATAGAAATAATGGCAAGATAAAAATAATGGCAAGACTGGGATATCCTAATCGATAAGATTAGATCCAGACTAGCACTTTGGAAATCTAAATTACTTTCCTTAGGGGGAAGATTAACGTTGTTGAACTCTGTTCTTACTGCTATTCCCACCTATTGGATGTCCTTGTTCAAGTTGCCTCGCTGGGTGATTAAGAGCATTGACAAAATCAGGAGAGATTTTCTATGGTCTGGTCCGGACTTGCATCATCCCAAAATTCGCTTAGTTAGCTGGCCGAGATTGTGCAGATCCAGAGAGCAAGGGGGTTGGAATATCCTCAACTTGGAAGTGTTTAATAATGCTCTCCTCGGTAAGTGGTGGTGGAAGATCATCTTAGGTGGTCGCTGGTGTGGGGGTGAGATTTTTCGAGAAAATTACTTTGGTAGTAGGCCAATCTGGAATCTTTACCATAAGCAGTATAGTAGAAGATCTGTCTTTTGGAATGGTATTCTCAAGGTCTTACCAGCTTTTTGGAAAAATATTAGCTCTTTGGTTAAGGGGGCCTCTTCCACGCTATTTTGGCTTGATAATTGGGTGGAGGGACGTGCCCCTGCGGATATTTGGCCTCATCTTTTTGAGTCTTCCAGGGACAAGGAGGGTACGGTCAGGGACTTGCTTAACAGGGAGTTAGCTTTCCCTTTTTGGATTTCCCTCGGGAGGGTAGTTTGATTACTACTTTTCGCCCAGAATAGTACGATCAAGGACGGTCGACATTGGAAACTCTCCTCTAATGGGATGTTTTCTGTCAAATCCTTTTATCAATTCTTGAATGATGGAGGGATCCGCTGTAGGTGGACTCCCTCCATTCTCAAAGGTGGCTGTCCTAGGAAAGTTAACCTCTTTAATTGGTTGGCCTGGGATAACAAAATTCTTACCCTACAAAACCTTGCTGATCGGCGGTGTAATGTCCTTCATGATATCACCTGTGTGATGTGTCACGCAGTGGTGGAATCTACCGATCATCTTCTCACCCAGTGTTCGATGGCCTCTCAAATCTGGGGTTTTTTCTGCCAATTATTTGGAGATCATCGCAGGCCTAATTCCCTGTTAGACCTGTGGGGGAATTGGCGCTCCCAATTTAATAAATCTCTTATTTCCTGTTGGGATTTACGCCTTCGAGCCGTAACTTGGAATATTTGGTTGGAAAGAAATGTGCGCATTTTTTATTGTGCTTGTTCATCTGCTACGTCTGTCATCATTAAAATTATTCATTTGGTTCTTATGTGGATCAATGCAGCTCCTGACTCGAAGAAAGCTAAATTGGAGGAGCCAAGTGGCAAGCTCAGAAGAAGCCTTGATTTCCTTTCCTCTCATGACTTGGAGCAGGGGGCTCAGTCAGATCTGGTTCCTTCTCAGAGTGAGGGATAGTGTTATGATGTTTTTCTTGCCCTAGGGGGTCTGTCCCCCTAGTGCCTTGTGTTTTTCTTTTTGCGTCCTTTTTGCTTTGTCCTGTGTTTGTTTTTTCCCACTTCGGTGAGCGATCGTTAGACCTTCTTATTAATGCATGTGGTTTATCCACTTTTTCTCAAAAAAAAAAAAGAAAAAGAAATGCATCAATTTGCACATTGTGGGCAAACAAAGCTCTCCAACAACCTGTGTTTAATTTTACAATAAAACACAAAAAAAAATTAAGTACTAAATATGAAGTAGGTTTATATATAGAGTTTACAGCGTTGTTCTCTATGTATGGTATACATAATATTGAAATCCAACTTAATATAATGGATATAATATGAATAGGTATTAAGATTTTTTTAAAACTCAATGGAGATCAATCACGGCACGAAAGAAAACAAAGATTAGATGTGGCATGCATGACTTGAATCAATGATTTAAGTTATTTCAGATGGTAATTTTTTTTTTACTAATATTTCAGATGGTAAATTAATCATCAAAATTATAATATTGTTTTCCTACAGAATAGTACATTTAGAATCTCAACATTAAAAAAAAAAAAACTAGAGAAAATAAAGCTGCTATGCTAAAACTAGAATTAAACAATGAATTATTTCTAAAACTTGAGCCATCAAACATATAGTAAATTTAAGTGAGTATTTTTTGAGTTACTCTGTTAATCATGCGTGGAGGAGGAATTTGAACTCCTAATCCCCACCACAAGACTCTCGTGTCTTTAGGTTGAAGTATACCAACACAAGCTTTTAATTACATATTAGATTAAAAAATTTGTAATAAATAAATTTATATAATTCAAATATATATATATATATATAAATATATATATTACTAAACATCATTTGCACACGTATGTAGAAATCCGTGGATGATTAAAAATAAAAGAAAACATGAGCTTAGGATGGAAGGGTGAGGTTAGAATTTAATAAAAGAATTCTGGTGAGAAGGGCTTATTGAATGTTGATCCAACGGCTCCTATGAATAACTGTAGATTTTAAATTTGCGGGCTACAATGGAAGATGCAGGCTCTATATATATATTATGTGACAATAAATGATGATGTAAATTTTAAATAAAAAATAAATATATTAAGAAATAGTAAAAGCATAAAATGGAAAAAATAAAATTAGTCTATACTATCTACAGATCCTTCGTGATATTCCAAATTAAAATCACGAGCAACACAAGAGAAACTGACTGTTAAAACATTGAACTTGTCTTACTTCTATTTATATACCTATAGAAATATAAAGAAGGTGACAAAGTTTTCTTGGATCACATAATAAAAGACCCCCATCTCCTTTTGCAGGGTGCTTCACTTCACTATGGTTATGTTGCAACCAAACATCTAAAATTATCCCATTAATATTTTTTCATGCAAATAAATATATTTAATGAATTAAATGTTGTTAATTTGATATATATATATATATATTTACAAAAATAAGAAATTACTTATATACCCTACAGTAAAAAATATACTGAAAAATTTATTAAAACCAATTATTATTTACTTTTTCTCTTTGTCGTTTTGAGAAAAAATAAAAAAACTAACTTATACTTCAATAAAATTTATAAGTTGATTTTTAACCTTAAAATACACAGGCAAATAAAAATATTTTGTAATTTTATATGAATAAATATGATTTTTTTTATAGTATTATATTAGTAATTATCCACTTTTACTTGGTTATGCAAGTAAAATTTTTTTAATCGATATTAATTAAATCAAAATCTTGCTAACTTTACATCGTGTTTTTACACATATAATTCTTTAACTTAAAAATAAAAAATTATAATTACAAAGTTGGTGCAAAACCATTTGAATAACTTAAATTACCCAAAAACCCATTTGTTAATTGTTTACATAGTTTAGTATACTATTATGTCTTACCTAAATCAAACTTCTCAATTTACAATTATATTTAACAAATACTACTACAGGAGAATCTAACTGATTTTTTTGGTCAGGTCTAGATATTGATTACCCTACTTATCGGTTGGAGATTGGGGAATTATGGACCTTTTTAACTTCAATCAAGCGTTACTGGGGAAGTGGTGGTGGAAGTTTGTGACGGATCCTTCTTGGTGTGGAGCGAATGTGGTTCAATTCAATTATGGTTTGTCTCGATGGAATCTATTCCCTAGATAGATGGAAAAGATTTCTTTTTTTTTTTTTGGAAAGGGGTGTGTAGTTGTCTTCCTACTCTTAGAGGATGCATCCTGCAAGGAATCAATATAGAAGATGAGATGCTCTTTTGGAAAGACTGTTGGCTTAATGGGAGGGTGCCCATGTTTTTATGGCTGGAGGAATTCAAAAACAGTCAACGCCCTAATGGCATGGTTCAGGACCTTATCCTTTTGTTAGAGGAGGCTCCCTTTACGGAGAACGGGGATATTTTGCTTTTTAAAGACTGCTTGCGGTCGTCTAAAGGGGCGACATGAGATAAGAAATGGTGGATGATTACTGGGAATGTGGCTTTTCGATGAAATCATTCTATAATTCCTAAATGATGGGGGTTTGAGATGCCTGGCTGCAAAGTTTTTTTGGCGCAACTGGTGTCCAAGGAAAATCAACCTCTTCAATTGACTTGTTTAGAAGAACAAAATTCTTTCTCTAGAGAATCTGGCGCGACGAAGGTGCAATAGGCTGCCGACAACAACTTTTGTGATGTGCCATTTGGGGATTGAATTTGTAGATCATCTCTTCATTCAATGCCCTTTTGTTAAACAAGTGTGGGATTATTTTATCAAGCTTCTTCAGTTCCCTAATCCACCTTCTTCCATGTGCCTCCTTTGGGGGCCGTGGTGTTTGTTTTTGCGACATGCAATGAGGGATATTGGGGATTTAGTCGTGAAAAACGCTTGTTTGGAATATTTGGCTTACAAGAAATGATCGCATCTTTAATGCTAATGTTTTTCCTGCTCATTGTATTATCTTGAAAATTGATTGAATGATTTTATCTTGGTTCTCTACTGTCGCAGAGGGCTCTAGAGGGAAGTCGAAGATTTTATTTCAACCATTAGATGAAGCCCCTGAGTTTTTTTAGGTTCCCTGGTGGATGAGTCTAGGAGGTTCCAGCCAGAGAGGAGGTGCATGATCGGAGCATGGGCTAGATTTCTTTTGGGTGTGGCCTGAAGATGGGCTTTATGTTCCTCGCCTGCGCCTATCTGCCTCTTTTTTATTTTTTTTTCTGGATGTATTACCATATCTAGTGGTATGGTGGTTTCTTTTTGTTTCCTCCATTTTGGATTAGTGGAGGGTTGTTGTATTAATTTTTTTTTTTTTTTAATGTAAGTAGTTTATTCAATTTTTTTTTTATTTTTAAAAAATCCAACTGACCCAAAATTAGTCCCATATTGACTAATTAAAAATAGTGATCATGTGCATGTAAGCTTGGGACAACCCTCAATATCAAGGTGTCCTTTTAGATGTGGACTCTCCATTTGTGTGCATAATAAATACTTGTTTTTGTTGAGAGTCTATGCGGGGCCAGACATGGAGGACCACTCAAATAAGCACGGGTATAAATATGAGTTATCTTTTCTATCATAGGGTCTGCAGACCCTATGCTTGTGTGCATAACGGAGAATCACACTTTTTAATTTTAATTTTTATTAATTTTTATTTTTTGGAAATGAATATTAATTATATGCACATTTGCAAATCTAAAAGCATGAATCAATATCACCAAGCAAGCTTAAAACTTTCATCACAAGTTCCTAAATGAAATTCTCATATTATCATTGACTTGTCATGCCTGTATTCAATAATAATGTGCCACTTTTTAATTCAAGGACAATGCCTTTGCATGCCAGCACAGCTAGTCATAGACCCATTTTCAAAACCACATTTATTGAGACATTGTTCCAACCCATTCTAAATCAGAATTAATTTTGTGTGTTGTGATGCTCCACCACTAACTAACAACGAATATCGCTAAAGTTACATTTAACAATAACCAGGGTTTTAAAAAACCATAAGCTATCATAATATCATAATCTCTCCCTCCAGTACTAGTTTCATTCTAAAAAATTTCTTTGACCTTTTTTACATATTTATTTAAAATTCTTTTTTTATCAAGCATTAAATAGTTTTTGACAATTTTATCTTTTATTTTTTTTAATATAGTTCGATATTTTTTAATAATTTTTTAAAAACTTAAAATACTATGTTAACAGTGAGAATAAAAAATATAATTAAATTCTAAAAAAAATAATAAAATTTTCATGGGGCTTTAAATGATGGTAATTTTAAAAAAATTGATAGAATAGATGGAAGGGAAGGGAGTAATTGATAGGTACCACCACTAGGCCTTTCATTTTCTTTCCAACTCACAAGCTGAGATTTGATATTACAACTTGTCCATATTTATTAATTAATAATAACAAAAAGTTCAACTAATTATAGTGATATTGGATAACTTTGCATTCAGATTTATATAAAATGCCAGATTTAATAAAATATCAGAAAAAAGTATTAATCTGCATATTGTATTAGTTCAGATTAAAGTGGGTATGAATATTTTTTTTTAAATTAAAACAAATGATAGTTTTTAATTTTTTTTAAATTTGAAAGTAATTAATCAAGAACCATGAGTGTAATCTTTATTTTATTTTCTATCTATTTATTTATTGATAATGTGGACAATCTATTATATAGTCGACCACTTTACCTATTGCGTAAGAGTTAGATGTCTTAACTACTCTCAGTCATCGCTATATGGCTTTTTATTTATTTATTTATCTATTTATTTATTTATTTTTTGGTAGATTTTTGTTTTTTTATTTATTTATTGAGTTATAAATTTAAAATTGTGTTATGATAATAATTTTAATCAAGAAAAAGGATTAAAACATATTTATAATAATGAAAGTTACAATTAAAAGATATATTTTTTTATGTTTATAAAAAAGAAAATTTAATTATAAGTCTTTTGAAAGTTTCAAAAACTTTCTACATGCACTCTCTAACATTCGAATTTTCTAAACAGTCTCTCATTTTCAATTTACTTCATTTTCAATCAGTGTAGCTCACTCCGTCAATTTATTCTATTTTACCATATGTATATCCCATTTTAATAAGTATATTTTTTCATTTAACATCGCTTGCTTATATGTATCACGTAATTTTTCACTTAATATATTAACTTTTCGTTTAATATTTGTTTTTAATGTTTAATATCTGACATTTTCGTCTAATATTATGTGTTTCCTCTTTAAAAATTGAGGTGTATTTCTCTCAACGTCAGCTACATTAATGACAGAATGATTGAAAAATAAACTATCAAAAAAAGAATTTTTTTAAGAATACCCAAATTTGATTGGGCGATCTGTATATAAGTGAAATTTGGAGGAACTTTTATAATATTTCCAATTATAAAATTTAATTAATTATTTATTATTTATTACATCAATGTAATTATGTCAACCAATTGAACTGGTTAATTTGGTTAAATAGTGGAACATTCACTTCATGGTAAGGTCTGGCATGATATTAAAAAAGCTAATAAGAACTATTCACCAGATTTTGTTTTTCTCAAATATGAGTAATGCTATATAAAGCGAACTTCTTATCCGGAATGTTTGCACTACTAACATATATCCTATTCTCTCTCTCTCTCGTAATCAGCCATATTATAAAAAAACAACAATAAAGAAAACATCACATCTCTTGTCTGAAATTTGGCCCTAATTCCTCTTTCTCTCTTCGTCTTCACATGGCCACCAAACTCGTCGCTCACCGTTTCTACCGCCACTGACACCGTTGAACCCCATCACCAATTTCCCTGTGTCTCTAGACCTTTCCTCTTGGGGGCCATCCAAGATTATCACCTGTGAGCGACCAAGCTCATCGCTCACAATTGTTGCCACCACCAACACCAACGAACCCATCACCCATTGTCCTTCGTCTCCGAACATCTCATTTCCGACACCAACCAAATCCATCACCAACGCGCCACCAGGGTCGTCACTCATCGCTCGTTGGCACTACCACCACCGACACAGCGTGAACCTCTCCCATCACATCGCATCACTCCTTCATCACCTCGTGTAGCTGAATCTCACCACGCCGTGGTCGTTACCTTTGGTTGATCCTCTCCACACTATTTGGTAACACTCATTTTCTTTGTCTCTCTTTTACTCTCTCTCTCTCTCTCTCTCTCTCTCTATATATATATATATATATATATATATATATATATCTCTTTAACTAACAAAGTTGTAATCTTAGGCCAACTCGTGCGATGCACTGGCAACCCGAACCTATCCTCATCTGTCAAAGTGGTCGTCTACGGTGAACCTCGCCACGATCGCTTTGTTAACACTCTCTCTCTCTCTCTCTCTCTCTCTCTCTCTTTTCCATGTGTGTGTGTGATAATATTTTAGTTAAAGATGATATTTTAACTAATTTTTTTTACTAATTAACAATCTATCAGTTATTGGTAGCGATTATGATTATTATTATTAGCAAAATAGTAATAGTGGCAAATTAATAACATATTAATTAGCTAGAATCAATGTTTTATACACAAG
This sequence comes from Dioscorea cayenensis subsp. rotundata, assembly GCF_009730915.1. Lineage (NCBI taxonomy): Eukaryota > Viridiplantae > Streptophyta > Magnoliopsida > Dioscoreales > Dioscoreaceae > Dioscorea > Dioscorea cayenensis. The sequence continues at coordinate 6,148,685 of NC_052480.1, read as the reverse complement.
GTTGATTGTTCAAGCCTTCATTATTGAAATTGAGAAGAAGTTCAAAATATGAAACTATACTTGCTTGTAAAAGTGTCTCGTACAAATGTTTCTAGATCATACATATATACATTATATTTTAGAGAAAAAGGTATTTTGATTTGTTTAAAAGCTAAAAAAATGGGTTGTAAGATGATAGCATGAAGTAGGAGTTCTTATACATAGCTTTATCAAATAAAGCTACAATGTAATTTTTATTAATTTATTGTAGTTATTTTTTATCTATCAGTATAGATGCAAATCGAGGAAAATATGGAAAAAATCAAAGGTTGGGTTTTCTAAGCGGAGCAAGAATGAAGGAAAAGATAGATCTTCTAGTTTAGACATACTGAATAAGGAAAAAGATAAATTAGTACAACTAGAGGATTTATTATCTTAAAAAAGTTGCCCTAGAACCTGGTATGGTACTTAATTCTGAAGAAGAAATTTATAATTTCTATATTGAGTATGCTCGGCTTAAAGGGTTTGGTATTACCAAAAAGAGTACTAGGTCAGATGATGATGGAAAATTTATATATTACATACTTGCATATGTAAGAAGTGACAAAATAATATCTACTGCAAAAAATTCTTTCAATATAAGGCTATCCGCTAAAACAAATTGTCAGACCAAAATTAATGCCATTGTTGGTAATGACGAAAGCTTTACTATTTCTAGTGCTCATTTGGAGCATACTCATGCACTTACTCCTCACAAATCCCATTTTCAAAAGTGCAATAAAAAAATTGATACATATGTTAAGAGAAGGCTTGAACTAAATGATTAAGCGGATATAAGTTTAAGCAAAAATTTTCATTCATTAGCTGTTGAAAGTAGTGGATATAAAATTTTAATATATACTGAAAAAGATTGTCGGAATTATATTGCAAAAGTAAGGGAGTTTAAACTAGGAGTTGGAGATGCTGAAGCTCTTGCCAATTATTTCTCTTGTATACAACGAAGAAACTCAATTTTTTTATTTGATTGATATTGATAAAGAAGGCCATTCGAAAAATGTATTTTGGGTAGATGCAAGGTCTATAGTGGCTTATGAACCTTTTAGGGATGTAATATCATTTCACACAACATACTAAACGAGTAAGTATGACATGCTCTTTGCTCCATTTGTCGGTGTAAACCATCATGGATAAACAATATTACTTGGATGTGGTTTATTGTCAAAGGAAGACACAGAAACTTACATATAGTTGTTTAAAACTTGGTTAGAATACATGTCAAGCAAGACCCTAAAGGCAATCGTTTCAAATCAATGCATGGTTGTCCAAGATGCAATTAGAGAGGTTTTTTCAAATTGTCACCACCATCTCTGTCTTTGGCATATTATGAGAAAGGTTCCTGAGAAGCTTAGAGGATTGACTGAGTACAAAGAAGTAATTTTTTTTTTGAAAAACATCGTCTATAAAGCAACTGATATTGAAGAATTTGAAGACATTTGGTTGAAGATGATAAAGAGCTATAACATTGAAAAAAATGAATGTGTACCACACAAAGAAGTGAAAGTATAAATACTTTGTTTGATGGTTATGTTGGTCTAACAGCATCATTGAAACAATTTGTTGAGCAGTATGATAATGCATTGAAAAACAAGATTGAAAAAGAAAAGAAAGCTGGTTTTGCTTCTTTTAACTCCAAGTTTTTCAGTGATAACCGATTGTCATTTTAAAAAAGCAACTAGAAGAAGTTTATACAAATGAAGTGTTTAAATTGTTTCAAGATGAGTTGAGGGGGATGTTTTATTACAATCTCACATTTGTCAATTCAGATGAAGAAATTTTATGCATTTTATGTCACAGAAATTTGTAGAGGAAAAGAAGGCAAACTTAGAAAGCAAGTGATGTTCAATGTATTTTACAATGAAGTCGAATTAGATATTAAATGCACATGCCATTTATTTGAGTTTAGAGGAGTTATTTTCAGACATATATGCAAGGTTCTTATTGAAAAGAATGTAAAAGAGATTCTATCTTGATATATTTTATCTTGTTGGAGGAAGGATATTTAACACGGCCATACTTATGTGATGAATTGTTACGATGACATACAAAGTACTGAGACAAAAGCAAGACACAACAAATTATGTTCTCATTTTTCTAAAGCTGTTGACATCGGAGCATAATCAACTGAGAAATATATTTTTCTGATGAAATGTGTGGATGGGGCAATAGAGAAGGTAACAGATGATGCAAATTATTGGGAGAGTCATTCTAATGAAGTTCTACCACCAATGCTATTGCAAGAAGAACGCCAAACAACAACTTAAAGAACAAGATTTCTAACTCTATTTAAATGTGCGGAGTATGGGCCGACCACCATCAAAGTGGAAGAAGTCAAAAGTTAAGGAAATAATTATTAGAAACAAGAAAAAGGTACTTGCAACTTATATCATTCTTTCTCAATTATTTTTGGGTCTAAAACTAATGTTATTTTTTTGCAGAAAGTCTAACCAAAAGGAATTGCACAAACTCAAAACGACTCCCAAGTTGAACTTTGTACATAAGAAAGTGTGGCAATGCTATGTTATTCAAATTTTATATTTGTTATAGTATTGCAAAAAAAAAAATAACATATATTATTTTTCTCCTAGGCGTTCGTACAACAATATGGTTCTTCTTTGGATTTCACAAGTCCATGCAACAACCTATTACAATATAGATGATGCTTTATTGTGAGTAATGTATTTGCTTTGAATTGTATTACTTTTTTTAAATCTTCTTAGTAGTCCTTTATTTTTTTTGGTGGAAACTTATGTATCTTGATGAGCTGGTGAAATGCGGTCTTGAACATGTCATATCTTATAGTTTCTAGTTAGTAATTGTGTGGAGCAAAGACTTGTGTGTGAATATTGGATGATGATCTTGTTTGTCCAGTGAGGTTGCTTATTGGTAAACCATGCACTGTTTGAAATATATTATAGATGCACACACAGAGATATAAATATAATGCGATTCACAAAAGGTGGATGTGTGCCACTTATTCAATAAAATTCAAAGTGAAATTATATTTTTTGAAGTATTTTATAGCTCTTATGCATATGCTTTGGTCAATACACTTTGCATTAAAGTAGACAAAAAGGCACAAGTTAATGTTCTACTCATGGTGTTGTATAATGGACCATACTTATAAATCATGTTTTAGATACTAAATCTTATTTTGATTATGTGTTGTTTTACAAACCAATACAAATCTTTTTCTTCCTTTGGGAGTGTTATAGATGACTGTAATTTTCAACTCTTAGATGATAGGTATGATCTTCTTTAATTTGATGTTACCTCATTCCTTGAATTGGTTGCTGATATGTGGTAGATATATTACATGAAAATATGGATCCCTAATACTTTTATGAACATAGTTGTCCTCGAGCCATTACTAAAGTTAAATTAATTTTACCCCAATCGGTTTTATATTATTTGAGGTCGTGAAATGCGGTGGCCATAACTGCTCAGTTACCCTCATTATTGTCCTTCATATATCATAATCCATGTGTATGTCCTTGTTTTTACAACTTTTGAGGAATAAGTTTAGTTAATTCTGTCATATGATTTATCTTATGATCATACTTTTCTCTTGTGTTAGATAACATTACTTGTGTTCATCTACCTCAGCCTTCGATTTGGTTGCTGCTGGCTTGTACTGCTGTCACTAAATGTTCTTCTATGCTGCAAAAAAAAGGTTAAAAATGGTTTAATGGAGATAATTTCTGCACTTGACAAGTATGAGCAGGGAATTGAGGCTTTGCTTGGATGAGGTGAAGGAGGGGTTTATAAAAGAGGGTGGAGTAGGGTAAAGGGAAGTGGAGTATTTAAGTTATACCTTGTTTGGGGCTAAGGTAAGGTAAATGAAGGTTATCAACCCTTCTAATGTTTGGATTGAAGGTAAGAGATAGTAAAGTTTTATGGTAATATTACTAAAATATTCTTTAGTATGTTGTAATGAGATTGTTAGATATTATTATAAACTACTAACAAAAAAAGACATATAAAAAAACAAATATTATAAATATTATCTTACCATAAATATGCTTTTAAAAAAATAAATATGATTTTTCAAAATTATTTGGAAAGATTCAGGGTATTTTTGTAATTGTTTGGAAAAATTGAGAGCATTTTTGTCCAAAAAATTTGAGGGTATTTTTGTAATTGTTTGGAAAGGTTGAGGGCATTTTTGTCCAGAAAAATTGAGATTGGGGCATTTTTGAAAAATCCTTAACTCTAAATAAACAAATATGTAATTGTTTGGAAAAGTTGAGGGCATTTTGGTCCAAGAAAAATTCAAAACCTTGCTAACCCCCCAATTTGGAGGGTTGAGAAATGAGGGTAAATGGAGGTTTCTCAACCCTCCATTTAACCCTCTCATACCCTACCCTCCATATAATCCTGGATCCAAACAAGGTTTGGTAGATAACCTTACTTTACAAAACCTCCAAAAACCTTCTCCCAAGCAAGCCCCAAGGATTGCTTAGGTGCTTGAATGCTGCATCTATGAGGATCACATATGGCATATGGGTTAGAATCAGAACATGACAGAGTTCTTACTGTAGTAGTTATTGTTGATACTTGACAAAAGCACCCTCTTTGAGGCCATGTGTTTTTGGTTTTTGTTATCATTACTTTTTGTTGATAATCTATGATGTACTTCAGTTGGCATTTGTTTTCAGCTTTTTTATCATTGAAAGAATTTTTTTTGGCCAAACTATAGCAGTATTCTTTTCAAATTATGGTAGATTGATGCTCATAAATGATAGCTTTGTGTTATGTATTTGGTTTTCAGAATCAAGGATATTATATTGACTACTAAGTTCAATTGTGTGAGTTTCATACTTAGTGGCATATTTATGCTAAATAAGTTTTCTTTTGACATTATGTCAATTTCATTGTGAAGGAAGTTTCATGAACAAGTTTGGAATGCAACATCTAGAAAAAAAAATGTTTAATTAATTATATTGTATTCACAAGAAAATCATCTACTCATATAACCTGCAAATCAAGCAACTCGTCAATTCAGTAAAAAAAATCATCGGCATGAATGAAGTTCAGCGAAAAGCAAGCAAAACAGAAATGATCTTCAGAGTCATTATTGGAAGGAGATGGACTTCAATTGGCCGGAAAAAATTCACACACAATAGCAATACAATCACACAATGATGAAAATCAAAATGGCAAGTTTCAAAATATTAATACTAACTGCACTTGAGGTGTGTGCACTCCAAGCCATTTTGCAAATTCATAACCGAGACGTTCCGATTGCGTGGCCATTTGAGAAGTTAAAAATTTGATCACCACCACAGCTTCATTTTGCAAGAGATCATCACTACTCATGGTGTTAAAAAAAGCAAAGAAAACAACACCTCCAGAATTCACAGTCACCTACAAATACAAATCATTCAGAAAATTTAAAACAACCAATGCACATGAAATCATCAATCATGCCAAAAATTGCTACTTGTCAAGAATGAAAAAACATGAGAGTTCCTCCGGAGCTTTATTCAATTCATCCTCATAATGATTAGCATTGGCGGTATACTTAGTATGACTCAATGATGAGAGAGCATCCCATGAGAATGATTTTGATTCAATGTCAAGCATGAAAGCGTTACCCAGCTTGGCCCACAAGCTAATCTCCAGAGCCTGATCACAAGGCTCAGGCTTTACCAGTTCCCCACTAGATTCCATTAATTTAGGACTTAGCCAACTCAAGAAATTAAAAAGACTAAAATCAATGGAGATAGATCTAAGAAATAAAGAGCTTTGGAGGAATAAGAGTTCACCAGGAAGAAATGGCCATGGTGTTAGGGTGATTGCGAGGGCGATGGGGAGAGCCGGAGGCCAGAAACCTACTATGGCGTGGCGAGATTCAGCTACACGAAGTGGTGAAGGAGTGACAGTATGTATGGAGAGGTTCGTCGATGTCGGTGGTGGCATTAACGGTGTACAACGAGCGACAACCATGGTGGCACCCTGGTGATGGATTTAGATGATGTCGGAGAGGAGAAGTTTAGAGACGAAGGGCAACAGATGATGGGTGTGTTAGCTTCGGTAGCGGCAACGACGGCGAGAGACGAGCGATATGCTTGGTGGCACGCTAGTGATGGACTTGGATGGCACTGGAGAGGAGAGGTCTAGAGACGAAGAAGGGTAACGGGTGATGGGATTTGTCCGCGTTGGTGGCGGCAGCGACGCCGAGCGATGAGTTTGGTGGCCGTCTCTCTAGAAAGAGGAACAAGTGATGTTTTCTTTATTGTTGTTATTGTTTTTTTAAGGTGGGTGATTAGGAGAAAGAGAATAGGATACACGTCAGTCGTGCAAACATTTCAGACAAGAAGTTCGCTATATATAACATTACTCTTTATATAATAAGCAAGCAAAATTGTTTGTGTTAGCTTTGTGAGAAAGCAAGTTACTTAAATGATAGATTTAATTTTTTTTTTATTAACATTTTTAACTGATTTTGGTGAGAGGACTATATAAATAAATAAATAAAATTTCTGGGGATATATTAGTAAGTAAAATTTTTATAATACACATAAGCAATTTATTTTTTTCAAGGCATGCAAGTAAATATATTAATAATTTAATTTCTTTTGTTATAACTCTTGTTTGAGCTTGGCTCTACGATTGGCATTATTTAACAGTTGCCAACTGTGACGTGGCAACTATTATGAGGTAGCACTATTATATGGCAACTCATGATGATGTAACAAGAGAAGACATGAAGATATCACTCTATCTTTAGAAGAGTTATTTGGCAAGACAAGCAAAGTGGAAGATACCTCTTGATGTGCAAGCAATGGTCTTATGAAAACACATCTATATTTGGCAAGTGAATCAAGCTTGGGAGATCAACTACATGGAGGCCAAGATCTCATTGAAGCTATTTATGGGCAGAGCTATTTGAAGACACAAATATGCATAGAGAATATTGAATAACTAATCTTGGATGAATAAAAGATCAAGCTTGGTATCAAACAATATTGTGAAAGACCAAACTTGGATGAATGAAGATTAAGTTTAGAAACCTGAAGATTGAAAATCAAACTTGGATGAATGAAGATCAAGTTTGGAAAGATTATGAAGACTAAACTTGGATGACTTAGAGATCAAGTTTAGTGAAATATTTGACAATCATTTAAAATTCTTTTAAAATTATTTTTGGTATGATATAGACACACCATGTGGGTGCGACCCTTGCGAGGATACTATTGATAGGACGTGAGAAGGCGATCTAGTTGTTGGTAGGTCAAGATTGGGAGGATTTGACTACATCGACTCAAACTTAAACACAGTCAGGAGGACTGAAGGCTTCTGCAAGTCTCGTTATAACAGAAGTTGCGACTCAATCAAAGTCAGCAGTTAGGCTGCGTTGTAAGCTTAGTTGTAATAGCAGTTGCAACATCTAAATTTGGAAGATGTCCAAATTAGGAGCCATAGAGATTCTAAAAGATGGAAGTGCTATATTTGAGATGTTGAGCGTCTATATAAGAAACCTTGTTCCAAAATTTAGTATGAGCCACCGGAGAGACCCAATTGTGTGGGCGAGAGTGAGTGGGCATTACCTTTGTGAGGATAAGTGTTAGAGTTATACTCATTTATATTCCCCTCTTTTAGTAGTTTTTTATCTTTGGGCTTAGACCCTCAGATGTAGACAAGTGTTATGCTGAACTGGGTTACCAAGTTCATGTGCCTCCTTTCTCTTTGGTTAGTGTGTGATTGTGTGAGTGTTTGCATGAGAGATTGAGTGAATTTTAACCCATAATACATCCGCTGAAACTAACAATTCTTGTTTGAATTATATCATATTTTCAGGTATTGAAGGTTAAAAGCTAAACTGGACTTCACTATCCTTTCTATTTGTTTAACTAAACAGAAAGGAATATAGTTATAGTAATTCGATTTTATAAAAATTTAAATCTATAAAATTGAAATGCCATATTGCATTCTTCAATTTCCTCAAAACTTTAAATTAAATAAAATAAATGAGATTTTGAACTTTCAAACAAAGCCTGCTCAAAATTAATTCCCAACTATGTTTTACTAAAGCTTAATCAATATCAAATAGAACTCCATAGCTAGAATATGTAAATATATTAATTTTTGTACAGTAGAAAATCTAGGGATGTCCATAGTAGCCATCGGATGAAAATCTGACGGCTCTTATCATTATGAACAGTAGAAACCGTGTTCTACAGTGTTGTACAGTGATCATGAACAGTAAAAAAAGATGTACAGTGTTTATATAATGAATCAGCCATCGGATGATGATCCAACGGCTTAGATTTAAAAACATCCCTAGATTTGAAATCTAAGGATGTCCCTAGATGATGTTTTCCCTATTTATAATCACAATTTCTATTATGTATATTATTATTATTATTATTATTAAGAATAAGTATTAAATTAAAAATTAAATTTTAATTCTAAGCTAAATTAAGTCACATTTGAATTATTAAAAATAAATTTATTTTATACTTATTTTGAGCAAAATCAAACTAAGTTCAAAGGTTTAGAATAAAAATTATGTGCTTTGTTTGGAGAAGGCTTGAATTCAAGTTCTTTAATTCGTAAATATACATTTGGGTTTTTTATGGGAATAATAATGATTTTTTTTTCTTTCATATTTGCATGATAGGTTAAATATTTTTTTGTAAGTTTTTTAAACAATTATAACTAGTGCATTTCTAAAACTGTCAGTCCTTTGACATTTTAAATAAAGAATATTTCTCTTATTCAAAATAAAATAAACTACATAATAAAATAAAATAAATAAAATCAAACTGAGGTCAAAGTTTTGCAATGAAAATCAACCTCAACTTAAACATGTATTCTTGAGGGTAAGCTAAGCCCCTGGATTAAGCTTAGCACTTTTTTTGGAATAACAGGCGATAAGCGGCCTTTCTTATGAATATAAATAGTACTAAACAGTACTGAAGCCCAGATGTAAAATATATGTACAGTACAAAAATAATATAAGAATCATAGGTGAACAGTGTATGAACAGTATAGAGAATAGTACTGCCTGGAGAGGGATTTGAACCTATGACCGTCTCTTTTACACTTTGGTTTCATACTGTTGGGCTATCCAAAGACTGACAAGCTTTGTTCTTTTTATATAATTTCTAAAGCCCTCTTCAAACATAGATTATTTATTTATTTATTATTTTTATTTTAAAAATTCATGTGTTTAGCCCTGCCATCACGGAAAAAAAAGTGGATATAATGGGGGTGGTTATAACGTTATAAATGAAGAAAATGTCACATTATGATTGGCATTATGGGATGGAGAAGAGGTGGCGTGTCATTTCAGTATTTTACTATTTTTAATTCTTTTTAATTATATATACACGCATAAAAAGAAATTATAAATAAAGGTGTACACATTTTCAATTTTGTATAGAAAATATAAACTCCAAATAACCAATGTCTCCTGTGTACACAAGTGAGAAAGAAAAATTCAATGGTAATTTTCTTTAAATAAAATTCAATACAAAATGAATAATGTGAAATATTAGCAGTATGTTAATGTGTTATATAAAAACCGGTATTTGAAATGCTAGGGCTTTTTTCTGAGTCATGTGACTGACATTATTATTGACAAACTAAACTAAGGGTGATTTTCTAACATTGTTTTTTTTTATAAAAAACAATTCCAACATTATTTATTTATTTTTACTTGTTTTAAAAAGAGAATTACTTGCACATCTCCTGTATAAGTGGATAATTATTAATTTGTCTTTATAAACATTATATTTGCTCATATATTTATGCAAAATATTTTAAATTATTTTATTTATACATCTATACAGTTAAATGATAATTTAATATTTAAAAAAATTATTAAGTATATATATATATATATTTGAGAATCATGGACAAGCAAAGATTTGAACCTTTGATTTTGAGTAGGGAGGGGAAGCCATTGTGGTAATAGCTTAACAATTAAGGCACTTGATTCATATGGTGGAGGGTTAGTGTTTGACTCTTCTCTCTCTCTCTCTCTCTCTCTCTCTCTCTCTCTCTCTAGATGTTAAGACTTAAATAATAAAAATGTGTGTTAAAATGATTTATCCACATTGTCATTAAAAAAAAATAGTATGGAGAAGAAAAAAATACTAACTATCCTATTGCAGGAGGGATTGGATTTTTTTTATATATATAAGAAATATATATTTACAAATAAAAATGATTTTATAAAATATATATAAGCAAAACAACACCATTTCGAAAATTCAAAGCGTCTTTCAAGATGAATCACTACAAAAACTGCGTGAAGTTGTAAATGCAATTTATAGCAAAGAAATTATTTTTGTTACTCAATTAGCGACGACCGTGACGAACTGATTAATCGTCCGTTTTCATTTTAGAAAGCGAACTTTACACATCGCCCTCAAAAGTTTGAAGTGTAAAGTTTATCAATTGCACATCCGCTTTTTAATTTACAAAGCGAATTGCAAACTGCGTTTCACATTTAGTAGCGGATAGCAAATTTTGTTTCTAATATTATGCGAGACATACTGCGTTGGTAAATTAATGTACCTGGTGTGACTCGTCTTGCTTTCTAATATTATGCATACGGAACATAATTCCGCTGGTAAATTAGAAAGCGAAAAGAAATTCCATTGCTAAATTTATATTTTTCTATTATTCAAATAAAATGATAACAA
>NC_052480.1:5787867-5830377 GCF_009730915.1 Dioscorea cayenensis subsp. rotundata | reverse complement strand
CTTTGACAATGTTCTAGTATAATCTTTCATACTTGGTCATGATAGATTGCAATTGTTATTTTAGCATATTCCTAGTAAAATTTCTGATTATTCTAAATGAATGATTTATCTGATTTTGTATTATGATTTATAATATAATTTAATATAAATAATTAAAACTTTGTTTTATATTAGCAAGGGATTACTAGGAATAATTTTTTCAAACTTTATACCCCACGGATTCGAGAAATAATCCCAAGTATATTTAAAGGATTACCAAGGGTATGATTCATTCTTGCCTTCAAATACTAACAAATTACAGAGGACATAATCCAATGCAAATATTACCGGGGATTCCAGAGACTAAAATTTCAATTTTTGAAAATTTATATATGGTTAGCTATGAAAATCACTAATATTACCTAGGGATTTCCGGAAGGTTTCAAAGCAAATTCACTTGTCTGGCGAATTAGTTAACATAAATCACCCAGAGATTTCCTAGAAAATATTTCGAAGCAAATTCCTTGTCTTTGATGAATTGATTAACATTAATTACCCAGGAAATTTATTATTTACCCACAGAATAATTCGTTTGCTATCTAGCAGGGATTATAAATCCCAGGTAAATTATTACCCACAGGGCTTTACCTAGGGATGTTAATTCTGGAAATCTGATAACCACCGAGTTTTACAATTTTAACTAAGGAATTGTCCCAGCTAATTGATGTTTTCTTGTAGTGTTCTTCTTCAATTGCCTATATAATTATAACTCCTTTTCTAACCTCAAAATAAGATAATTTTCTGCACCTTTCCATTATTTTCTTTTCTAATAATTCTATTCTTTTGTTGTCTCTCTAATTGTTCAATTCTTTTTATTAATTGATCTATCACCTTCTTATCGTTTAATTATGCCTGAGGTAACTACTGGTTCAATAGTTATTTGACTAATTATATGATTATAACATTCTTTACATAGTTTACGTAAAGATAATTCACACCTATTAGATGTTGTTCTATATTTAGTGATATGGAATTTATAACAAATATCACATTTTTGTTTAAAATTTAGTTTATGATCATAAATTTATGTATACAATATTATCTAATTTACACTTATATTTCTAAATGAAACTTAGGATTTTGATCTAAGTTGTAAGCCATCCGTTATCCATTGGTTCCATATCACCAAAAATTTGATTAAATTCCAAAAGATTACTCTCTTCAGTAAAATTATTTTCTTCTCCTCCAAATATACTACATATATATTGTCTTTAGCATTTATTCTTACTAGCTAACAAACTATGTCTACTTCAATGGTAATTCTACTTGTTATATTTAACCTTTCCTTTTTACTTATCTTTGTTACAATGTCTTGCATAATGTCTACTTCTCACATATAAAACACTTACATTATACTGGTGGTTTATGAATTTTAAATTTCTTTACATGATTCTCCCTAGGTCTTCCTTTTTTATAATATGTGCTATATTTGAGTATTTTTCTAGATTTTGTTTCCTATGTACTCTTGGTACATATATTTTATTACAATAGCACAACTTGCTATTTGTTTACCTCATTTCTAAGCATTTTTCTTTTAAATAATTAAAAGTGAATAAAATAGTTGGTCTCGCTCGTGATATTTTCATTACCTTGATCTCTCTATGCTTTATAAATTAAATCTCTAATGGTTTTAATAACGCTAAACCATTTTTACTTAATACGTCACGAGATGCTTTTCACAGTATTTAATTAAAGTTACATAGCTTTGGCTAAATTTTATAATATCATTAAAACTATCTAAATTCAATCTTTCTAAATCTCTTGCAGTTATGTCTTCAATAATAGTGTTTCTCTAGAGGATCAGGTTCTAATATAATTTGTCCAACTTGAGTTGTAATATTATATGGATTATTTGCCATATATATTAAATGCTGCTAATTTTTTGGAAAGTTTATTTTCCAACTATTCATCATATTTCTTGTAGTTGTTCCTAATAGATTTTCTATAAAATTTACTATTCCTATATTGTCTAATGCATGTGTAGTATATTCTAATGCATTAATAGCATGTAATTCCATCATCAATGAGGGTCATTTCGGGATGTCTTTGACTTGTACTAGCATACTATCATGATAATTTTATTGTCATGTTTCTTATTACTTCTAAGGGATCTGGTCTTCCTCTTATGCTAAAAGTTCTATAAGATTATTCTAGATAATTATAAAACTCATAAATATTTTGTTGTCTAAAAGGTTGTGTTGTTTTTAAGCCACTTTGGGTGGTTAATGCTTATTTAGATGAGCCGGAACTTGCTTAGTTATTACTACAACTTTCTTATTATTACTTCCTACACTTTGCACATGTCTATTTCACTCATAGTTATCTACTATCTGCGAATTTTTGTTAATTATTCTATATCTATATCCTCTAATTACTTAGCAATTTCTCTTCATCTCTTTTAAAAGATATTCTTCTATTTTACTTTTTAGGATACACTCATTATATTCCTTATCTACATTGTACTCAGGCCACCTTATCGTCTATGTCTGTTGGTATTTCTAGAAATCTTCTTCCCAATCAGTAATTAGGATATACAACTTGTTCTATTAAAGACTTTCCGTAGTCAAAATTGATTTAATCGGTCACGTCTTCTTCATCAATAATCTCTTCAATTTTAACATTTTTATTATGGGTTTGTGTTTTCAGCTACTTTCCCTTTTAATCTTCATATTCATAATATTTTATGACTCGAGTGGATTCAGACTATTGCATCGCGTTGATGCTAGTAAGATTAATTTCCATTTTGTTGTCCACCTGCTAAAGCTTTTACGAACTACTACATTTAAATTTGGATGTGCTTCAATTCGACTTGTGACCCTAAGATTTTTCCATGATGCTATCATTACTAACATTATATCTTATTTCACTATTCATTTGATGTTTACCCAATAAAAATCTTTGTAAGTAATATAATTGGGTTTTTGCTATGTAGTCAAAGTAGTATATCCTGCCGTTTACTTTTCAGATGAAATATCATACTAATGCTAATATGGTAGTTTACTAAAAATCGCCTGAGATCATATAAAGTTATTTCAAAATTGCTTTGAAAATACATGTCGACTCGTGAGTTTGCTACTCACAGGCTTTAACGTGTTAACTATTTGTCTAGTATCTACATTAATGATGAATTGACTAATTTAACGTTTGTAATTCAATATATGTAATCCTATTATAATAAATACCATTAATCCTAAATGTACTAAGGAGTAATTAGCTTTTACTAGTTTCTTTAAGATTCTGCTGTTAAGAAATCAATAATTATTTATGCATTATCATTATTACAACATATTTCCATTTCATCATATCCTTCATATATTTTATTTTGGAAATAAAAAACACCATGTTTATATAATTGTTCACCTTGTACTAATTTTTAGATTATTCTCTTTAATCCTTTCAATTTGATCATCTGGTGTACCAATTGTTTCTAGTGTCCTAGTATGTCTAACTCTATTAAATGAATTAAACCTTCTAATATTATCCACCGATCTAACAATTTTTAAGGGCATTTTTTATAAAAAGTCCTAATTTCTTCCAATTCTTCTAAATATTTTTCTCTAGCTTCAAACCCATAATTATTCATTATTTTTCCTAATAATCTGATATAATAATATTTTACTTGTTGTTTAACACTAAAATCCTTAAAATCTTGTCTTATTAATTTATTTCCTAAAATTAGGTCAGAGGCTTCTTCTAAGTTCTTAGAATAAATAACTTTTTTAATTAAGTCTTCAATTTTTAATTTTTATAGCATGTTATATCTGGAAATCCTACTTTCATTTATGGGTTTTCTTTAATTCTTCTTCCGACCATGTTACAAATGAGATCTACCTTTTTTAGTTACTTTTAGATTTGTAAACTTTTTAGTAATTTCCTCTATGTCATTATCCTTTCTTATTTCATGTCTTAATAATTTAATTGTTTCAGTTAACATCAATATTATAACATTATTTTGTCTAGTAATTATATTTTCACTTATTACTTGTGGTTCATTATATAAATTATTTATTTTGTCTAATATTGCTACAGGCTTATCTAAAAATACTTCAGTTTTTCTAAGAAATTCTTCTACAATATTCATTATGAAAGTTAACTACTGTAAATGAATATGTAGTTTCATTATTATTTCTCATTCTTTCTATTGCTCTTAAGTATTCTAATCTATGATTTAATTTACTAATTTTATTTGCTAATTCTTTTAATATGGGATCATTTCTCATCATTTTTTGTAAATGTAATTTTTCAAAATGATCATTTAGGGCTATGTTTAAGCTATTTTCTATATATTCTATTTCTGTCTTTAAAGTATATCCTGGCATATTAAATCCATGAAGAGTTATCAGACATTATCTCATATGATTCTATATTGTTTATATAATTATTGTTTCAATTTCCATTTTTATTTCTTCTAATTTTTCCAAGTGATTTCTAAGTTTATGAGCTAAACCTCTTAATCTTCTTACTTCCATAGATTTTCTAGGCATATGTTGTAGATATCTTTTTTTTCCCAAGTTCATTTTCTACTTTGATAAGTTGTGTATTTAACATTTCTTTTTCTTTTTCTAAGGTTAAGCCTGGCATGTTTATTCTCATATTATCTTCTTTATATGTTGTGTTAATTCTACTTGTATTTTATTGATTTTTTCTATCATAGTTTTTAGTTGACCAAGTTCTCTATTAATAACTTTTAATGTTTTAAGAGTTACTTGCCTTGTAATCTGATTTTCTAATCCAGTTTTGATATAATCTAATTTAGTTAATATTGCTAAGATATTTTGATGGGTTTAGCTTCAATATACTAGTTGCTAATGCATTTCTTTCTAATAAATATACTCTAATTTCTTCTAAGATTTTAAATTATTGTTTTATTTTATTATTAGTTATTTCTATGGAATCTACTAATTTTAAAATACTTAATTCTTTTGTGTTCATAGTTATATTCTGTTTTGGTAGATTATTTTATTAATTATTACTATGATTGTGAGCATTTTTGCTATAATTATGCTAATAGTTATTGCTAAAAGATTTAAGCATTATTACTAAAATTAATAAACATTGATAAGTATTGCTAAACATCATGCTTATAATTTTTTTGTAAGTATTTCTAAAGTATTTGATAATAATTATTACTACTTTTAAATACTTCTTAGTAATAATTATTGCTAGCTACTTTAAAAGAAGGGGAGAATTAGTTATAAACCCCTCAAAAGTTTTATAATTGCATATTTACCCTAAAAAAAAAACATAATTATATATATACCCTTGAAAAATATAAATAATTACGGATATGCCCTTACTATTGGATTCCGGTAATCAAACTTGATTAACTATGTCTATGACTTGGATTAAGATATAGCAAAGGTCCAAAATAACCCTTGTACAACTTAAAAAAAAATTTCAAGGGTATATATGCAATGGTATAATGGTAATTTTATATATTTGTTGTTTGTTAATGGATGGTTTTTCAACTAATTTGAACCCCAAAGGTATATACGTAATTATGTATATTATTTAAGGGTATGTATTCAATTAAATTTTATTCATGGGCAAATATGCAATTTCAAAATTTTTTAAGCGTACACTTGCAAAAGCCCCATCTCTGTGATAGAAATATTACTACTTAAAAATTAATTATTGCTACAAAACTTGTAAATGATTATTGCTATAAAACCGGGATTATAATAATTATTACTTCTTACTACTATTAACAATTTTTGTAATTTTTTTTTATTATTATCAAACTTAAAGAACACTTACAGGTTGTTGAAAACTTCCAAATTTTTATGATAAGGACTTTTCTTTCTTCTCCAATACAGTTTTTGATATCAAGCTTTAAGATTATTTCCAATTACACGAAAAGAAAGAACACACGCTTAGTTTTCTTTTTAGCTTTTACTTCAATAAATCTTAATTCTCATTACCTTGATATAAGATTAGCGATATTTTAGCTATCTTAGGGGACCAAGCATCACATAAATTTGTCTCCATTATCTTGATATAAGATCGTGATATTTTTAAGCATCTTAGGAACCAAGCATCATAGACATTCACTCTAAAGAAAACAAGACTAGTAAATAATTATTCTCTCTTGCTTTTGGTCCTTTGGGCCTTAAGGCGAGGTCCTTGCCCTTCAAGCGACCACTCACTACCTATCCTTAAAGAGAAATAATCAACACCTCATCTTGTCTTAAAAAGAGCCATGTTACTTGATAAAGCACAAGATTTATGAGGCTCTTGCTTTGAGTGAAAATAAAAGCATATATTCTTAAAACATGTAAAGAGAAATAAAAACTTCATACTAAAACTACATGGTTTTAGAGAAGAGAAGTCCTACCCCTTCATATCCTAGCTTTTACAAGCTCACGATACCCTCTGTAAATGGGGTTTGAGCTCTCTCTACAACTCTACGGGGTTATGAGAGTTATCGGAGTGGAGCAAGGGAAGCAAGAAAAAGAAGGTTAGAGATTTATGGAGGGGTGAGAGAACAAAGAGCAAGAGAACAAAAAGATTTTGAAAATAGTTATGCGAGAAAAAAGCAAAGAGCAACAATTAGCGAGAACAAAATACAATGCAACAACTTCTGTCTGAAGCACTGGATCCCTGATGGACTTGCTTTTGGGAGAAATTGCGTTCGTGAAACTGAGACATAAAAGATTTGGATGTCTTTTGTGAACAAGGTTTTCATGATCATATAAGGCTCATTCAACCTTGCTTCCTAGAAGAACCAAATTATTGAAGGCGTCCAATTCCACTTGATTGACTTAATCGAGAACAGTCATGTAGCACGAATCATCATCACCGATCCTTCCCAGGTTAAGCTTCTCAATAGATACTGGCAACTTGTTCATATTCTTCATCGACTCTTTAAATATGATACTTTTACAAGGAGGCTTCATCAACTTAGAATTTTGTACTATTCCACTTGCTTTTGGACCATACCCTGATAATGCATGCCACCACATCAAGCTCACTTTATTTTGCCGATATGAGCCCTATCAAATTCCTATTCTGTATGATGATATAATTACTGTCTTAATACCTGGTGAACTTCAACAGCAAATCCATTTATAGAGAACACATATGGTTGCCACTGACTGGAAGCGTACGCATCTGCACCTACATTGCCAGTTTATCCTTGAGACACCCATCATGAAGGTCTATACTGCTCCAGACCTTCCTTTTCCTGTTTGCTCACCATTCTCTAATCTACACATGACCATGTCACCTATTACCTTTCACATGAAGAAGATCAACTCATGGGCCAGAGCCTATTTTTTCGGAGATCATGATATTTAGGCCTGGCAATGAACCGAACTCGAACGAGCTGAACCCAGATAGAGTTCGGTTCGAAATTCTAATTTTTAGCTCAAGTTCGGTTTAAGTTCGAAATTCTAATTTTTGTTTAAATTCGGTTTGAGTTCGAAATTTTAATCTTCAGCTCGAGTTTGGTTCGAGTTCGATTCAAAAAACTGTAAATATGCTAAATTCATAAATTTGTAACAAATCACATAAACTTGGAACAAATTACATAATTTCTAAAAACGTACTTTTAGAGAGTTCATTCAACAACACATTTCTCTTCTTTTTTTTTTGAGTGACTTCTCATACAAACAATCATTGGACTTGTTCTGAACTGAGTGTGATGAAATGAATGATACCTGATCAAAAGTTAGAAATCATTAGCAATAAAAACTTTAACATTCAGATTTAAAAATTAAGGATTAAAAAGAAGAACAACTAATTAATTAATGATGATACTTACGACAGTGAAGAGCCAGTGAGGGTAAAAAAAAGCAAAAAAAGAAGCAACACAAGATGATTGTTCATTTTCTCAAGAGCAACACAAGATTCAACGAACCAATATCACAATCCAAAAAAAAAATCAAGGTCTCAAAGGTATCAAAAGCAAAACCCTTATTCGAATAAAATCAAGCAAAAACAAACAAGATCCGAAGCATCAAAACCTAAGTATAGATCTATTGAGAGAAGGAAGAGGATGAGAAGGGAGAGTACCTCAGGGCGCGTGGCCAGGGATCGCTGACAAGCAGGACGGATGACGAAGAAAGCCGAATGAAAAGGGTTTGATGTAAGGTTGAGAAGAAGCAGCGGTGGGGGCGGCAAGGCTGGGAGTTCTGCGATGCGTTAGGGCAGGAGCGGCGAGGCTGGGAGTTCGGTGACACGTCAGGGCGGGAGCGGCAAAGATCTCTTTGCCTCTCTCTCTTCTCTCGCTCGTAGAGAAGAACAGAATGGTTTTTACAATGGTTTTCATGCCAACTTTTACCAGGATCTTTCTCTAGGGTTTCAAGATGGTGGCGGCGAGGATGTGGTATGTGGGGAGACGGGGGAGTGGGGACTGGGGAGTGGATTTAGGGTTTCAAGATGATTTTTTATAATTTTAACCGTTAGATCAAATGATCCAACGGTTAAGAAAAAACAATTAAAAAAAGCTGTTGTAATTTAAATTAATTTTATTTTAATTTTAAAACTTAAAAATAAATTTAAAAACACAACCAATAATTATTATATATATATATATATATTCGAACTTCGAACCGAACTCGATTGAGCTGACTCTAACTTGAGTTCAACTTGTTTATTGTTCGAGCTCAAATTTGAGTTTAAGTTTAGTTTGTTATTAAAATGATTGAATCGAACTCGCACCAATATCAAACCGAACTCGAGCTACTCGCGAACAGTTTGATTGTTTGCCAGCCCTAGTGATATCGCCAGCATTCCTAGTGATGACTTAATACTTGATA
Source organism: Dioscorea cayenensis subsp. rotundata (assembly GCF_009730915.1). Taxonomy (NCBI): domain Eukaryota; kingdom Viridiplantae; phylum Streptophyta; class Magnoliopsida; order Dioscoreales; family Dioscoreaceae; genus Dioscorea; species Dioscorea cayenensis. The sequence continues at coordinate 5,821,579 of NC_052480.1, read as the reverse complement.
CCGACTCCTTGACTGAGCAAAACATTGTCAATCTCATGGAAGCATAGTTTGTCGCCCATTACTTGGTCTCTTTTGTGTGTGGGTGAGGGTTTTTTGTGTGTGGGTGGCAGGAATGTATGTTCATACATATGTAAAAGTATATGTTAGAGTGTATATCTAAATGTATGTATGAGTGGGTGTCTTACATTTTTTGGAGGTTATTTATTAACATACTTTGGAGGTTACTTATTAGTTATTATGGTTAAAATAGTGTCAAACCCTATACATTAGGTTACGATTATTTAATAATATTAAATATCCTTTTCCATTTGTCTTGGTAAAACTAGCATTAGATAAAAAAAAGTAGTCAGACTTCTAATAGGAATGAATTTTATAAAACATAGAAATGGTGTACTTATAGTCCAAGGAGAAAAAATTACTATGTAAACATATGGATAGCATTTTAACTTCACCTATAATTAATAATGCGGAATATCTTATTGAAGAAATAATTCCAAAAGAAGTAGAAATCAATTAAGAAATCAATTTGGAAATAGAAAATGATTTAATAAAGAAAAATTAGAACCCTAATAGAAAAATTGAAAACCGATGGAGCTATAGGAGAAAACCCTGTCAAAAATAATAGTAGGGGTAATATTATTTGTAAATTAGAAATCATAAATCCTGACTTAAGGTTAATATGTCCTGTAATCAAAGCAACACCCTATGAATAAGAAGAATTTAAAAAACATATAAAAGAGTTAGAAGAGTTAAAACTAATCACTAAAACTCAAAGTCTACGTAAAACTAGAGCATTCATAGTTAATAAACATAGTGAAAATACCTGAGAAAAAAGTAGAATGGTATTTAATTATAAAAAATTAAATGTATGTACATATGTATGTAAGAGTGTATGTCTAAATGTATGTATAAGAGAATGTAAGAGTGTATGTCTAAATATATGTATAAGAGAATGTATGTATGAGTGGGTGTCTTACCTTTTTTGGAGGTTACTTATTATGGTTAAAATAGTGTCAAACCCTATACATTATGTTAGGGTTATTGGGTTTTGATTAATAACTTCATGTAATATAAAATAATGTATTAGTTAAAACCTACTCCTAGGTGGGATGACTTAGTGGTATAGCTTGTCATAGTAATTTCTCCTTCTATATAAAGAATCCCCTTGTAACCATTTGAAGTATGAAGTAGATAAGTCTTTGATAATAGCTTTTTGTTCTCTTGCTCTTATTCTCTCACCCTCTCCACAAATTTCTAACATTCTTTTTTTACTTCTCTTACTGCATTCTGATAACTCTCACAACCCTATAGTTGTAAGAGAGACTAAACCCCATCTACAGTGATATAATTTAGGTATAATACTCTAGCTGGTCCCTCTACTTTTCACTCTCTTCTCTTTTGGTCCCTCTACTTAGAAATGCTCATGACTAGTCCATCTACTTTTAAAAATATGCCCACTTAGTTAAAAATGCTCCCAACCAGTCCCTCTACTTTTAGAAATGTGCCCACTTAGTCCCTCTAAATGGGCACATTTTTAAAAGTAGATGGACTGGTAGGGAGCATTTTTAACTAAGTGGGCATATTTTCAAAAATAGAGGGACTAGTCGGGAGCATTTTTGAGTAGAGGGACCTAAAGGGAAGAGAGAAAAAAATACAGGGACTATTTTGGTGATTATACCTATAATTTATATATTAAAACAAACATTTTTTATATTATATATATATATATAAGTGATAAGCATGTATCCCAATAGTAAATCTCGCCTTTCTTACCATCTGATCAATGCAAATTTAAGATCCAAAATAAATATTAAACCCAAGGTAAAGAGGTAAATTCTAATTATGTTTGTTTCGGAGGTCTAAATCGAAATTTTGCAAAAATCCAAAATCTAAACCCCCAATTTCCTAAAAAAATTTCAAAACCGAACCCTAGCCTCCCTCGTCGCTCGGTCGCCGGTCGCCGGCCCCTTTCCCCTATCTCCGTCACCAGTGAGCGGCCCCTTCGCTCTCTCTGCCGCCCGTCCTGCTCGTGAACCTTGAACAAGCCGAGTTCGGTCGAGCCTTGGTCCTTTTCGAGCAGTAACATTTTCGTCGTTCGGTGAGCTTTTCCTTCTTCCCATGGTCCGAATGTTCTGTGTTTATTCTTTTTGGTTTTTGTTATTTTGAATTTTGTTCTGATTCCCCATTGTTCTGTATCTCATGCATGTCTTTTTTTATCTTAATCAATGGGTCGTCCCATTTTAACTGTATAAAATTTTCTGTTTCTTATGCTTGCAATCTTTCTCAATATGGAATTATTGATTGATGCTGGAATCATGGCTTAATGGAGTTAACAAAGACCTATCTTGTAATCCTTTGTGTTGGTTCTCTTTGACGTATTAGACTGATGCTTTTAAGTTGTTAATTTTATTTGGAAAAGAATGGTCTTTTCTTTATTGCAATATCTAAATTTAGTACTTTATGGAAGCTTGTATGTGAATTTTCTACTTGTTCTTTGCATAATGTGTGGCGATGTGTATATGCTCCCACACCTTACTGTAATATTGTTCTTGAATTCTTTCTGTTTCTCATTTAAGATAGTTTCTGTTAATGTTTCAAAAGCTCAATTTAGTGAAACAGTAGTTGATTGTTCATTGGTGATAATTGTATGTGATCCTGATTTTCATCATTTGCTCCAAAGTCATTTGAAGTTGGAATCTAGATGTTTTCTTCTTCATTTCGTCTTGCTATTCAGAAGCATAATCTTCATTCTCTTTTGTTCGTCATCACTTCTTTGAAATCTTCTGAGCTATTTGTGCTGTACTTTTTCAACATTTCAGCCTAATTGATTTATTTATCTGATATATGCCTGACATTCACAAGTTTGTCTTATCTTTCTTTTACCTGAACACAATTTATAATGGATGTTATCCGCTTATGTACTAATTATGAGATCTCCATGCTCTTGTTTATGGTTTGAATGAATGGCATTAATCATGAGGTTTCATTTGAACAATTTGGATTTAAATTCCATATCTCTTCTTTACTGCCGTGGTAAGAAATAACTGATATTATTCTAAATTGACTAGATGAATGATTACTTCAATGAGAAAATAGGGACTATCATAGGTTATCTTTGGATTCTGTCACCCAAATTTCAATATTTGTTATCTAGAACTGTGTTACCATCCAATGTCTTAAAAATCAACTCACCATGTAGATTTCTTAGTAAACATTAATTTGCGTTTGAATCTATTTTTTTAATGTTTCTTTGATGGTATATGTGTAGATTTTAGTGAGTGGAAATTCAATTTTGTGTGAGAGATTTGCCAGATTTGGTTATTTAGTTATTTAATATTTTAAATTCGGTGTTTTGTTAATGTGTTCAATCCGTTTCAGTTTGACTTTGGCTCTTAAGATTTGATTTAGTGATATGACTTTATTTTCTCTGTCAATATTATTGTTTATGAATTAACCACCAAGTCGAGCGTGTTTTCATTTTGCTTAATTAGTTTCAAAGTCTGATTTTTTTGTTTGTATGTGGTTTAACAGACAGACATCTTGATGTTAGCGTTGGTATCTTGTCCTTTCAATTTATTATTTATTTATTTATTTTGTGTGTCTGTGCATGCCCGTATGTGCGCGTATGTGTGATATAATATTGTTTTTGTATTGGTAAACACCTCGATGTTGCATGGTATCTTGTACTTTCAATTGATTATTTTTGGTTTCTTCTGTCATCAACAAATACCTGTTTCTGTGTTTGTGAAAGATATAATATTGTCATAGAATGAAGGCTAGAATAGTGTGAAATCTTGTGTTGTCACCAGTCCACTTCTAGCCATTGCAGTTATATTTTATTCTTGAATTTACCTTGATAATTGATTTCAAAGTGGACTCTATAAGATATATGATGAGGCAGTGACTCCAATTCATTGCAAAATGATTATTGGGCTGTTGAATGCCTTTTCTTGATAATGGACTTTAACTTTTATTGGAAGAATTGTATCCATCTTCTTGGATTCTTGGTGGTGGTTTCATGCTCTCTCTTGATCCTGAATATGCTCAGTGGGTAAGTAGTGCCACTTAACATATCATTTGTTTGGTATTTTAATCTTGTCAATGTCTGGTTATTTCACAAACTTATTTTTGTTGGCGTTCTGTTTTCTTCGAGATCTCTCCATACTTCCCAAAGATCGTTTCTGATTGTATTTGATATTTAAATGTGAAATAATTTTGATTAGGTGTATGAGTTTATGATTTTAGTTCTGAACAGTATCTAGAACGTTTGAAATATAATGCACTTAGCTTTTTCTTCTTTTTCTTAAATCTTTGTTTTATATGTTGAGGAATATAATAACCAGTGTGTTCAAACTTTTCTTTGGTTAATAAGTTAAATCCTTTCATGCAATTCCCATAGTCTGTCCACTTTTATCTTGTTCTAATTGGTCTCTTTTTTTATTTTGCTTCGACCTTTTTTTTTTGTATATATAAATATATAGCTATTGGCTTAAAATACTTGTCACATGCATATTTGACAAGTTTCATGAAACTTTGGATTTTCTTTTTTATTTTTTTTAATATTTTGTCTCTTAGAAAGAGGAATTAAAAAGTGAAGACAAAAAGGGAATGTGTATTCTGAACCATATTTTTGCTGAAGCAAATGGATTCTTTTTAAACTTCTCTTCAGGGGCTCGAAGCATTGGTGACGTTGACTGACCTGAGTGGATCTACTAGCTCCAATCATCAGCACCACGTGAGTTTCTGAATTGCAAATAAGGCATATCTTACTTTTCTCTGGACCCCTTTGTTCCTACTCTTGTGTCACAAGAATAGTTACAGCCGGCACCTGCTTTGTATTCGGCATCAAATAATGAAGTGAAGACATGTTGTCCTGGATCTAGAAGCTTGGCCATTCAATCTCTTTGCTGTGAGGAGGGATCCAAGGGTGCCGCTGGAGCAAAAGAAGGTAGTAGAACAATGGTAGCGGCATCTAGTGGCAACACCTTCGCAAAAGAGATAGCTATTAGAAAGAGAATCAGTAACATGTATTGTTCTCAGCACCTTTTTCTTTTGAATACCTCAGGAAGGCAATGAGAATCATCCCTAAAATGTCATAGTACAGGGAAATTTATATAATCAAAATAAAATTTTATGTAATTTTGAGGAAAAAACATTGTCTTCTCTTTCGGTAAAATGCATGTCCAAGGTTGACAACTGGTGGTGATAATCTTGCAATCTCGTAGTGCTTTTATTTGCATGAAATACATTTTTTACAATGAAATATTTAATTACTTGTGAGCTGCATGTCTAACAAACAGTTTGTGTCTCTTAGGCTAGCATCCTTCAGTAAAAATAGTTTATAATTGCCTACTCATCTTCAGATATCACATTATATTGTTCATCTTGAAGTTCCTATACATGCTCTCTATCGATATTCATTACTTGTTTTTTCTTTTAACGCACAGATTTAATAAAAGGGAAGAGGATTTTCCATCCTTGAGAGATTACAATGATTACTTGGAAGAAGTTGAAGATATGAGTAAGTATAATATTTCTCTTGCTGCTTTTTAATGTTGGGCTCTGACCATCCCTATCCATTGTGCTCTTTTTAAGCCTTCAACTTAATTGAAGGCATAGATGTTGCTGCAATTGAAGCTAAGATAGTTAAATACCAAGAAGAAAATGCTGAGCAGATAATTAATGCCAGAGCTCGTAAGGTGCTATTCTTGTCATATTTAAATATCAGTTATATTTTCCTCTCAATGGTGCAAAAACCATTATGAATTACACAGTACAAACTATGGTTACGTTGTTGGCACAGGCTGAAGAGTTAGCAGCAGCCATGAAGGCCAGCATGGGAAACCCTGCACAGGCTGAACCTTCTGATATGGTGAGATATTTAGTTCTATGTCTTACCCATAAATTTATTAGGTGTATATCACGGAAATGATGAAACTTTAAAATTATCTTTTGATTTTCTAGAGGATTAGAATTAACATGTGGGGCATATTTGTTTGTTTGCCTAATATTTCTTCTTTATGTTTTTCCTTTGATTCTTTTTCTTTCATTAATTTTAAGCAGGAAGTGGTTAGAGTGGAGAATTTGGCTAGTATATGGGAGGGAATAGCGTCTTATTTCCTAGGAAGAAAAGTATTTGTTCTCCATAAATTTTTGTTGTTAGTTTACTTGGTTGGAGACAATCTCAAGATAGATGATCATCACTTATCTTAGTTTGAAAATTCTTGAAAAACACCCACTTCAAATAAGCTTATGTCTCAAAGTTTCTGCGCTAAAATATTTGTGGTTTGGTAAGGGTGAATTTTGGGAGCAGTTTTAACGATTTAAGGCTATAGGATTGGGGATAACTTGGATGATATCCTTTTCGTCTGAATCCTACTTTAATGGAGAAAGGAGTATTGAGTGCCTTTGTTAGAGTAGGGGCTGTTGATGTCCAGGGCTTAAGAAGATTGCATCCGAAGATTAGTTTAGGTCTAAATTTACTGTCCTAGGTTTAGGATGGGCATTGGGTTCTAAGCAAGCTAAGTTTGATTAAGCTGGGGTTAGCTTGAGTTCATCTTGCAACATGTTAATTGTAGCCCTAAGTTTGATTCGAGCCCAAAGTTTGTAACCCTCACTATGTAAGCCTCAAGCTTAAACTAGTTCAAAATGAAGATTGAGCTGAAATTGGAGCCAAGCATGAGTTCCAATCATGAAATTATTATGCTTGTTATGGTTCAAGGTGAATAATTTACTTGATCTGTCTCTAAGTTTTAAACATAAAAACAGTTATTTCTGTAAATATATAGATTTTTAATTGGAAAAATAACTATTGCAATAGAGAACAAGCTGCAAATAAAAAAGAATGCAGAAAATATGTGCTAATATAGGTGCTTTGAATGGATAGATACAAGGCCCTTAAAAAAAGAATATATAAAAATTTTTGGTCAACACACATTTATACTTGATAAAGCTGTTTATTTGGTGCAAAATAAACTAATATATTTTGCAGCATGCAGGTCTACAGTCATAAACAACAATAGCAAAAATGTTTATGCATGTGTGGAAGACTGGCATTCATCCAAAGTACTGCATTTACTTTTGCCAAAAAATAAAATAAAAAAAAAAGAAAAAAAGTGTGTTGGAAATTAGTTGAATAGTTTGACAAATCATTGGCATCACGTGCCCTTACATTGAAATGGCATTATTATACTGCATGGCCATCTATTCATCTAAAACTATATGCTGGTAAAAAAGGACGCAGAACCAAGGTCAGCAATTACTTTTAGTCAATAAGATAATGAAATTCTATGCTACAGTAGTTGTTTTAGGTTATTACAAATATAGATTCATCAAATATTATAAAATCCATTCTGTTGCTAATACTCAGATGGTCCTGCTCCATTTCTTGAATCTTGACTAGGTTGCGGGCTGTATCTGCTTTGAAGAATGATCAATTAACAATTTAAATTTGGCATGTGTAGAAGCAAAATTATATCAACCACATGCTAATGCTATACCATAATCACCATAAGAAGTGATAACTAATAGTGCTTTTGAAATCTTGATACGGAGTTCCTCGTCTGTTATTGTGCACAGAGAAAACCCAGAATGTCTGCTTTTTGAAGCTTATATATGTGGGTTAATCAACTTAATCTTAAAAGGAGGTCTCGAATTTCCTCTTGAATTCTTTTGTAATTTGTTTTACTGGCTCAAAGGTGGTCATAAGTGCAAAATAATCATTGGATCAAGGAAATTTTGATGCTTATTTGGCACCTTACAGCTAGGCAGTAGCTTACTCTGTATTAAGTTATAATTATAGATTTCATGATTCTTTGAGCTATATTTGATTGAAAAAAGAAATACAATTGAAATGCTTTTGTCAGACATATTGTATAGAAAGTTTTTATTCTATTGAGCCATTTTTGTTTTATAATATCCACAAAATTGATTTATGCATGTGGTGGCCATTTCAGATTGAGCTGAAGTTATTCTTTTTTCCCCAAATATACTTGTGAATAGCTCAAATCTTCATATGGCTTATTCAAACCTGCTCTACGATTGCAAATATCTCTATTTAAAGGATTTTCAATATGTAGGTCACAAGGTTGTACAGATTTTGACATCTTATGTGAATATGATATTTGGAGGTCTATGCATAACTGCTGACTTAAGCTTTGTAAATTTCAAACCACAGGGCATTGGACATACTGCTCAAGGGCAATATGCTCCTGCTTTGCCAGGCGGTGGACTTGCTCAGCCACGACCGACAGGAATGCAGCCTGTTCCTGTTGGTGGTCCACATGATCCCTCACATAGTTATGGGGCTGAGGATGAGGAGACGGTGAAGCTACGGGCTGCAAGAGCTGGTGGCTGGACTGTTGAACTCAGCAAGAAGAGAGCCCTTGAAGAAGCCTTCAGCAGCATCTGGATATAATACATATGACCAACCACATGTTGAGGAGTGCCCCATTTATTTGTCCAACCAACACTTGCTTTTGTATCAATCTGATTGCTTGTGATACCAATGCTATGTCTATTTACAACAGGGCCATGTTTTATTTGAGCTATTTGTTTTTCCATTTTGTCTATGTACGCTTGAAAATACCTGTAATTGCTTATGTACTCATGATTGTTTGCCAATTCTATAATGGCAGTTTTCAAAGTTGTTACTGTTGCTCATACCCACATTTGTTGTGATTTCGGTTGAAACTATTAAGGAGTTTGTGCACTTATGGTGACAATTGTTGCAGCTGATTTTTCAATTTAGACTCAGTTTGTGTAACTCTTGATTTGACTCAGCTTTTATAGCACTTTGTTTGTGGAACCTGAACAAAACATCACGTCATGTCAAAAACTTCTGTTACCAATATTTTGGTAGTGTATTTTTCAGTGGAAAAATATGGCAAATGAGGTATATAACCAGAAACATGACTTTATAATTTACATGTTTATCATACAACAGCAAATTAAGCAAGGGTACCATCAACATTTTAACCGCCAGTACACACTGAAGACTCAGATGCTGCAAATTCACTCGAGTCATTCACTGCTTCACTTGTGCTCGAAGAATAACCCTCCGCAAGTTCCGGAGGAGATTCACCCAGTGCCGGTGCTTTCCTTTTGATCCTATGCCGTAATTGCCACTTCCTTAACTTATCATACAAAGCATCAGATTGTTCTCCATCTCTCAAGGTATAACTTTCATCTGTTGCAACTTCCGGAGGTTGGTCCATCAGCGGGCTCCATCTTGGTACAAAAAACGATTTGTAATAGCAAAACCAGGATAGTCAAAAAGAAATACGTATACAAACAAGGAGCTCCACACATAGACAGTCCACTTCCAATTGTAAACTAATTCTTTTTGTCCAAGGAAGCTGTGAGGTTATGTGGATTACTGCCGAGTAAATCTGTGGGAGATCGGAGGTTCCTGCTCTTGGCATTAACTTAATTCTTATCATCTCGGTTTTTCTGATTACTTTCCTTGTATCTTAGTATTTCCACGATCATCTCCTGGCTCTCAGTGGACATTCCTAGCAAGAGAGGAACACCCATTAAGAATGTATGTGTTAGTCGAACAGGAAGACTTCGGAACCTCATCATGCATGGTTGGCTAGATGTTGCTATAATGTTTCCCTTTGATGAAAGTGCTTCTGCGTTCACCTGAGAAAGTAAATCCATGGTATGTTATACAACATAATATGTGCGAGCAGGGTTGCACACAACAAACAGCAGGAATTTCATTTACCAAACAAATACAGAATTATGTCCAGGCAAACTTAATACAGAGCTCCAAGCTGTGAACAAACATTATAGCAACATGCCAATATGTAGAACATATCTGAAAAAGGTCTCAGCCATGATCGAGTGAAACTGAATAAAAAATTAGTCAATGACTGGGACTAAAGTTGGATGTGTGCCAGATATTTGAAATGAAAAGAGATTTATGAAAGAAAATACTAGAAATGCCAATGCTGATGCATCAAGAGCTGTAAGTGGGGGCATCATCAAGGACACAACAGAAGCTAGAAAGTGAACAGCATGATTGTGAAGCCACTTGATTCAAAGACCCACAATTGAAGTGCTAAGTTAAAATTAAATTCTTAATCTCAAGATCCATATCAGCAATATCTTTATTAAGTGGACAATGTTAGATGCGTCCCTGGATGTCGTCCTTAAACACAACTTGAATCAAAAGATGTGAGCACTTGAAATGTTCACCTTCTTTTTGCTAAAACTTACCTATAAATAGAACTAACTAAGCAATTGAGTTAGTTGAGACTATCATATTTGATAAGGCTAAGTTCTCTATATTAGATTGTTACTTCTATATAATATGTTATCACAGAAAGCCATTCCTTTTCGCCCCTAAAATAAAAGCCATCCATTTCAGCTTTTGAATCACAAAAATTTGTTCATCTTGATGCTGAATTACACAAATTGTTTGTTTTGGGTCTCTTTGCCCACTGCAAGCTCAAGCTAATGTGCATGTCAGTCCGAAGTACTAAAACAAATAAATTTGTGTAGTTCACATGCTAATTTATTTTTTAAACATTTTGCAGCCTATACTTCTCTGAATCTGCAACTATACTAATTTCCAATGTTTGGTTCTCCAAACCTAAAAGTTGAGTGAGATTTTCAGCCTAAGTTTCTCTAAATCAAGAACTATAATAGTTCCTAAAGTTTGGTTCTTCAAATCTAAACCAGCACTAAAATGTAATTCAAGTATCAAAAGATCAAAATCCTCCAACAAAACAACCTAAAATTATTCCAAAAATTCTCTGATTCCAACAAACCAATATCCTAATTTTCATAAACATTCAAACTCATTTTCTGAAGAAAACGGATTCAGAGCCACAACAATGGTGGAAATTGAAATGCCAAGCTTAAAGTTTTAAGGAAATCAAAAGGAAAAAAAGAAGCAAAATTGGTATTTAGGAAAGAACCTGGAAAATGCCGACATGGATATTGTAATCGGATTCAGGCATCACGAGCTGGAGCGAAGCGCGAACTGCATGGCCGGCCGGAACAGGCCTCCCGTTTCCATCTCTCAAAGAAACCCTAGCACTCGGCAAAGGCTCCGTGTAATCAAAATACAAGGGCTCACGCACGATCACAGGCTCATCAGCCCAAAGCTTGACAAGCACGAGGCCAAGCAGCGCCGCCGCAGCGGCGACGGCGAGAGGGCTGCACCGGCGTATAACGCGCCGATGAAGCCGAAGACGAGCCGGCGGAGGAGGAATCGGACACGGGATGCGGCGGAGTGGGGGTCGGACAGGGAGGTGAAAAAGGGGGAGATGAGGGAGAGAAGAAGAGTGGTGATGAGATCCACCTGGTAAGCGATCAGGTCGAGGAGCCACGGGGCCGGCGGCGAGCTGTAGTTGTGATCGCCGGCGAGATCGTTCTTTACCGGAGGGATAGTGGCGGTGGAGAGGTTGTGGCGGTGGCTTCGTCGATCCATGGTGGAGGAATGAGAGAGAGAGAGAGAGAGAGAGAAGGGGGTGGAGAATTTGAAGGTTCGCCGGAGCTCTGGTTTTGGCGGTTGAAGACACATGGCAAAAGAAGGTCGTGCTGCGTGTGGCACGTGTGATTTGAATAATGAGAAAGGAATATTTTATTGTGGAGTGGTAATTTTTTTTTTTAATTTTTTTTATTTTTATAAAGACGATAAATAACAAATGGAAGGATAAAATGATATTTTTAAAATTAGTAATGATATTTCTACCGAATAGATTTCCCGAATGACCGTGGATGTTAAATAACTTAAATTGGTATTCATATCAACATCCACGTCATTTTTTCTTTATAATTTTTTTTTTTAAGAAAAATTTAATTTCTCTTTATTATCTAAATCCTAAATTTAAACATCTAATTGTAAAAAGTAAACATATAAATGATAAACCAAAAGCCCCTCCCTAAACCCTAAACTAAAAATCACAAACCTCTGGGGTTTGTGATTTCTTTTTTAAAGTTTAGGACATAGGGTTTAGGGCTTATGGTTTAGGGTTTAATATTTATTATTTAGGGTTTAAATTTTTAGACTTTTAGGATATATATTTTGTAGTATTTGGGTTTATGATTTTAGATATAGATTTATAATTTTTTTTAAAATTTTAAATATTTAAGAATTTTTAAAGTTCAAATTTAAAGTTTATATAAAAAAATAATAATGACGTGAATGTGGATGACAAGTTGGGCATACATCGAAACCTATTCGGTAAATCTAAAAATAGCATCGCTCTCTTTATTTACTTCCTCTAACACATTCAAATAGGTGTTGTTTCAGCAAATTTTCTGTTGGTTTAAATTACTTATTATTTTATAATATAAAAAAATATTTATTATTTTTTTTCAAATTTATTTATTTATTGACCAAAGTGGATAAGTCGTGTCCACATCATCATCGTTCAATGAGCGTCTTATCCCATGTGGAACTTGTAAGAAGTATCTTTCATTTTTAAAGATTAGTTAGATTATTGATTTTAAAGTTAGTTATTTACAGTTAAACTGATAAGTATATCAATAAGCTTTTGAGTTTGTTAATTTTTTTAATACATAATTATATCACTTTGATGAAATTTAAAAAATTAGTTTTGTAGCATGTTGCATTTTACATAATTATATTCTATAAGGAGGTAGTGATATGTACGTGAGTGAGAACCTAATCCAAATGTGGATTTTGATAAGAAAACAATCCCAAGTCCGTGAAGAAACAAGAGAATGGTTAGCAATACGAGAAATAATCATGAATGACATGTGGAGTAATAGATGAAACTAGCTTCTTATATTGTAGTGTTTTTTTAGTGTACCTTCATGCAATTTTTGCATTTTTTTCTTCTTTTGATGTGTACATTCATTTTTTTGAGTTATGATTTAAAACAATTTTAAAGATGAGGATGTTGTTCTTTATGAGTGTGTTGTCTTCATTGATTTTATTAAATATTTATATTTTTTAAATAATTGCATTTATGCTAATTACTCATTATAGATGGAATCTCAAGATATGACACCAGAAAGCCATAACTTGGCTAGGAAGAAAGCATCAACTAATGTTCGATGGACTACAATGATGACATCTTTCATGCTAACATCTCTTGTTGAGCAAGCAAATCTTAGGCTTAAATCTGATAAGGAATTTAAAAATGTTGCTCTCAACGCAGTTGCAAGAGCTGTAAGTGCGAGGTTCAACTTAGTTGTGAGTGACACACATGTCAACAATCGCCTTCGGCATGTAAGAAAAATATGGTTAATCATTAAGAAAATTAAGAGTTTAAGTGGTGTGTCATGGGATGATGTGGAGAAAAAAAATAGTCATGAGAGAAAAGGAATACCAAATATATATACAAGTAAGTAATAAATTATGGTTAATGATTAATAGTTCATATTACATTTTGCACATTAACCCTAATTGTAGAATGCAATGTTTATTATACAGGCGCACCCTGGAGAGGAGATTTATATCAATAAACCAATACATGATTATGATGAAATAGCTATTGTATGTGGGAATGATCAAGCAACGGGGTCTTTTGCAAGAACGGGTTCTCAAAGCTCTAGGAGCCTAGGTGCACGCATGGATCAAGCACCAACATCACCGGTAATTGATCTTGACAACCAAATCCAAGGATTTGACGATTTTGATGACTTTGCACCAAATGAAACTCTACTAATGACACACCAACTACCACCACTTCCACGGCAAAAAAAGGTAAAAAACGTGCCAAGCATGCTAATGTGGATGAAGAAATCATGCGAGATGTAAAGTTTGAACTAGGAAGAATTGCAAATGCGTTGGAGGCGGATAAGAGCAAATTTATTAGTAAAGAATTGCTTGATGAAATCATGACCTTAAGTGCTCACTATAGTGAATACAACCTTGGACGAGCATATGACTATCTACTCCAAAATCTCCCTTTAGCAAATGGATTTATGAATAAAACCCATTCTCTTCGGTGTATTTGGATGGATGACTTTCTTGATAGTTTGAGGGATCGTGGTTATATTTTTTTTCTCATTTAAAATCCCTAGTAATAACATGATTATAAAAGTAGTAATTTATGCTTTATTTAATTTGATATTATATCTAAAAATATCAATTGTTATTTAATTTAGATAGGAAAATATTTTATGGCATATAATTAAATTGTATTATATTTTTTAAATTTAATAAATCACCACTAAATTATCTAAATTGAACAAATCAGAGGATTAATATATAAATTAAACATGAATAAAAAGCTAGAGTTTAGGATTGTTCATGTTTTTTTTGTTTTTGTTTTTGTTTTTGACCAAGACTAGATCGTGTTATCAAATTAAAGAGTTGTCAAGAGACAGGTTTATAGAATACTGCACTAGTTACAGTAGTTTGTTGATCATCTAAAAATTTATTAATCCTGTCAAATGTCACATAGGACGATGAAAGTCCTACAGATATATGTCCAGGAAATTTTCAAAATCAAAATTGAGTTAATAAATTCAATATGCCATGCAACTTTGGAGAAGAGGAATACAACACTTCACCGAAAGACCCACCTAACCTACTTAAAAACAGTACCATAAATAATATTTGGGTTAGAAAAAAGTGTAATAAAATATTTGATACAAAAGAAAAATAGAAAAAATAGAAGACATATCTTGGGAGTATATTTGCACTAAAAATAGACAAAGTGTTAAGGGAGTGACCACTAAATGGATTATTTGAGTATGGTTGCTCTATTAGTTTGTTTAAAAACTTATAAATAAACTTTTAATTCCTCTAATTTTTTTTCATTAATATTTGGTGATCTAAACTGGAAAAGCCATATATCGACACAATCATTAATACATAAAACCCATTTTCAACTAATATGAAAAAAAAATTATTAGGTTTAAAAAAAATTCAAATTCATGCCTAAACAAATAAATCATTAAAAAAAACAATCTCCTCAAGTTCTGACCAAACTCTAATTTTATTTTTATTATTTTGACAAGGCCACCTAAACATTGTTATATTTTATATTTTAGTACTAGTGGGCTCTATATGGGCTTAGGGGTCTTACACCAAAAAGTCTCAAGACTTAGTGACTCAACCTTTATACCTATATATAAACCCATTACACTTCTATCACACAGCCGATGTGTGACCATATTTCCAACACCCTCCCTCAAGTTCAACTGGGTCATGTTTTTTCAGTTTGAACTTACTCAGACTTGTACACCCAGAGGTCTGTTTTTTTTTACCAGGACTTGTACACTACTTTGCGTCTCAGAGGTCCTACACATATGGACTTGTACACTACTTGTGTCTCAGAGGTCCTATTTTAACTTGACTTGTGTTCCTTCTGGAACCTCAAAGGTCTTTTACTAGGTCCCACCATAACTGCCTTTTTTACAAGGATCATTTTTTTTCCTGAATCTCTGATACCATGTTAGATTTTATATTTTTGGTACTAGTGGGCCATATATGGGCTCTATATGAGCTTAGGGGTCTTACACCAAAAAGTCTCAAGGCTTAGTTACTCAACCTCTATACCTATATATAAACCCATTACACTTCTATCACACAGCCGATGTGGGACCATATTTTCAACAAAATATCTTGCAAATTTAAATCTAAAACCTAAAAATATTCTGAACCTCCCCCTGTCCAAGATTCCTCATAAGCAATTCAATGAATCAAGATTTATATAAATATATATATATATATATAAAGTTTAGTAAACTGCGAATTAGCAAAGATTCCCATGGGCGCCATAAAAGCAACAGGCTGCTCGTGACCTGCACATGGGGGACCAGACCATGATAACTAAAAACCAAAAACGGAGTCTCAACCGTGCCCTGTTCGACAAGAGTAATGCTATATGAGGCGAAGGAACCACACGAACCAGCCACACAACTGATGTGGCTGGTGACGTGGATTTTCTTTTTTTTTAAATAATTAAAAAGTAAAAAGGGGAGAAACATAGAAAGGGCATCTCTCTCTCGGGGTTCTCTCCCAGTAGAAATTAGGGCTTCGTTCAAGCCCCTCTCCCACTCCCGGTCGCCGCTCCTGCCGCTTCCATCCCCTCTCTAGGCCGCCGTTCAAGACGCCTCCTCCTTCCTCGTCCCCGGCCACTTCACTCCCCCGCTCCTTGCCGCTTCACTCCCCCGCTCCTGGTACCCGTTCTGACCGCTCTCTTCCCTCCCCCGCTCCCGGTACCCATTCCGACAGCTCTCTTCCCTCCCACTCCCGGTACCCATTCTGGCCGCCACCCCTCTCTCGTTTGGCTTTGAAGAGAAACTAGGGCACAGATCGGCCCTAGTTTGTGTCTCTCTCGTGTTCTCTCGTGTGGGACTCTCTCGCTCTCTCTCTCTCTCTCTCTCTCTCTCTCTCTCTCTGTCTCTCTCTCTCGTGTGGCTCTGTGCTCCCGGCCGCCGCTTCCCTCCCTTGATCCCAGTACCCGTTCCGGCCGTCACCCCTCTCTCGTTATCTTTGAAGAGAAACTAGGGCACATATCGGCCCTAGTTTGTGTCTATCTCGTGTGGATCTCGTGTGGGACTCTCTCGCTCTCTCTGTCTCTATGTCTCTGTCTCTGTCTCTCTCTCTCTCTAGTGTGGCTCTGTTCTCCCGGTCGCCGCTTCCCTTCCCCGCTCCCGGTACCCGTTTCGGCAGCCGTACCTCTTTCGTTTGGCTTTGAAAAGAAACTAGGGCACAGATCGGCCCTAGTTTGTGTCTCTCTCGTGTGGAACTCTCTCTCTCTCTCTCTCTCTCTCTCTCACTCACTCACTCTCTCTCTCTCTCTTTCGTGTGGCTGGTTCTCTGAATTTCTTGGCACAAATGCCCTGGCTCGCCTTGAAATCGGATGCGGAGGCAATGATGCCCTAAAAAAATTTCTATCATGCCTTTCGCTCTCTACTAACGATGGCATAGTGGCTTGGATGGCCCTAGTAGGCAACCGCCACTATTATTGTTGTAGAGGGAGGGGGAAGGATGGGAGAACATCATTACTGTTGAATTTGAGCCTCTGTTTTAATTCTGTTGGTTGATATATTTTGTTGCATCATGTATTTCTTTCTGTCGACGTGGCTGGTTTGTGTGGTTGCTTCGCTCTATATAGCATTACTCTTACTCTTTAGTAATGATAGTCTTGGCTATGATGATTTGCCCTATAAAAGAGAAATTGGGTGGCGTGGCAACTTTAGTTGCAACCCTTGATTCGTGTTTATCCATGCAAAAGAACAGAGGGGCAAGATCTGAGCCTTTTTATTCTTCTGAAACTGTTTGTTTTTTTGCTATTTTTTTATATCTATCAAGCTTGATGTAATCTGCAGATGGACACCAGAGAAGCTGTAAAAATTGAAGCCTTTGTGGCTTTGAAAGAGTTCCACTGTACAGGTTATTGTTAGTGCTCATCTTGTAATATGAGTGCTCTTACTTCCTTTAAATTGATCCAAATGAGTACCGTTTAATTTAATTTAATTTTATGTTTTTTTCTTTTGAGTATTTCTGCAGGATTAGGATATGTGTCTACCATTCCTGAAGTGTTTGATTCCATGGAAAAGGTAATTCTTGCATTTGGTTTATAGTAATTTTTCATATATATTAAATTGCTCATTTATTTGGGAACCAAATGAATAGTTTTTTATTATGAAATTTGATACTTAATTGAGTATATGACTTTTCTACGTTCGTTCTATCAATTGTATGCTACTTATCAATTGGTTGAAGAAGGCAGAGCAGGACAATATTATTTTGAAGAAAAAACTACAGATTTTGATGCCCTAAAATTGCTGGAACAATTAGGGCTTAAGAATTAGATTCTGAGTATGCTTCAGTTTTTAATTCAAGTTCATCATTGAAACTTAGGAATGAATCTGTTTTTGGAACCCCTCTGATGATGGATCTTTACGTAGAGGCCTTTGGCTATTTTCTGAAAGCCTTATGTGTGATTAATATTTATGGTTTATTCTTTAGATATGGGTAGATATTTGTTTTCTTCTTAAATCATGACTGCCATGGGAGCTTGAAATATCCATAAACTGAAGCTTTATGAAAAGGTATATTTTCTCTTTTTTTGCTTAAATGTTGGATGGCGATTTATGAAAAGATGATTAAACATGTGGCTATCAACCTGAGAGCTGTATCTTCATAATTAGATATTCTTATTGTAATAAGTAGTCTGCAGTGTTTGTTATGATCAACTATTAACTGCTACATTACGGAGCTTACCACTTGGGTTTGTAGTCTGTTATCACAATTGCTAAGTTCTCATTTTTATGTCATGATTTACTACTTTCAAGGATATGAAGTAGACACTGTACTTGATTTTCCAGTGATGTTGTAATTTTGCAGTTTGGCAAAGACAGAGCTTTGGCTACCTATGGGGGCCTTCCTGCTGCTAATGTTCCTCCACCATATGCATTAGCATCAATCTCTGCTTTGAAATTTGACCATTTTGTTATGTTATTGTCATTCATCCATTTTCTCAATTTTCACATTGCAACCTGGGGTAACAAATATCCAGGTTCTTTCTAATGGTTTCCTATCATGCAGCGGATATGGTTTAGTGAAACTGGTGCAACTTAGATAAACATCTTGACATGAATTGCTATCATATTGGTCAGTGTTTCAATATTACTATCCAACCATATCAATGATGCCGGGAATGCCTTCAATTAAGTAATCCCTTTATTTTATGCGCTTAAAGAAATTTGAATGCCGAGAAAAATTTGATGTCAAACACTGTTGATCAAGTGAAGAATGATTAAAAACCACTCTAAGCAGAAGCACTAGAAGACCTTCGGATTGTTCTCTTTTGTTCTTTCTTTCGAAGTCCAATTTTTCCGTCAGTCCCTGCTTGCGTATTCTTTGCTTTTTATGGCTTTGTCTCAGGGATCGCTGTTATGAAAACCACACAAAACTATTGTATGTGCATAAAGCTAAGAACTCTCTTGTCTTTACAAGATTATATAGTTCTCTGTCTGTTTTCATTGTAATATTATATAATTGGTATGTGTAAGGGTGACATTCATTCTATAAATTTCAGTATTACTGCAATGAGAATCATCGTTAATATATTTTCGTATTCACAAATTTTTGTATTCTTATAAGCAAACACAAAATTCTTATAACATGAACACCTGAACCTGAACTTATAACACAAACAAACCATCTCTTCATCAAACATAAGCAACAAACACAAAATTTGTCTAACATGAACACAAATTCTTATAACACAAACAATGACATCTCTTCATCAAATATAAGCAAACACAAAATTCTTATAACATGGACACCTGAACCTGAACTTATAACACAAACAAACTATCTCTTCATCAAACATAAGCAACAAACACAAAAATCTTATAAATGAACCATCTCTTCATCAACATGATTACGAACACAAAAATTAACCCTTGCGTTATATAAGTAACTTGCACCACAATACGATTCCCTAAAAAATTAAAATGTATACATCACAACTTCATATCACCAACAATTTTAATCACTAAGTATTAAATGCAAAAATAAATATGTACATCTTGCAACTTACCTTAATCAAAGCTCATTGCATTGGCTTGAAAAACCTAAAGAACTGTGATGCATGTCCAGATTGATCGATATAGAATTTGAATTCACGTAATAAAAGAGATTATAATCAAACAAATCATTATTTGAAATTAAATGATTCAAGTTCGTAATTTGGACATTAAAGACAATTACAAGAGAATTACCACTCTCTTGTATGCAATGATCATCTTGTATAATTTTCTGAGCTAATGCATCTCCCTTTGTTTGTGACTTCTGCCAATAATAACATGGATGTTACACAATAAAAAAAAACATCGGAAAAAACTAAAGAAATAATGAATATACTACATGAAAATACCTTTTTCTTGTTTCTGATTATTATTTCTTCAACTTTTGACTTCTTCCTTTTTGATGGTGGACGAACCTTACTCCGCACCTTCAAAGGTGTGAGAAATTTTTGGTGTGGCACATTAGTCGCCTCCGACAACATAGGTGTAAACTTTTTCCTTTGCAAGTTGTATTGTCCGAAAGAACTCTCAATTGCCTCATCCACATATTTCATCAAGAACATGTATTTGTCATTTGACTCGCTCCAAGTTCTGCGTCTTTAGTAAAATGAGAACACAATTTATTGTACCGCAGTTTCTCCTCACTCGCTTTTGTGGCTCATCATAGCAGCTCGTACATATGTATGTCATGCGTTTGATGTCTTTCCTCCATCGTGGTAAAATATACCTATAAGGTATGTCTTTCACATTCTTCTCAATAAGCACCTTGCAAATGTGCCTACAAATAATTCCCTTGAACTCAAACAACTGACACGAGCATTTAATGTCAAATTTTTCCTCGTTAGTGTAGACATTGTATACCACTTGCTTTCTAAATACACATTCTTTCCCCTTGAATATGTTGGACACCTGAAATGAGAAAATTGCCCCATGTGAACCAGTGAGAGTAAGATTGCAATATATCATGCCTCGCAACTCATCTTGAAACAATTTAAAATTTTCATTTGTGTATGCTTCTTGTAGTTGCTTCTCAAAGTAGCAATCGGTGATCAATGGAAAACACGAGTTAAATGAAGCAAAGTCCGCTTTGTTCTCCTTCTCAATCTTGCTTTTCAAGGCATTATCATATTGCTCAACAAACTGCTTCAATGAAGTCATCGGACCAACATAACCATAAAAAAATGCATTTATGCTTTCACTTCTTTGAGTGGTAGACATTCCAGCCCAAAATATGCCTTTAACATATACAGGAGCCCAATGATCACGAATTTTGAATAGAGAATTCAGCCATTCATTTTTCTCAATGTTATAGTATGCCATCATCTTTAAGTATGTGTCTTCAAACTCTTGAGAATCCACTGCTTCATATGTGATGTGTTTCAAAATATTCTTAATTGCTTTGTATTCATTTAAACCTCCAAGCTTCTCGGGAACCTTCTTCATGATATGCCAAAGGCAAAGGCGGTGATATGAATTTGGAAAAACCAATCTAACTGCACCCTGAATAGCTATACACTGATCTGTAATAATTGCTTTAGGAGCCTTGCCTGACATACACTCCAACCAAGTTTTGAAGAGCCAAACATATGTTTCTGTATCCTCTCTGGACAATAAGCCACACCCAAACAATACCGTCTGCCCATGATGATTTACACCGACAAATAAAGCAAATGGCATGTCATACTTATTCGTCAAGTATGTTGTATCAAAAGAAATTATATCACCAAAAGCTTCATAAGCCGCTATAGACCTCGCATCTGCCCAAAAGACATTTCTCAAACGACCTTCCTCATCCATGTCAATCAAATGGAAAAATTTTGTGTTTCTTTGTTGCATGCGAGAAAAATATTTTCCAAGTGCCACGGCATCTCCAACGCCAAGTCTAAATTGCCTTGCTTTAGCAATATAATTTCTACAATCTTTTTCGCTGTATGTTAAATTTTCATAACCCCCATTTTCAACTGCTAGGGAATGAAAATTTTTGCTTAGGCTTATCCCTGCTTGGTCGTTTAATTTAAGCCTTCTTTTAACATATGCATCAATTCCTTTATTGCACTTTTGGAAACGAGCTTTTTGTGGGCTAAGTGCATGATTGTACTCCAAATGAACACTAGAAATGGTAAATCGCCCATCATTTCCAACAATGACATTAATCTTTGCCGGACAATTTACTTTGGCGGATAATCTTGGGTTGAAGGAGTTTTTTGAAGTAGATATTCTTTTGCCACCTCTTGCACATGCTAGCGTGTAATATTTCAATTTTCCATCGTCATCTAATCTCGTGCTTTTTTTGTTGATGCCAAACCTTTCACGTCGCGCATATTGGACATACAACTTATAAACTTCTTCTTCACAATCAAGAATCATACCGGCCCCCGGCACAATATTTTCAACTAAATCCAAATCTACTGGTTTTTCTTTGGCATGATTTTCATAACTTGAACATTCAATTTCTACATTATCTTTTTCTTTCTCACTACACCCAAGTACCACTTTTTCCATGTTCTTGCTTTAGGTATATGTCTAAAAACAAATTAGACAAATATTTAGAATAATTTATGTACATGAAGCAAAGCAATGGTTTATAATCCTAAATAACTCCAAAAAATCATAAAGAAAAATATCCAGATGATGCCTAAATAACTAGAAAAATAATTTAGATACATTGCCAACAAACAATAATAATCCATATAATGCCTAAATAACTCCATGAAATTTTTGGTTTATAATCATAAAGAGAAATCCACCATAAAAAATAAAAATTCTTAAAAACCATTAAAAAATAAAAAAAACCACAAAAACCTCAAAAAATGTTAAAACACACATCTATGTATGTATTTTAGCAGTATGTACACAAAATCAATTAATTCATTCATAACTATGGTCCAATGGAGTGGATTATTTAGCCACAATAATCAGTTATAAGTAACACAACCCAAACCATAATTTCTTAATTAAATGAGTAAACTATTAAATCATTCATGTAGTATGTATATAATGCTTTTAAACAGATTCCAACAAACAAAGAATTGGTTTTCCCAAACGTTTGTGCTCCCATAACAAGGCCAAGTAACTCAAACAAACCAAACAAATTATTACAATACATGAAATAAATCATACCTTTAATATAGTGGAGGCAAGAAGCAGGGAAGGGAAGCCAAGACCTGAGCGGGGCCGGGAGCAGAGGAGGAAGCCGCTGTCGGGACGGGGGCCAGGAGCACGGGAGGGAAATGGCGGCCGGGACGGGGCCGGGAGCGGGAGAGGGAAACGGCAACAGGGACGGGGCCAGGAGTGGGGGAGGGAAATGGCGGTTTAGATGGGGCAGGAGGTGGGGAGGGAAGCGCGGCCCGGACGAGGCTGGAGGCCGAGGGAGGGAGGCAGGCCTCCGGGAGCGGGGAAGGGAAGCGACAACCGGACGGGTCCGGGAGCCGGGAGGAAAGCTGAGTCCGGAGTCGGGAGGGAGGCGGCGGAGGAAAGTGGCGGCCGGGACAGGGCCGGGAGCTGGGGAGAGAAGCGCCTGCCGGGAGGGAGAGAGAGAGCCAAACGAGAGAGAGAGAGAGAGAGAGAAGAAAGACTCACGTGGGTGACAATGGCTTTTTAATTATTAAAAAAAATCCACATCACCGGCCACATTAGTTGTGTGGTTGGTTCATGTGGTTCCTTTGCCTCATATAGCATTACTTGTTCGACAACCGCCTTCTCTGATCCTGTGCATTCCCGCTTTAACTGACGCGTGTCAGTGCTCTTCACTGCCACGCCACCACTCACTCTTCAAAAAAATTTCGCTCCAAAGTATTTTTTTTTGGATAACTTTTTATTTTTAAGAATTTATAAAATAAAATTTTTATATTAAATATTTAAATAAAATAACCACTAGATAAATTATTAGTAAATCATGAGGTCGAATTTCTGTGCCACATTGTACCATACAAATAATAGATATTTACTTTGGACTAAAATAGAATGCCCTTTAGTCTTTTTTTACTTGTCTAATTTAATTAATTCACTTGTCTAATTTAATCAATTCACATGGATTATGAAAGTAGTTAAATTTAGTTGAAAATTTAAAATTTATAAAATTTATATTAATTTTTTAAAATTATTTTTATTTAAAATGTGATTTAATAAAATATGTAATTGATATGATTTATTAAAAATTATAAAAATATATTAAATATAAATATAAATGATGAATTTTAAAAAATAATATTTAATGCTTCATGAATTTATTAAATGGACAAATAAAAAAAAATAAAAAAAAATTCTAAAATAAAAAAATAAAAAAAGACCAACAGGAGTAAATCTTTAGAGTTTCATTAAACCACTGTAATTGGTCTATAACCATATCTGTATTTTTTTTAATAATTTTCTTTTCGAGAAGGCACATGTTTGCCAAATATGTATATATATATATAATGAAATATTTATAAAAAAAAGTTATTTATCCATTATAAATATAATTATCTGGACAGAATGGTAGAAGATAGTATGAAAAGTGAAATTAAGCACAAGCAGATGTACATTATTCATGAGAAATTAATAGATTACATTAGAGTCATTCAAAAACCTAGTTAAACAGTAAATCGGATCGAGCCGGTTTTTTTGAACCACCGGTCCGGCTCCAACCGGTTTCATTATTAACCGGTCCGGTCCGGTTTTGAAACCGGTTCGATCGGTCCGTCCGGTTCCAATTTTTGGAATCATGGGTCCAAACCGGACCGGACCCAGGCTTCTCCTGCTTAGTTATTTTTACCTTAAACTCTCTCTCTATATATATATATATATGTAAATTTTCTATTGCTAATGAAGCTGATTGTTTGTTTTTAACTCTATATATTAAATGACCATTCTATTAATTTAATTTTAATTCATAAAAACCGGGATCGAACCGGATTGGACCAAATTGGTCCAAAACGGTCCCAAACCGGGACCGGATCCCGTCCAAAACGGTTTGGACCGGGTCCGTTTTTCTCGTTATTTTAGTCCGTCCGGCTCCAATAATAAAGAAACCGTTTAACCGGTCCGGTCCGGTTTTGGACCGGTCTGGTCCGGTTTTGGACCATGCACAGCCCTAGATTACATGATGCTACAAAAATAAATAAATTTATTAAATAATAACGCTTGTTAATAATGCTAGGCTGTTTCCGTTGGTTAATGTGAAAAAACAAAATTAGAAAAATTTGGTTACATGCCCTTTTTAAAGTGGATGACTACTAATATAATGTCATAAAAATTATATCTACTTTATGTTTTTATAAAAAAAAAATATTTACTTATAAAATTCAAAGTAAATGGAGTATAAAAATAAGTTTAGCAAAAAAAAAAAGGGAATGTTCATGAAATTACAACTTTTCTGTAAACATATACAAGTAATTTGTTATTATCAGGATAGTGTCCAGATAAAAAAATATATCAAAATTTAATTTTATATATATATATATATATATATATATATATATATTTGTCAAGAAGAATATGTGATAATCCAAATGAATTATGTTGCGGGAAGACATAGTTATTGTTACGAAGTGGTAGGGTGTCAGGTTTGACTATTTCAATTTTATCCCTATGTTAATTATATTATATAATTTAAAATAAAAAAATTAAATTTACTAATATAATGGGTATAAGTGTCAATGGTCTCTCTTAGTATATTGATAACAAATCCTTTGAGTCAGTGTTTGTTTTGGGAAATCCGAAATTGAATCTCAAAGCCATGCAAGGTGAGCTCATAGGTGATGGTGAGCGTGTATCATTGAAGGACAATAACACCTCTCCCGGTTCATAGGTGTACGGGTCATTAAGTAATAAACCTCCTATGTGTAAGTAAGAGAGGGTCGTATTTCTTTTGTGTCCCAAGAAGTACTATTAGTTTCTTTTTACAATACAGTCTAGTTTACCAAACAGAAATGATTGTTTAATTACAAATAACAAATAAAGGAACAAATATAAGAGACACCACACAACCTAAAAAGATGTGTAAACACAGAGGCTAAAGAAGTTTCGGGCAAAAATCCCCTCGGGAGAATAGCAAAGTAAGGATGAACTGAGCATAAAGTATGATGTTGGTTAAGTTTTGGTCCGCTAGACTCTTAGGGTGTGTTTGGATGACGGAATAAGAATGTGGATAGGAATGGAGGGGGTATAATACTCTAATTGGTCCTTTTACTCAGAAATGCTTCTGACTAGTCCCTCTACTTTTGAAAATGTGCCCACATAGAGAGAAATGCTCCCAACTAGTCCCTCTACTTTTGAAAATAGGACTAAGTAGATGGACTAAGTGGGCCCATTTTCAAAAGTACAGGAACTAGTTGGGAGTATTTCTCTCTAAGTTGGCATATTCTCAAAAGCAGAGGGACTAATCGGGAGCATTTCTGAGTAGAGAGACCAAAAGAGAAAAGAGAGAAAAGTAGAGGGACCAATTAGGGTATTATACCGAATGGGGGTAATGAAGAAAAAGATGGGAATGGGGATAGCTTTGTTCTAATGATTTCATTCATTGTAATGATGCCCTTTGTTTTAGCATCAAGTATCTGACTATTAAAACACTCACATAAATTATTCAAAAGCATGCCACATTTAAATTGTGGTTTGAAGTATGCCCTACACCAATGTTTAGGATCTATATTCTTCAAGAACCTGTGAGCTTCAGGAGACATAACTTGTAGGATTTCCATTTCCCTATTATAGGCAGGAATATAACTTGCCCTAACACATTTCCACATTTGGTCCTTAAGGACTTTGCCTTTGAAACTGTTTCTGAAGTTTGTATGGATGTGTCGTACACAATATCTGTGTTCACTATTTGGAAATAATTGCTCTAAGGCAGGTATAAGGCCCTATGGTTAAGTTATTTATTAAACCAGGACCATTAAACAGAAAAGAGAAAGGGAAAACATGAAAACAAAATAAACATAATTAGAATTTAACATAGATCATAGATGAAAAATATTTCATAGAAAGGTGAAGAAATTAAATCAGCAGGACATAAATAGGATATGCATTACCTTTTGCCTGTCGCTCATGAAACACCAATGGTGGCTGTTAACTATCTCCAAATCATTGGCCAACAGCTCTAGAAACCAATTTCAGTTCTCAAAGTTTTCTCTATCTACTGCGGCCCATGCTATGGGGTAGATGCAATCATTAGCATCTATCCCCACAGCTAAAAGCAGCTGCCCTCCAAATAAATTCTTCAGAAAACACCCATCTAAGGAGATGATCTGCCTGCATCCTGTTAAGAAACCTGATTTTAGAGGCCCCAAGCAAACATACATACCTTCAAATTGCCCTTCACTGCATTTAAATATCACTGTTGATCTTGGCTGTGTCCTCATGAGTTCAAGTCTGTAATCATATAATCTTCTCATCTGATAGCTTTCATCACCATCTAGGAGGCTTTTCACAAGACATGTGAACATGGCAAAAAAATAAATAAATAAAGGCCAAAAAGTACAAACAAGTCAGTTACAACAAGCACAACTAAAAATGGCAATCTTTGTAACTGGAAATTTTCAGCAAATGAAACTAAAAGCATAAAGATGTAATAAAATATAAGCCTTACCTCCTTGCGATGGCCTTAGCCCTCCAAGCTTTGATCCTGCTTATATTAACTTCTTGATTGGACTTAACTGCTTGAATAATTCATGGTATTGACCATGAAGGATCTGCACGAAATTGGTCCATATATTCCTTTGCAATCCACTGTGAACTGACATGTCGAACATTGTGATCACGAGTACATTCATGCTTCAAAATACCTGATTTAATCTGAATTGTGTTTCTATCAGTTACCATTGGTGCAACCCATAAATAAAAAGGACATTCTTTCCTGCAATATGCCTTGCACCTCTTTTTATTATTGGGCCTAAAGTTTATAACACATCTATTTTTAATACCATAATTTCTAACAGCCTCCCTGAACTGCTTGAAACTAGAGAATTTCATCCCAATCTTGAAATGGGGATCCTTCATATCACAGTCTTGAGTGAATTCTGCATACTTTGGTTTGTTTGGTTCTAATTGTTCCTCATCTGTTGAAAAACAGGAATTCAAGTCATCGGATGAAGCATAGTCTGATTTAGCATCCACCACAGGTATATGCATAGGGACAGAACCACTATCAGCAATAACTCCCTCCTCCTCACCCTCCTCTTGGCTATTGAAACTATATTCTGAGTCATGCAGCTCACTGCCCTCTTCTAATTCCTTATCATCATCAGCTTCTTCATCTGTTGCATTACCACCTTCTACATTTCCTGCTTCACTTTCTTCAACATTACCCAACTGATCTTTTTCTATGATTTTGTCTACATTTTCAGTTGATGCATTTCCTGCTTTCTTGTTCCTAACAACATTAACCTTCACAGCACCACTGTCAGAGGATGATACCTTAGCATACAAATTTATTACTTTGGTGTGATTCACAGTCATTGCCATTGCTAGTGCATCTGCATCATTAATTATTTCTCTTAAACCCATTGTGCTGTTGTTAATGTCTAACCACCAGAACCTACAACCATCAACTATTAATCCCATCTCCTTTGCCATGTCTACAAGTTCTAATCTAGATATTTTATCCGCGCAACAATAATCTGCAAACCCAGCTAGACTACGATCGGCCCATTTGTGCACGTCACCATCTGTATATTGCAACTTAATAGTGAAGTATTCACTGTTGGGCGCTGAAAAAATTTGTTTGTATTAGCCAATCAATAAATTTGTTTGTATAACCCAATTAATAATATTGTTTGTACTCAGCTATACTAGCATCATATCACTAAAATAAATACAAATACAACTACAATAGTATATGAAGATACTTTAATTTCTGTTCATGAATACATATGTATATATATATATATATATATGCAACTTATGAAAATGCCTAGCATATTTTATGAGAACATAACATTGCAATGTACAAAATAAAACAAACCATACAGACTTGCATAAGTATCATATGAGTTTGCAACTAAGAAATTAAACTTTGTAGTATTTTAAGAGAACATAACATTGACAATTAAGGTAACAAACATCTACTAATAATTAACAAGTTTTCATTGGAATTAAGCTTTACAGGTTCATATCTTTAGTGGGTACTAAACTATACCCAAATTTCATTGAAGGTATTACCCCTATTTCTCTTTATCTATGTGGGGACCATTTGTGTGGGTGCTTTTATATTTATAATGGAATTGATGACTTCTCACACATACACAGACAACATATATATACTCCCCATAAAAAGCCAACGTCTCGTATCTTCAATTATACAACAATTCATTTCTACAACATATAAATAGCTCACATCCAAAACCAGAGAATATACACCATGTGAGAATCTTCCAAAAAGGGTGCTCGGTTCTTCAGGGCAATAAAAAAACAAAAAAATACTGCTAGTATTCACTACTAATGATGAAATTTAGGATTTATCTTCATCTCATGTAATAGGGCAAGGCATCAATTGATGATCAATTAGTTTGCCCTAAATCTTATTTTAAGATAGACTATACATGAAACCCTAATGCTCGATCAACATTTCTAATTTCAAAATATTTGTCTCATAAACTTACGATAGCTTGGTGGTTCCTTCCCCAGAGGTCTTATCGCCCAATTGACGTCCATGTATGTCAAGTGTTGTCACTTGTTCTTCTGCGGTCACCGTCACTTGCGCGGGAAGATAGGGAAATATTGTTTGTGGGTGTAGAGAAGAAATGTGGAATGCTTGGACTTTGGTCGGCCTAGTCAGGTGGTGGCGGCATGTGACGATGGAAACGAGGGAAGACAGAGAAGAGCGGGAGGGGGAAAGGTGGGGACGGGAGATGGGGCCGGGAGGGTTTTCTAATGGCAACTGATGTGTCCGGTGACGTGGACGTCGATGTGGCATCACCTTGTCCACATCATCAAGTTACTGATATGTCAACGCCACGTAGGAAAATGAGATTAATTTTTGGGGTTGATGTGGCTATTCCGGTGGCCACATAAGAGAAACCTCACTGGATTTTCCCTGGTGCCCTCTCGGTGCAAGTAAATAAATATAAGGTATCCGAAAAAAAAAACAAATCAAAATTTGATGCTCAAAGTGAAATTTGGGCATAATAAAGTACCCACTCAAGGTTATTACCCCATCTTACACATACATTCACCATTAAAAAAAAAAACACCTGTTTTTTTGGTCTAGGTTTTCTACTTATTGGAAGGCGAAGAAGAGCGGTGTTTTTTTGTCTAGGTTTTCTCCCGATTGGAAGCCGAAGAAGAGCGGTGTTTTCTAGATTTTTCTCCCAATTGGGCGGCGAAGAAGAGTGGTTTTCTCCAAAATTGGAAGGCGAAGAAGAGCGGTGTTTTTCTAGGTTTTCTCCCGATTGGAAGCCGAAGAAGAGCGGTGTGTTTTGTGTTTTTCTTTTTCAGATTTTCTCCCAATTGGGCGGCGAAGAAGAGTGGTTTTCTCCAAATTGGAAGGCGAAGAAGGGCGGTGTTTTTTTTTCTAGGTTTTCTCCCAATTAGAAGTCGAAGAAGAGCGGTTTTCTCCCGATTGGAAGGCGAAGAAGAGCGGTGCTCACGATGGTGTACATCGCTTCTTGGGAGGAGTTCGTCGAGAGATCCATCCAGCTTTTCCGCGCTGATCCCCAATCTGTGCGTTTCCTTTTTTATTTCTCCGTGTTCCTTTCGATTTCTGATCATTCTTTTCTTGATCTTTTGCTTGATTTTTGGTTGTGTTTGTGCAGTCTCGGTATGTGATGAAGTACAGGCACTGCGACGGAAAACTTGTGCTCAAGGTCACTGACAATCGTGAGGTATTTTGTTGTTTCTTTGATCTCTTTTAGCCAAAATTTTATTGATTTCTTCTGCTATTGTAGTATTTTGTTTTGCATCTCTATCCAATTTGGTTATGATGATTCTGATTGTATTCTTTGCAAGAGTAAACGCTGTTTCCACCTGTGATGTTTTTTTTTAAATATATTTATGGAGAGATTACTTATTGTTCTTGTTGCGTTGATGGTATTGAATTGCCTTTTGGAGCAATAATTCATCTTGTTTATGCGCATGGATGAGCTTGAATATATTTGCATTAGCTGATAAAATTTTGTATGGTTTTTGGTACACATATTTATGAATTATGAGTGCTCATTTTGACGTGCATTAGGTTGCCTTTGACTTCGATGTAATGTTCAAGTTTGGATTCTTTGTGCATTGTTTGGTTGTATTAGTTGTATTTGATATTCATGTGAGCTTGGCCGTACTGAACGGCACTCTAGGGAAGTAGTCTTAGCTTAAGGTTGTTTCATTTCCGAATTTTGTGCAATTCGAAGTAAAGCCAAATATTTACTCACCTTTGCGGGCATAAAGATTGTGGATTTATAAGAAACTTATTAGTTTATCTTAGAAAAATATGAACCATTGTTGCATGAAGGAATTACTTGAAAATTTTTTTGTTTGCAATTTCAGCAATTGGATATAGTTTTATAAAGAGTTCATGGTTGTAAGATCCCTGAAGTCAATCCATAAGGAAGATTATTCACTTACTTGCTGAATGCTTTGTTTCATGCCTTTGTAAATGTTGTGGGTTCATGTTATGGCTATATGAAGAACATTTTCTGTTACACCATTTGAAAGTCTTCCCATGTTCGAGTCATTGATCATCTTATTACTTATTTCTTATGCTAATCTCCCATTCGTTGACCTTTTTTTTTTGTGTATATTTTCACATTTATCTACTTCAAATCATGGGGCTAGTTATGCCTGCTCCATTTTACAAGACGTGATCACCTTTTTCTTTTGTGCTTCTATTTTGATTATATGTTGGTCTTGTAGACAAATTTTGGAACTTTGATTTTTGTTACCTCTAGGTCTTCTATTGACTTTATACACTGATCTTTTTATATTGGCCTAGTTATATTCCTAGAAATTAGCTTCTCATCCATTGTTGTTAGCTTCTCATTGTCTTGTTTCATTCTCAATATGTTTTTGTATGTTTAATTTTACTAAATTCTCAATGTTCATTTTGTTGTCAATAATACCTATGTACTTACTTCTCCTCCAATGAATTGAACAAAATGCTCAAATTGATCAGTATTCTTGTATCCTCTTCACCTTTTTCTCCTATTTTGTGGGGTTGAATTGATTTCAAGCTTGCTTCCTATTTGATTGTAGCATACCTTAAACAGTTGGAGCAACCTTCACGCATATTTCTTGCACAGCTTATTTCCACATTGAAGTGTTCTCGAGTCTCTGTGTCTCTCTAAATTGATTATTTATATGAACAGATGCTTATTATTGTTTTTTTACCTGATATTATATTTTATTCTTGGCAAGTGCATCAGTTGGTTGGGCCAGGCGTTTTGTATCTTTTAACGGGTGCTTATGAGAATGGAAAATAGCCTTGTTTACAAATCCTTAAATTTATTCTGTAAGGGTTTTTCTTCTATTAAGTGTCTATAAAATTCCGGTTGGTAAATAGACTTTTTATTCCAATTGTACTCAGTAACCCGAACTCTAATTGACCTTTTTCATCATTGTGAACTTTCAGGTGATAAACCTCATCTTTTGACCGTGATTGCATTGCCACAGTTGGGTTTTATTTTTGTTTTTTTTGGAAAGCCTCTGTCTTTTGCTTTTGTAACACTCTCATATCTAGTGAGTGTACTTAAGGAGACATGATTCATTGCTATGTCAGCTGGCTAATTATGGATTCAAGGAATACATATTTACAAAAGGATTACATTATTCATCTACTAATCAGACATCAGATAGCAGTAACTGTGTGTGGGTGTGTTTGAAATTAAATGGATTTTTTTTGCAGGAAATTTATCTTGGTCTGATAAATGTGGACCCTTTATAATGTTAGTGGACATTAGCTGACATTTTTTTTTTTTAATAATATTAATATTACTTTTCCCTCGTGTATTTTGGCATCCTTGATTTACATAATAAAGTTTTGCGGTTGAAATTCTTTTTCTAAAGTAAGAAATATTCTCTATTTGAATAATGCATTCGCCATTTATAATCCCAAAGTTTCCAAAATCACTCATCATTGTTCTCATGTTGATATGATGAATTGGTCATAATGAGAAGTGTATGGTTATAGTGCCTGAAGTTTAAGACGGACCAGGCCCAAGATGTAAAGAAGATGGAGAAACTGAATAACATCTTTTTCACTCTGATGGCTCGAGGCCCTGACGGTAAAACTCAGTTTTCGTAATTTTCTTATAGATATTGATCACTTCCTTCATTTCGAATGGTTTACGTTCCCTTGGTATTTTGATCAAGTCATTGGCCATTATTGTTGATTAATACCGAGATTATGTTTTACCTTTTGCACAGCTGGATATATCCGCGCATCAGGCAAGGAACAAGCGGAGCAGTTAGCTTCCAAGAAAGGCAGAGGTCGGAGGCAGTGAAAGGCTTTTAACTAATCCCATCTGACCGGCAACGCTTTTGATTTCACTTTAAAATTCACTAGATCTAAATGGATTTTAATTTACTTCTCATTGTTGCTGGCGAGGTCATTGACCAAAAATTTTGAGGCTTTTTAGCATTGAACTTTTGTGATCATTTGATTAATAGTCCAATCGAAGTGAAACTTTCACAGTTGAGGATATGTGAACAAATGCAATGTGGTGTGTGCTCAACTCTTCACAATTTCTAAGTTGTTTTTGATTTGAATGTCACATAGGCATCATTTCATGGAGCATTTAGATGGCTACTTGCTTTTTGAAACGAATTAGATGCCTGTCTTGGTAATTACTTTAGTCCTTGGTTAATTTATTTTAACCAAATAGGGGAGGTTTTAATTTGGTTTGAAGACCCTTAATCCTTTCTTTGTGTATTTTTATTGAAAACAAAACACGATGTGCACCAAAATAAAATATTATAGGTAAAAAAATTAAGTGTACGATTAGCAATGTATAATTGTTAATGCGGGTTGTTTACCTAAAGTATGACTATATTGTGTTAAAAATTCTAATAAGAAAAATTTATTCTTTTCTTGTCTACCCTCCTTCCGACCTCGCATTTGTCCAAATGTTAAATATAAGCATAAAGTTGTCAAAAAATTATTAACAGTAATTATTTAGATCGAAAATGAACTTTCAATTTAAGCTCATAAAAATATTCAAATGTTAGGGCAAAAACGTTTAACACTTAAATGAAATTTAAATAAAATATAAGTAGACTTTTTTAGTTAAAATATTGAATTATAGGAGGCTGCACAGACTGTTAAACCTGTTTTGGTAAA